>NW_008360319.1:267193-289538 GCF_000622305.1 Nannospalax galili | reverse complement strand
AATTTTGTCAAAGGCCTTCTCTGCATCTATTGATATGACCATGTAATTCTTGACTTTGACTCCATTTATATGATTTATGATGTTTATTGACTTACATATATTGAACCATCCCTGCATCTCTGGGATAAAGCTGACTTGATCATGGTGGATGATCTTTTTGATGTGTGTCTGTATGCAGTTTGCAAGTATCTTGCTGAGAATTTTTGCATCTATGTTCATTAAGGATATGGGTCTATAGTTTTCTTTTTTGGTTGTATCTTTACCTGGCTTTGGTATTAGAGTGATGCTGGCTTCATAGAAGCAATTTGGAAGTTCTCCCTCGCTATCTTTTTGAATAAATTAAGTAATATTGGATATAGAGCTTCTTTAAATGTCTGGTAGAATTCTGCTATAAATCCATCTGGTCCTGGGCTTTCTTTAGTTGGGAGGTTTGTATTACTGTTTCATTTTCCTTATGTGTTATGGGTCTGTTCAAGCTGTTGATTTCCTTTTGGTTTAGTTTTGGTGGTTCCAATGCTTTTAGATACCCATCCATTTCTTTTAGGTTTCCAAATTTAGTAGTGTATAGGCTTTTAAAGTATTCCCTTATAATGTTCTGGATATTTTTGGTATCTGTTGTGATGTTTCTCCTTTCATCTCTGATTTTGATTTGGACATGCTCTTTTTTTTTTTGGTTAACTGGGTTAAGGGTCTGTCAATCTTGTTTATCTTTCAAAAAACCAGCTCTTGGATTCATTGATTCTTTGTATTGCTTTCTTTGTTTCTATTTCATTAATTTCTGCTCTGATTTTTGTTATTTCTTCTTTTCTACTGGGTTTGGGTTTCATTTGTTGTTGCTTTTCAAGTGTTTCTAGTTGCAATATTAAGTCATTTATTTGTGTTCTTTCTGATTTTTTAATGAAGGTGCTTAGAGTTATAAACTTCCCTCTAAGGACTGCTTTCAATGTGTCCCAGAGGTTTTGTTGTCTTGTATTGTCCTTTTCATTTAGTTCCAGGAATCCTTTTATTTCTTTCTTAATTTCTCCTTTGACCCATCTATCATTCAGAAGTGTGTTGTTTAATCCCCATGTGTTCATGTATTTACTAGGTAGTGTTTCTTCCTGAGTTGATTTTAAGCTTTATTGCATTGTGGCCTGATAGAATGCATGGAATTATTTCAATCTTTTTGTATTTGTTGAGGTTTGTTTTGTGTCCTAGTATGTGGTCGACTTTGGAGAAATTTCCATGGGGCACCGAATAGAAAGTATATTCTTTGGTGATTGGGTGGAGTATTCGGTAGGTGTCCGTTAGGTCCATTTGGTGTATAGTATTGTTTAATTCAGATATCTCTGTTAATTCTCTGTCCTTTTGACCTTTCTATTGGAGACAATGGGGTTCTGAAGTCTCCTACAATTAATGAATTAGGGTTAATCTGGGTTTTAACATCCTGTAGTACTCTTTTTATGAAATTGGGTGCACCAGAGTTTGGTGAATTTATGTTCATGATTCTAATATCTCTTGGTCAATTGTTCCTTTGATCAGAATGAAGTGGTCCTCTTTATCTCTTCTCATTAGTTTTAGTTTGAAATCTATTTTGTCCGATATTAGAATTGCAATGCCTGCTTTTTTCTTAGTATCATTCGCTTGGTATAATTTTTTCCATCCTTTCAACTTAAGGTAGCCCCTGTACTTGAAAGTGAGATGAGTTTCTTGCAGACAACAAAAAGATGGGTTTTGTTTCTTAATCCATTCAACTAGTCTGTGTCTTTTGACTGTGGGGTTCAGTCACTGATTTTTAAAGTTAATAATGAAAGATATGTATTGAATCCTGTAATATTTTTATTTCTGTTCACATTTTTGATATAGCTGTGCATTTCCACAGTTATATATTCAATGAATTTCTTGCCGTAACCCCTTGGGTGTAGTTGTTCCTTTCTTCCGGTTTTTGTATTGCTTCAAGAACTCTCTGAAGGGCTGTTTTTTCGGACATGAATTCTTTAAGCCTATTTATGTCATGGAAGATTTTTCTTTCCCCTTTGAGTATAATAGACATTTTGGCTGGATAAGTAATCTGGGTTGTCATCTGTGGTCATTTAGAATTGGAAATACTTTGGTCCAGGCTCTTGTGGCTTTCATAGTTTGCACTGAAAAGTCAGCTGTAGTTCTGATGGGTTTTCCTTTTTATGTGACTTGTTGTTTTTCTTTTGCAGCTTTCAGAATTGTCTCTTTGTTCTGTATGTTTGGTATTTTTACTATGATGTACCATGGAGAGTTTCTTTTCTAGTCATGTCTACTTGGTGTTCTACATGCTTCTTGTATTTGTATGGACATGTCTTTAATTTTGGTATAATTTTCTTCTACAGTCCTATTGAATATCTGCTCCCTACCATTATCCTGATATTCTTCTCCTTCCTGTATACCTACGATTCAATAGTTTGGTCTTTTTATGGTGTCACCCAATTCCTGTATATTCCATTCTCATGCTTTCTTAAACTTTTCATAATCTTTGCTTGAGTTGTCTATTTTATCCACTTTATCTTTCAGTCTTGAAATTCTGTTTTTCATTTCTTTCATCCTATTGATGAGGTTTTCTCTTGTTGTTTCTAATTGGCTTATTGAGTGTTTTACCTCCTTCTTCATTTCAGCCTGAGTAATCTTCAATATTTCTAACTCTTTTCTGAATTCATACAGAAGTTTATCCCTATCTTCCTTCAGTTCTTTGATTTCTTTGTGTGTTCTTTAAATTCACTGAATTCTTTTATCATGTTTACAATTGTTCTTTTGAATTCCATGTCCTGTGTTATCTCTAGGGGGTTCTCATTGTACTCCTCTAGAGGACTGTTGGTGGGGGTATATTATTTGGGTTTTTCATGTTATTATTTTTTTTGATTTGTAGTTTCTGATTCTTGTGTCATACTCAAGCCTTCCTTTGTTGAGTTTAGGTTTGCTTCTTTTTGTAAACTTTATGTGCCTATGTGGTTTACTTTTTGGGCATGAAAAGCTGGTTGGTTTAGGCTTCAGGTTCTCTCTTTTGATTTTATATTGGAGTGGCCAAATTGCTTCCATCTTGCTGCTCAAGAGTTCCCACAGGGGCCCAAGTTGGATGAGGATCAGATTCTCTCAGCTTTTTGCTAATTCCTCCAGGAAGATGCTGGCCCCAGAAAGCTGGGGGCCCTGGGCTACCCAGGGATGCAAAGGGAGGTGTGGCTTCCAGGTGCTCCAGGGGACTAGAGGGAGGAACTGGGTTGGTCTGAATGCAAAGGATCAGCTAGCAGTGGGGAGTCTATACAAAGAGGTCAATTCAGAGGTCTGGGGTGCCAAGTCAAGAAATAGGTCAGTGCCCAGGCTAGGAAGAGAGTTGGAGTGGGGGAGCTGGGATGCTGAATGAGGCTGGGGGAGTCAAGGCACAGTGGGCATTGCCAAACTTACCCAGGAAAAATACTGGTCCCAGGAAGGTGGGGAGCTGGTCCGCTGAGGGATGCAAAGTGAAGTGGCTCCCGAAACTGGCCCCAAGGGCTCCAGGGAACTTGAGGGAGTAACTAGGTTGGTCTGGATGCAAAGGATTAGGAAGCAGTGGGGAGTCTGGGTCAAGAAGTCAGTTCGGAAGTTTGGGGTGCCAAGACAAAAAGTGGGCCAGTGCCTAGGCTAGGAGGAGGGATGGGGTGGGGGAGCTGGGAGGGTGAATGAGTCTTTGGGAGTCAAGGTACAGTGGGCAACACCAAATTTATTCAGGAAAGATGCTGGTCCTAGCATGTTTTTAAGTTTTGAAAATAAAGCTTGTTTATAATATAATTTAGATATTTCACTCTTGAACTTGTTAGGTGATTATGCAAGTCATTTTGATAATTAATTTGTCTTGAATGATGCCTAATATCAGCATCCCAATTCAAGTTTCTGTTTTTAGACATCATATTTGCTATTATGGGACTGTTGGGGGCTCTCACAGTATATATTTGCCCAGGCCAAATTTGCAGACATAGACTGTCCTGTGTTAGTCACTGATTTGCTCTGTGAGATAGACAATTTTCTTCTCTTTGATTCTGTTTAGCAATATCAAAATAAGAACAAAAGGAAATAGTTGCCTTATTATAGAGTTAATTGGCAATAAGAAATACATTGATTGCAACTGGGTATAATGCTTGAAAATAATTGAAAAGAAATTGTTACTGCATTAATATATTTCTAAAACAATGGTCCTTGATTATCCTTAATTATTGCCTATGATGGTACTTTAAATATATGTTCATGATATAAGACATGATTGCACTTTCACAGTTTGTTTCTATTACCTTCTTATTCACTGCATTTTTGCTAATTAAACTTTCACTGAATTTTCATTACCCAAATATAAAATTATTTCAGATTATTACACCACACATTCAATTATGATATAAGGAAGCCTGAATTACTATGTATTTAAAACACCTTTTCAGCTGTCATTCCAACCTGTAAGTACTTAATCCTGTTCATAGTTATAGAGCTAATTTCAATATATAAGCCATAAATGATAATTGCTTTATTCTCTAAAATTTAATTTTCCTCTACATTCCTTATGATTAAGTGCAAAGAAAGACTTTGGATGTTTGTTACCAAATTAGAACTTTCAAGTTGCAGATTAGAGCTTCATGAATATATCAATTCTAAAAAGAGATTGGTCAGTGTTCTAACAGAAATAAAATGGTGGGATTTAAGAGGTAGTAGTTCAATGTTATTAAGTGATGGGGTGGGTGGGTCCTTTGAATGTCTTTCTTGAATTACAATTTAAAAAGCTGACTTGAAAGATATAACATGTCTAGATTTTCAAAATATAAGACAAATTTATACAATCTTAATCCAGATTAAGAATTGCAATATTACTAATGCATGAGAAGATCCCTACATTTCCATAATCAAAGAATCTTAATACAGGAGTAGCACTTCCAAGCTTGATATGAGAATTACCAACTTAATGGTCCTTTAAACTTTTATCATGTGTGCATGTAGTCTTGAGTAATATGTGTTTATTTTTGGACAAATGAGTAACCAGTGCAAACCAAGCATTGAACTGATGTTAGGCGAAGAGATGCTGAGCAGGTGTGAGGAGCAGAACTTGCATTCTCTGAAAATCCAGCAAGTACTCGTAAAATGCTGAACCATCTCTCCAGCACTCTGTTTCTTTATAGTGGCGTAATCTTGTTTCATAAATTTCTCTCTTTTATTGAGAGATGATATTGCTTCCTCTGTGCTTATTCTAAAGCCCCTCAGGATGTTGCTATTATCTGTAGCTCCTTATCCTTACATGTGATTTCCTTTATATGTTGGGTTTGCCCACTTACATTCCTGATACTGGACATTCTTGTTCGTTTTCCAGTGTTGTTTCATGAGCTAATCTTCCATGGGAGTTATTTTCCACTGAACCTTTCAAAGCTTTTCTTTGGTTGTAGGTTTATAGTAGTTTTTATGTAGGCCATGAAAAGTTCACAGGTTTCAATTAGGCTTAAGGTGATACTTCAACATGTGTGACCATGCTATTATAAAAAGAATCTAATAGGTCAAATAAGATGAACGTGAGACACACTCACTATAAAGGCCCGATTGCTGTCTTGGAAGTGCAATAGAACCTTTGACCTTTTGAACAAGTTTCTTTATCATCAAAGCTTGAAGATATTATGAATTCTTGGTTTTTGTTTGTTTACTTTTTTAATGGAATCAAATCAACAAAAATAATAACTCATGGAATCCAAGACATATAAATGGAGATAAATTTATGTTCCTCATCTCATGTTAAACTTTGGTCTTTGGTACCCCAAACTTCAAACCAACCTTATTAGGCCCTTTGTCAATCATAAAACTTGAACCCTTATTTACCAATGTGACACTTTATTTTCAAATTTATGGTTTCTGGAGGTTTCCTTTCTTGCTTTCCAATTAAATGAGTTGTTTTATATATGCAGCATATGCATTTAATCACATGAGTAATATTCAGGAAGCAGTAGTGTGCATGCTGTTGCTTTTGGAATGCAAGAGGGATTTATGGACGTTTGATTCACCTCTTTGTCTAATAACTGCTGGTTCACCTTTCCTCCCTTGTCTGAGGAATAACTCCAAGTGGAATACTACTCACTTAATGTCATGAGTACTATTTCCAACTGGTCTCAAAACTTATACCACTGACTGAGATTCAAAGGTATGGTTCTCAGAATTCACGGTGTGGATGAACCAATAGTACATTACACAAGGTAAAATATGTTAGGCATAGAAAGGTAGATACTGCATAATTTATTATATGTGGAATCTAAGAAATATCCAGCTTTTCAACATGCAGAGAGCAAAATGGTAGTTACCAGGGTGGTGGGAAATAGGGATAGGAAGATTTTAGTCAAAGGGTATAGTTTCACCCAGATAAGAATGGTTATACTCAATGACATTAAGTATTTAAAATTGCTAAGAACACAGACCCTAAACATCCTTCATACACACCCCCACACAATGTTATGTGAGTCAATTGTGATGTTAATCATTTCACAACGTGTATATCAAAACAGTAAATAGTATTTATTTGTCAACTACGTCGTCACAAAATTGGATAAAGATGTACACACCAGGGTTTTTGTTTTAGACTACAAACTGTTAAAGTAGTCCTCTGATTCACTGTTCTTGCTATGTTATCAGTGAGTGAAGTTTGTACATTTTGTTGATGAATTTATGCAGATTCCCAGTGGTCCCAGTTTTGAGCTGACTGCTCGTTTTTAATTCTTCCTGCAAATTTGTAGATGAAGTTGGACCATGCTTACATCAGTTAGGGTGAGTTAGCCAATAAATTAAATCCAAACTGTGATTATTGAATTACTTTAATTGACTTTAGACTGTCCAGATGACCACTCAAGACTCAGAATTACTGACAGTTTAGATCTGATTTTATGATAATAGCATATTTTATTGCTTATTTCTGGGAGATTAAAGTACTGACTTATCTGCATAGATACAAATCGGTGTTATCTTACTCTGTGATCTTAGAGGTCACTTCTGGCCACCAATCTGAATTGATCATGAATTGCAAAAAAGAATAAACAAAAGATTAGAAAAAGGGATAATTTTATCATAGTCTGAAATTATACAGAAATTTTCCTGAATACAGTTTTCTCATGCATACTTTACAAAGGGTCATAAACTTCAATATCAACCTCTCTGGTCCTGCAAAATATGGGAAATACCTAATATTTATACTATATATCCAATAAGAAAAACACTTTCTCATGTGGGATATGCTGTCCCCTTTCAATAGACTTCTTTCTAGGTCTAATATCATTCATTTTATAAGACTTTTAAAATCTGAGACAGTGTTGAAAATTAGAAGTGCTATAAATTTTATTCATATTTTTAATATTTTGAGATATATGAGCTTTCAGACGTGTGAAATCATCATATAAACCTTCCACCATGCTTTAGGTTTCTGTGTAACCAATTAAACTTATTAACCATGTCAGTCACTTTTTGCCAAAATTTAATGTTGCAAATTGCTGCAAAATGTCTACCGGCCCAACTTAATATACAGCTAAAGGTTAAGCTTCAAGTGCTGTGAGGTTTGATTTCTGAAAACCATTTGACCAAACTAAATTCTGTTTTGATCCTCAAGCAAGCAACTGAGTAGCCAGCATCCACCTACAGTTCATCAGCTTCTGTTGGATGTCAGCCCTTTCCAGAGCTCCTAGGGGAGGCTCCAGGAAAAAGCCTGCCTTGTCCTGCATGTCTGCATGTCGCCCAACCTACAAAAAGCCAGGAAAGGGGGCCCAAATCAGCTTTCCAGCCCTCCTCCATAAAACAACAACAAAAAATGACACAAAACAAAACAAAAAAACAGAAACAGAGCTAGCCAGAGAGGGGCAATACATCTCTGGTTATGGACTTTGTTTCCAAGTCTATGAGCTTTAAAAGTTGTTCTCTGAAAAGAATTTATAATGCAAAGTGAATGTAAGACTTCTTAAGGTAGTCCCCTCATTGATCTCTAATAATCTGGTTTGATTGAAATCAGGCATAGTAATGGAAATATAAATTAACATTTCTTTTGTAAATTTCCACGCAGTTTAAGAAATGAATTTTGGCTCTTATTGTGATGTCCCGGAGCCAGTGTGCGCTCTGAGCAAATACAGCCATCCTCTGAGAAATTGTCTCTATTCATCTTATTTTGAGAAATACATATTGTCTCTTTTGGTTAATTACTCCTGAAACATACTAAAAAAATTAGACAGCATGCACAAGACACAATCATACAAAAACATGCTGACTCAATCAGACAAAAATGCAGCAAAAAACTGGGGAAATGGGCAGCAGGCCCCAAACAGCCTAAGAACTATTGGCAACTTATTACTGTGGTGTGAGGGGGAGAAGGCCTTCTTTAAGGAAGTGGCTCTGGATAGGCTGACTAGACTCCAGTGGGTGAACTCTCACCAAGGGACATCTGTGTACAAATTCTTGACCAGATAGGACTTGACAGATATGATAGAATCCTTCGGTGGGGGGGAGGTGTTGGTATGTAGATGGGGGAAGAGTCTAAATTCGATTAAGATCTATTATATGAAATGCATAAACACTCAATAAAAATATACATAAAACACTTTAGGATGTCTTCCCATATTCTAAGGGAATCTGGATTTTCTTACCACATAACCCCAGCAGAAGAAAATTCATTTTTGTAAGACTTATGCTTTTTGGAAGAATCATGTTTGTTCCTACATCTAATACATTTGCCACTTTGTTAGCTTTCCTGCTATCCTCTCCCTTCTCTGTAGAGAGACCAGCATCAAACTAGTTTGGTTTGGGAATATTACCATTTTTTAATAATGTGTTTAAGTTTTTCTCAAATGATTTAAGAATGTAATTATAATATATCATCCAGGGTAATAAAAACGTACAATGCACATTAAGTCAAGTTTTATTCAAGTCTTTAGCAGCCTTGAATTCCTTCCAGGTCTTTTTAGGGGGAATTTTCACCCCTAGGGGCTGGAGAACTTGGCATGAAACACCCATTAAGAGTGACTAGGGCTTGATTCCCAGTATAGAGCAATGAGGTCTAGCTCTTCAAAATTTTCTTTGATTTGGCTTCAGCTAATGGAAAAAGAAATCCAGGCTTGGTGTTTTTGTCTTTATGATTGGACAAGTCATTGAATATCCACATCCTTTAGATGTGTGACATTAATCAACTATTTTGTGCAATGCTATATGCCCCTACAATTCCTGTTGTTATACAACAAAACCCATCCATGTATGAAGATATATTAAGAATTAGAAAAAAAATGTAGCCAATATTTCTTTTTAGCAGTTTATTGTTGATCCTGTTGGGTCCTCTGGTGTGTCCTGCCCAATGAGGTTGCCATGACAATTTCCCTCATTAGAGGCCAAGGTGTTAACTGAAGTTCATGGGAAGACCTACTCTGAATGTGAGGTTCACCATGTCATATGCTGGTCCCTGGACTGCAGAAGAGTGAGAAAAGCTGTTTGAACATAAGCAGTAAACAAGCAGGGATGCATCATTCCCTCGTTATTTTTGACTGCAGAAGTGATGTGACCAGCTGCTTGAGTTCCTGCCTTGACTTCCTTCCAGTGATGGACAGTTACTGGAGCTGCAAGCCAAATGAACCATTTTCTCTCTTACTTTGCCTTTGGTAGGATATTGTCACAACAAAGAAAATTAGAACCCCTAAGTTCTGAGATCACACTATAAACATGGATGCTTACATCTAATTTTATATAAACAATGTTAACGTGCCTGTTGCCCATGATGGCATTGGTAATGAAATCTGGAAGCGACTGAGAAGAAGGTGGAATTGGGACTCTTCCTTCCTGTTTCTATAGTGAATCCAGAAATGCCTCCTCTCTCATCTCTCTACCTGACACGGTTCTTCCCAGGTTGACTTCCTGGTCTGAGTTATTCATTCACACTTCCTGATCCCCAAGTTCCAAGGGAGATGATATGACCGACCTACTAGAATTTTGAATACGAACTACATATATTTGTATTTTTCAAAATGAAAATAGTAATAGCCTTCCTTTGATGATTATCATTTAAAAGATTGCCAAGCTTTTTAGATAGTCCAAGAAATGTAGGCTAGGAAGGTGAAAGCTTGAAAAAACAATAGAGAAGAAAATAATGAGAGGGAGACAGAGACTTTTCTCTGTTCCATCCCTCAGCATTCTATCCTATTAAGCACTTAAAAATATATATATTTAAATAGCCAGTTGAAGATTCAAGACAGTGGATCTGAAACTAATATTTTAAATTATATCTACACAGGGAAACACAAAAGGTGCTGAACATTTCCATATTGAAAATATTTCCCCTGTGCTGTTATTGTTGCTTAAAATCATACCATAAATAGGTCCTCTTTTGTTTTAAATGGCTTGTTTTAAGTCCAAATGTAAATATTCCTGATATTAAAAAGATATACAACCTTTACCAAAAAAGAATATATTTCTATCTTCTTCAGTATCTTGAGAATGTTCTAACATTCATTGAAATGTAAAAATTAAAATTGATTAGTACAAGAAATAATGACAAACTTAAGAAATGGCTATAGCCTGGCAGGAGGATGCGGAAGGGCTCCTTGGACAGCCAGAGCTCCGCAATGAAAACTGTCACCAAAGAGGTAAAAGAGGAGGATAGTAAAAGTTAGGTTGTGGTACAGTATCTTAGTGACAAATTTGGCTTAATCCAAACTTTGTAAAGATCTGGTTATAGGCATTATTCTATGCTCTGGTTCAAGAATATGTTTGTGATCACCAGGTTGCTGTGCAAGTTCCCTATGTTATGTCCCTTTGATCTTTACAAATACATATAGTAAATAATAACATTGGCATAATTATTCTTTTTTAAAAAGTTATAAATTAAAGCAGTTTATTTGCAGTCATGATTCTGGCTGAGGGTTAAGGGCCCACATCCACTCACGGTCTTCTTGCTGGCAGAGTTCAGAGGTAATCATGGCATCACATGGTGAGACATAGGGAACTTGAAAGAGAAATAGTCATACTGGCCTTTATTAGCAGACCCCCTCTCAGGCTAACTCATCATTTACATAATGGAGCTTTGATCACCTCTTTTATCTAAAAGAAATAACATTTTTATGAATTGTTCAAGAATTTCAAACAATGTGTTTTGTTCATATTCAAGTCCCTCCCCCTCTCCTCTCAGATCTACCCCAACCGTCCTACTTCCCAACTTAATGTCCTCTTTTTAAAAATTGCAGTGCGTCCAACTTGTGTTCCCAATACTCTTGGATGTGAGGCCATTCCCTGGAGCATGGCCCTACCAGGAGCCACATCCTTAAAAGACTGACTCTTCCTCTCTCAACAATTATCAGTTACCAATAGCTTCTCAGTTAGAGGTGGAGCTCACCTCTACTTCTATGCTGGGATCTTGTCTGGCTTGAGCTTGTGCAAGTATTGTGCAGGCTATCACAACCCCTGTAAGTGGCATGTGAAACTGCCCTGTTGTGTCTGGCAAACACAATTTTGCTGTACTCATTTACCATCTCTGGCTTTTACACACACTTCAGAGATAGTCCTTGAGCCTTGGAGGGAGTGATATGCTATAGATGTCTCATCTAGGGCTGAGCACTCCACAGTCTCGTTTTCTGAACATTGACCAGGTGTAGATCTCAGTGTTAATAACCTTCTACTAAAAAACAGCTTCTCTGATGAGGATGGAGAAATGCACTAATCTATGGATATAAGGATAAATCAGAGGTTGGAGAGATGACTCAGTGGTTAAGAACACTATCTGTAACTCCAGTTCTAGGGGATCTGACGGTCTCTTCTGTCCTCCGTGGGCATTGCATGACATGGGTACACTTACTTACACATAGGCATACACATAAAATAAAAATAATAAATAAAATAATTTTTAAAAAAGGATAAATCATTAGGAATCAGTTTGACACTATGTCCATTAGCAGAATATTGGTAGTAGGATCTCTTCTCTGGACCTATGATCTATCTAGCCACAGGTTTTTGGTCCCAATAAAGATCCAATTTTGGGTTCCATCTTGTGGAGTGGGTCTTAAATCCATTAGAAATTGTTTGGTTCCTCTCAGTCCATTAATACCAATGTTGCAGCAATGGGCATGTATTGCCAGGTCAGTTATAATTGCAGCTCACAGGGTTCACAGCTGGGTAATACTGATGATTGCTCTCCATCACATGCTTTATCTCTTAAGTAGATGCTGGCTTTGAATCTTTAGATATGTGAGGGTCACTTGGAAAACCCATAGAGGTCAAGAAATTAGTAAAAGGCTGTGTGTGGGGCTTTCAGGAGAGGGGAGGTAGACTGTAGTGGTAGGTAGGGAAATGGACATAACGGAACTGGAATTGTTAAATGGGGTGGGGAGTGGGAGGGCAGGCAGAGGACAGAGTGTAAGGAGGGATAACTATCTCTAAAGGCCTCTGAAAAAAAAAACCGTATAGAAACTACTCCTGTGGAAAACTCCTAAAATATATACATATACAGTTACATAAAGAGTTTAGAGACTTGGAGACATGGATGGCTCAATGGTTACCAGCACTAGCTGTCCTTGAAGAGGACCCGGGTTTGGTTCCCAGCACCCAATGGTGACTAATAACCATCCATAGCTCCAGTTCCAGGGGATCCGATGCCCTCTTTGGCCTCTGTGGGCATTGCACACATAGGTGTACTTAACCTTCATGCAGGCAAAACACTCATACGTATACAATAAAAATAAATAAAAATTTAAAAATGCTTAAAAAATTTAAATATAATTTCCCTATAATGGAGGGGTGGTGATGGGGGAAGCAACAATGAGCCTATTAGACACCATGGGCTAGCAAACACGTACAGATGATAACCAATAAATGAACTTGGTGCATTATATGTCTATTTATATATATTTATAAATATACATATATATATATGTAGCAATAATCAAAGAAGAAGAATCGAGAAATTTTGGAGTTGGAGAGGTTCTAAGAGGTGTGGAATAATGCACATACAATACTCATGCATGAAATTCTCAAAAACTAAAAACCCCCACAAAAGAGCCCAATGTCAAAAATGGACTCCCTCTTTTGAAGTTGTTTGTCTGGGAGGCCCCATGGAGTGTCAGACTTTGCTGGGTTTTGTCATTGCTCTTGGTTACACTCTAGAACTTGATGGTAAGACCCTACTGTACTTATTTTAGAGTTTGAAAATCAGTCATGAGCTGCCAGCTGTGTTTGTTACCCAGCTTGCTTGATTTCCCCGTTCCCCTTGATTATCAACTGCTGGAAGAGTCTTCTTTTTCCTGTGCTTGTGACTTGTTTGAGAGGCTAGTTAAACGAGTGGTTAGGTAATCTGATAATCAAGCTGAGGCTCTTGTGATTAAATTTTGATTAGTTGAATAATCCTGAAATATATTTTTAAGAATATCAGTATTTTATTATTATTATTATTTGTGTGTGTGTGTGTGTGTGTGTGTGTGTGTGTGTGTGTGTGTGTGTGTGGTGGCAGGCCAATGCCAGAGTGCATGTGTGGAGGTAAGAGGACAACTTGGACAACTTGAGACTTGGTTCCTTCTTTCCACCAGGTGAGTCCTGGGGGTGGTACTAAGGTCCTTAAGCTTGGCATCAAGTGCTTTCACTGGCTGAGCCGTGTGACTGACATTTTGAATTTCGAATGCAGTGTTGACAAACCTTTGTATACTGTGGGTCCCCAGCATTTTCCACTACCTTGAAGTTCTTGTAATTGACAGGTCTGTAGATAGGTGAGCAGGAGTGTCACGGAGGGTTAGCATTGTAAGGCCATCGACAAGACATCCGAAATAAATGCATGAGAGCTTTAGTGTGTGCCAGTGCTGTTACACACTGCTGTGCAACTTTCCCTGAGATGAGGACACATGCCTCTTCACCCCGGATAGGATTCTGACAACAACTCAAATGATTTCTACAGAGTCTACTGTACGAAACAATTTATTATGGTTTCTTATAAAAGTTTGGGTGACTAAAAAGCAACTGTGTCACCAAAAAGCCCACCCCAGAATGGGTGGTGACCTATGAAAGTTGCGTCCCTGAAGCAGGCAGCACTATAAAGAGAATTTTACCATCCCAAACAGTTGTTTATTGCTTATATAATCTTAATGGATGGAGCCTCTGAATTTTGTAACTTCTGAGTTTTCTGAGCCTCGTAAGTTTCATTAGATTCCTTAGGCTTATGATCTTTCATCTGCCTCCAGGAGGGAATGTTTCAATTCTCAAGAAATAGCCACGGAACGCCTAGTGTAATGAGTGGAAGGGGATTGTCATGAGATCAGGTCAGGGAAAAGGAAAAATCCAATATTATGACTAAGAGTTTAGGAGAGTGTCAGGAAGAGGTTAGCAAGAAGAGCCTGAGTACATCAGATCCTCTTGATCAATTGAGGGTGGCTTTAAACATGATCAGACATTTGATAATTTTTTGTCAACTTGATTGAGACCTAGGGGATTAGTAAGGTACTAATCTGAAAAGATCTATGAGGGCACTTCTAGAAAGGATTAGCTAAGAAGGGAAGATCTGTCCCAAATATTTGTGCTGCCATCCCATAGACTGAAGGCTCATGTGGAATGAAAAGGTCTGGAGGAGAAAGCCAGCTGGCACAGGAATCCTTTCAGTTTCCAGGCTGCCATGCTGTGGCTTTCTCTGCTGCTCCATGTCCTTCCCACTATAATGGATGCAGCGTCTGAAATAATGAGCCCAAACAAAGGCTCACTTGTGTCTTTTCACTCAGGTATTTGGTACTGTGATTAAAGTCTGATTCGCACAGGTAGGGAGACCAGTAACCATCCATCATCAAATCTTTGCATAAGCAGGAGGACATGAGTTGTGCCATCAGTTGTTGGGAGAAAATGGGATGAATTTGAGAAGACTCACAGGTAGTGGCAAGATGGTTCAGTGGGGAAGAGGGCTTGTTGGACAGACAGGAGGGTCTGAGTTCAGATCCCCTGCACCCTCGCAAAAATCCAAGTGTGGTATTGTGCCTGCTGTTCCAGCAGTAAAACGTGGTGGGGCGGGGCCTGGGGGCAAAAGGATGCTGAGACTGGTTGGCTGCCAGTCTAGCAAAGGTGTGGTGAGCTACAGGTCAGTGAGAGACCTGTCTCAAGGGAATAAGGTAAATAATGATAAAAGACACCTACCATCCTCCTCTGCGCATGTGGGTGCACATACTCGCACACATGTATGTACACAGATACATCACTCACACACACACACACACACACACACACACACACACACACACACAAAACCAGCCTCAGTATGACTCACAATTATGACTAATTTTATGTAGGTGGTAAAGAAAAAGGGCTCTAAGCGGAGTTCTATATGGAAAGGGTGCCACAGAACAGAATACACGTGGACAAAGATATTTAAGAGAACAGCTGTGTCAGTTGGAAATACGGTCTTGAGATGCCAGTTTGGTAGTTATGCACGAGTCTGTAAGAGTCCTCGGGTGGAAAAGCAAAGCTGGGAATCATCAGTATACCTAGGGGCTGTTGAAATCAGAAGCGTGGGCTCCTCCCTTTGCGAAAAGAGGAAGGAAAGCCTTCAAAGCAGGGGAGAACTAGCAAGGAGAGGTAAGACAGATGGCTTGCAGGGTTCTGGGGTCTTTGATTGGCTTGTTTAAAGTGAAGATTTGAATAGCCAAACACAATTCAGCAAATGAGAATCTCTGAGTGTGTCTGATTTTCAATAAGGCCGTCTAAGTGAGAACAAACTGCTTGGACTCACAAACCAGATTTTTCTTTTCCCATACAACCCTTGTGCTGGGTTCTGAGTAAAGAAGCTCTAGACACAGGCAGGAGAGATTTCTGAGATGTTCCCGACATCTAGGTTCTTTTACTTAGAATCTGGGGCTGCAGCAGGCTGGACATTAGCTACCAGCTAGCAGGTGTTCTCGAGTTTCACCCAGTGCTAAGATCTGCCACCTCATTCTGAGTTTATTAAGAGCCTTCTCTTGTTATCTGGAAATCGAGTTCATTATGAAAAAGCCTGTCCTTGAGTGAGTACAACATTTGTGGGCAGGCCAAGCAGAAGGGAAAAGAGGCAGATCAGTGTTACTTGTTCCCTATGTGATTGGGGAAAGTCACTTAACCTCTCTTAATTTTATCGTCTGAAAAAATGGAATGTAGAAATCATCTCACTGACTTGCTGTGAAGTTAGCTAAACAAGGTCATACACTTAAGATATCTAGTTTCTAGAAAGTTCTTAATAGTAAGATTAGTTACTATTAAGATCTCTACTAAGAAATTCACTGGCATCAGAGATTCATATATACTCTATTAATAGTTCACTTGCATGCTTCAGACTTGAAAATCTTTGCAGGTTCTCATTCCCTTCTCAGAGTTTGTAGTCTGGGCAATTAGTTTTCTTTTTTACATTTACTTTCCTACAAGAAAAATTTCAGAGAACATGAGAGCCTCTGTATCTTTTCACCTTTAAAATAAATTATCTCTGGCATATTTTTACAATTAGTATAATGACAAATAATTTCTACTCAGTTTTCTTCTCTATAATCATTCATGAGGTCAGCTGGTAGAGAATAGAATATTTTAGCAATGCTGGGTGTTGCCCATCAGAGTTCTCATTGTGCAGTCTTTACAATTCTTCTTGGAGAACAAGCATCTTTTCATATAGCCTCAAAAATCCCAGCTTCTTAATATATGCATGAATGGCCATATGCTAATGTGGAAGTCAAATTGAAGGGTTCGCATGTTATCATTCTGTGTGGAGAAAAGCCGTAAAATCCAGACCCCCTGGTCTCAAATATTTTTTATTTCCACAACACATAAAAAGACAAGAGCTGAGAACAGAGGTGGGCTAGCGATATCGTCTCTCTCATTCATTATATACCATATCTCTGCCCTGGCCTCTGGATTTCCTTATGCACCTTAGCAAATCATGGAGAGATAGATTTGAACCAGTGTCTAGAGGGAAATAACACTCTGTTCTATTACCTGAGTGGCCATCTCTCCAATAATTCCCCTCCACTTCATTTTCTCTCTCTCTTTTTTCTCTGAAGTAAGTATATCTTTGGAAAGTGAGAATATTCAGTGAACGGAACTCATAAATCAAATCATTATCATTAATAATCAAAGTGAGACATTGTAAGAAATAGCAAATTAATCACCAGTGTCAGGTGAAGCCGCTTCCTGCCTGCGCTTCCTGGATACAAAAGGAAGCAAAGTTCTCTCCAATCGCTTTATTTTGTTTTTTAAATATATTTTCTTAGCGTGCATCGTACTGTTAGTTGACTGTGAACTTTTTCCAAATCCAAGTTTTCATGCTACTGATATGATTTACGCTGTTTAATGAAATTTGATAGTAAGACCCACTTTTGTTCCACAAATAAGATGTATTATGATTTCATGTCCTCTTTAGTAAGAGAGTCACACATATAAAATTAAAGGTGTTTTTCTGATGGAGAGAGAAAATGAACAATATCACAAATTTGGATTTTGAGTTGTTTTCTGTATCTTGTACCTATTTGACAGACTATACTCTTTAGTTTAAATGCCTTTGATGAAAGCAGAGCAGCCTAAATATAACAAATTTAGTATTTTGATAGTTTTCATAAGCAGGAATAGTAATTCACGTTTTAGCATCCTTTCTTTCTCCAGGCAGAGAAATATCCTCTATCACATTGGGGTTCTCAGCTTTCCCATGAAATATGAACAACTTTCTTTAATAGGAATTAAGACAACAATAGTTATGATCAAGAATAGTTTAGTTTCTGCTGATATGGCAAGGCAAATCTACAATTTCCTGACATGGCAATAGGCTATGTTGGTGAATACTGACTTGGCTCCACCTTTAAAAGACCACATAAATTTTATAAAGGATAGAAGAACATTAATATCAAATTATAGATTACACACTTTCCATATTTAACTGAAATTCATGTGGATACTAATATATGAAATATTTTAGTAGTACAGAAATATATTAAACAGCACATCTAAGGACAAAGTTAAGCAAAGCATGTGGATAATTGAAAGAAAATAAAAATACAAAAGCCAGATACATTAGGAATTGAGAAATAGGGGACTGAGGAGCTGTCTCAGATGGCAAAGTGCTGGGTGCACAAGTCTGAGGGCCTGAGTTCAGATCCCTAGCATGTAAAAGCTGAACGTGATGGTGTGAGTCTTTATAAACCCAATGCTGGTAGGGTAGACAGGGTCTCCTCGGGGTTTTCTGGTTTACCTAATCAACAAGATCCAGGTTCAGTAAGAGATCTGATTATATAAAAAGTAAAGTGGGCTATAGAGTTCATTAAATTGGCTGCAGGGGCGGGGTGGGTAGGGATCAGTGGAGGAGGTGGGGAGGGGGAGCAGATCTAAATACCATCACACTATATAGTATTAAAATTGCAAAATTCAATAAGAATGCAAAAGTAGTACGATCGGAGGTAGTTCAGGAAGATGCTTGACCTGGTCATGTAGCTTCTACCCACGTGTGTACATGTGCACCTGTACCTGCACATACATATTCACACACCTACATAAAAAATGCATAACACGCACACACACAAATAATTAAGAAATAAAATATTTCAGTAAAGCCTTTGTGCTCTCAAGAGCCTGGACCTCCATTAGGGATGACTTAGAAATGGAGGTAGGGGTAATTGGCTGCCACTGTGTTTCATGGGGAATCATGTTTTCCTTCCATAATCATTACCAATTACCTGAAGGTCAATTCAGGAACCTTCATCAGTACTATGGGAGTTAACTAGAAAGCAACTTTAGGTCCAAGTGCCTAGTTTTTATCATTGCAGAATTCGTAATATCTTTTCACAGATTCCTGAAATACCGAGGAATGCTAAATGGTCTGTTCATATTTTATGACTTACAGATTATTGGTCTTTCCTTCTTGCTGAGAGTGGCTCTTTCTTGGTAAAAGGTGAAGCGACATTTGTAGTGCTTCTGCTATATAGACTGCACTGAGGACAGACTAAGAGAGTAGTTCAAAAATAGATAAATGAATTCTGTTTCTTAAACACACATATAGGCTACTAGTCCATGTCCATTTTCTGGACTTTTTTGTTGCTGTTTGTCATTCTCTTTGAATTTCTCTCTCTACTAATCATCTGTTGAGTGAGTCACTAGGCATGAAAAGATGGCTTTGTAACCAGAGGGGCTCTTTCCAGGGGGACTACAGTCCTGTTCTTAGAACACAGGTGCCCTTATAGTCTGAAGGGACAAAATCTGTGCTCTCTACAGAGGTAGCAAATGCAATATAGTCCTCAGTTTTAATGGCTTTTCATGTTAGTTAACTGTGAGACAGCTATTAGCCTGTTTTGGGAGGGGATGTGCAACTCCCATCATTCAATACTGAATTTGAAGGACAAAGCTATAGTAAAATATGGAAGAAGATGGTACTTTAAATTTCTTACTTTCTGAAACATTCAAGACATCTTTCTAGAAGTTGAAATGTGCCCTTTTTTATTGTGTTCAGAAGTACGAATTGACCATACTGTTCCGTCATAGAATCATTTCTGATATTCCAGAGTTTCACAGTTTATACTCACAAGAATCTGGAAAATTCCTGGCTGCTGATTCAGGGACCCAAAAGTTAGAACATCTAAGGATCTTATAGCTGTTTCTTGACTCTTGGATACTTTATTATCATCATCATTATTATTATTGTTATTGTTATTTGTGTGATGATGATGATGATGTCATTTCTGACTTGTAAATACATAACACTGTGTACCATAGAGAAGCAAGAAGTTAAAAGAACTTCCCTGGTGCAATTGGTTAATTTAGAAAAATGCTCCTCTTTCCCTTTCTTTTTCTTTCTCTTCCCAGTGGTCCCTTTACTTCCCCTTGATCTTTCATATGCTTCTTCAAATCTTGGTTTGTGTAACTCACACAGGACTGTAGAATAAAGTTAGTCTTTTGTGGTTCGTTCCTTGTGATTTAACTGCACGAATGTAATGTAAAAAGAGCCTGAGAAATAATGCACGTTGGGTTATTCAATAACACAAGGAATGTAAAGCGATTTCCTATCTCCTTGAATCAGGAACATTAATTAATCATAGGATGAGAACGCAACGTTTTATTTACCAGCGCAAGAGGCTGCCAAGATCTTTCTGACTTTAATAATTGCACATGCTGTTGAGGGAGGAAAAATTAATTTAGTTATTAAACTGGAGGGAAAGAAGCCAGGCCGTGATGCTCATGTTATGAGAGTTGGGCTGTGGATTACTTGTGCTAAAAGCTTTCCCCACCTTTATGGAGAGGAAAATGGAAAACGAAAAGTGTTAGGAGTGGTACAGCAAGCTCGTTTCTCATGAACGCATATAATAAACTGTAGTAAAATAAAATAAAATAAAGTAAAATGAAAGCTTCTGTTTTTGCTCCTTGGACATAAGTGGATTGCAGGGAGCCAGGAAGGAAGGATGACACACTTAGAAGACAACCCTCAAGCCTGAGCCGTGCCTCAGCTGTGGCCTTTAGACAGGAGCAAAGCTGTAGTCTTCCGAGTCCAGTACTCAGGGATGAGTCTCAGCAAAGGGAAGTGGGGTGTTTGGCCTCTTTGTGCCTTGCCTCCTCAGCATCACACTTATTTCCTGGGTGAAAATGTGTTCTTTGTCCTTGCCCATTCCTTACCTGTAAAACAGCCATTTTAAAGGCTCCCTCAAGACCTTTCCATAGTCTTCATCAGTTGGCCCAACTGGAAGAGATTTATTTGCATTTCATTTAGTTTTATTTATTTCTTATTGTTGGAGGAGGGCACACATGTGCCACAGGTTGCGTGCAGAATCCAGAAGACACTCTTCAGGCATGGTTTGTCTCCTCTTCCCATGTGGGTTCCAGAATCAAACTCATACTTTCAGGTCTGAGCAGCAAGACTTTGACCCACTGAGCCATTAAGCCAGTCCTTTCCTGGGGGAGTTTGCATTTTCTTTCACTCTTGTCTATCTCCTGCTTCTTTTTCTTCATTCGTCTCTCCCTGAGTAGTTGCCTAACTTGTAGAACCTTTCAAACACATGAACTTGCATGGCCTTCGTTCCTTATTTATGCCTATGTTATCTTTTGCATATTGCTATTCTGGAGGGTGGATTTTGTTCGAAGCTAAGTGAGATTTAATGAGTGAGGGAAATTGGACCTTTGGAAGTTTTGGAGGGATAAAGAAAAGAATATCAAGAGAAGTGGCCAGCACTGATGGGGAATGATTAAAAGTAATCGTTACCTTTATTCAGTCGCCAAACAGCAATTGCGTGGTGGAGGTGTGACTGCCATTCTCACAGCTCTATGAACGAAGGTGTATTTAGCATTCATCAAGGCAATTAGTGATCCCAGGTCCACACTGTTTTCATCTCTAAAGTCTGTCATTCCCACATATCTTTGTCTGTAATAATTCTGTGGTCTGTGCTTATTTTTATGTGTTACACTCAGTGTGCAATAGTTTCTTCTAAAATAGCTAGAAGTTTCAGTAGCCTAATAGAAATAGAAAACTGTACCTTAAAACATGAAAAAGAGAAATATGTATTTTTAGGTCACCCGTTATATAGATTTTGAACTTCTGTTTCATACTGTATGATATTTTTCTAGATTGACAGACTAACTAAATTTAAGGGTTATGAATGATGAATTAATTGAAATGCAACAAGTTGAACTATATGCAAACATTAACAGTCATAAAATAATATTTGGCATCTAACTGAATTTACCTCAGTCAATATGGTCATGACCGGGAATGGTTTCCTAAAGACAACTCATCTGTAAATACTATTTTGAGATCCTCATATTTAGTCATGGTCAGTTATATCCTTAACAATGGTAATTCAAATTTCTTTCTGTCTCAACAACTTTATAATGTCCATCTTTATCTCTTGATGATCTACAAAGGACTTAAAAGAAAGGAAGCTTACTGTTAAAAACTCCACATTTCCTTCTATAGACAAACATGGTATTTGTAAACTATTATTCTGTTTATACATTTGTGTTTAATGGAGAAATGCAAAGAAAGCTTACTGTGCTTTCTAAAGGATATTCTCCATGTGTCAGCGATATTAAGCATGTAGTATAGAAGTTACTTAAAAACCTGGACCTTGAGGCTAATAATTAAAGGCTGTGCTTCAAAACAAGTTTATTGGAATTGCCTGTGTGAGAAAAGAACAACTGCTTGGAGCTTTTACAGACCTATTATATTTATTAAAAAGAACCCTTATTGTCAGACTTCTGATTATGTTGATAAAATGCCAACTCACAGAACAGGGTATATAGCCAAGAAGTAGAACCCAAACTACACCAACAATTGATTCTTCTATTTTTCGGACCATTCTGTGAGGTCAATTCAGTAAAGAGAGAAGTGTTTGCCAATCAAGGATCCTGGAGCAATTGGCTATTCAGGAGTAAGAAGCAAAAA
>NW_008360319.1:258771-266990 GCF_000622305.1 Nannospalax galili | reverse complement strand
AAATTGGTTTTTTAGGAGAAAAAAAAAAAAAAAAAAAAAAAAAAAAAAAAGCGACCTTTTATCTATGTATCTTGTCATTAGTTAGGTATTGAGTGAATTTATTAATCCTCCAGGATAAGAGGGAGAGGTCATTCCACTAGCTCTTTTCCAGATCATGGAGCTGAGGAAATACACAAATGGACAGCAGAAATTCTTCCAACTCACAGCAAAGCAGGAAGAGACTCACTATATGGTGGAAACTGGGAAGTAGAAAGCTTTGGGGGGTGAGGGGGGAAGGAAAGCATTTCATTGGAGATTAGCCAGCATTGAGGGAGGATTTTGTAAGAGTGGTAAGAGCTTGGTGCTATCAATCAAGACCAATGGGACTATCACTATAACTGGGAAGGAGTCTGAATTAATATTAGTAATACAGCTATTATAATAACACCACAATACACAGAATGACTTTTATGATGTAGTAGAAACAAATATTTTCTCACAGAGATGAAATGTGCTTTAAATACTTGTAGTCATATAGATTTTAGCTCAGTGGTATCAAAAATTGGTATTTCAAACTTTTGTTGTTGTTTTGTTTTTAATGGTAGGATCTGATGTAGCCCAGGCTGGATTGAACTTGTTATGCAACAGATCATTGCATTTCATCTTGCCTGCCTCCACCTCCTGAGTACTAGGATTCTGAACATGTACTACCACACCTGGCTCATCTAACTTTAATGGAACACAGAGAGGAATGATACATTGAGCAACACTGACTGCCGCTAGTCAATCCCATTCACAAAGACCAGGAATTGCATGTTCATTTACTAATTAATAGGAAGTCTTCCATTTTCAGAGCTTATTCATAGATATTTTACTCACAATTCTAATGAACTTGAAACACTGACTACATTTCAGAATGAAGAAATCAGAAGAAATATATTTCTAAGGGTGGCTACTCTGACGTCAGGAAGACATGATAGCTAACATTAGTTCAAGGAAGAGACAGAAGAAAACATAAATCACAGCGAAAGCAGAGTCTGGGGCTGAGAGTACCAAAGCTCCTGTCTTCAATAAGCTCCATGTTAGACATCAAAACAATGGCTGCTGACCAACAGAAAAAAATTTCCACACAGGTATGACCTCACAGCAATGCTACAAACACGCAGAAGATCCATACAAATTCAAGCCAGACAAAATCCCAGCATAGCAGTAGGGAAGTAGGTAGGAAGCCCCAGCCTTAGCTGAGGAGCTATTGGCAATCAGTAGTTGGGAGAGGGAGAGCTGGTTTTCTTTAGGGGTGTGACTCTAGAGAGGTTAACCAGCTTTCAGAGAATGTATGCACAGCAAAGGAAATTTGGGAACACAGACGACTCAATGGGCCTTAATACATATGACAGAGTATATAAAATACAGCATGGGGGTGCTATAAGGGGGTGCAGATAGAGGAGGGGGTTTAAATATGATAAAAATATATTGTATGAAATTTATGAAATTTTAATAAAAAATAAAATTCTGTACTTTGAGATGTTCATATATGCACACAATGAAACACGAACATCTCTACCCCACTTCTCCCTCCCATTCCTTCCGTGTCCTCTTATTACATCTACCATGGCCCCTTCCCAACTTCCTGTCTTTTTTTTAATACCTCAAGCTGTGGTTACCTGCACACAACCTATGCAACCCACGCCAGCCAAAGTCCTGGAAAATCCTGACTCAGATGGGAGAGATGATCTCCAGGCCCATCTCATCCTGAGGTGTTATTGGCAGTGGAGAGTTGTGTGGGAGGAAGAACCTTTCTTTACTGAGGATCTTCAAATATTTTAATTAAAGTTAATTTCTTATATATCGCTTCTGAGAGGCAAACTCTGTTACTTGGAAAATTGTTGTCCTGAAATATTTCTGGAGAGTTTTAGAAAGTCAGCGTTTTACTTGGTGCTGTTTATTTTTCCAGTCAGTCACTGCTTTCCATTTTAATGGCCAGTACTAAAGAAGGCTCTGCAGATATATGCAGGTAACTCATTTAAATCTCAAGTAAACATTTTTTGTTTGCCAATGACTTCATTATAAAAAAACCATTATGGATGTCCATTTAATTTCTTCCAATGCTTTTTATATTTTATAAGATACTTAATCCAAATATTTTGAGAATTGAATAAGTTATGCTAAATTCAATATTGTGTAATGTCTTTTTTATTAACATAGTCAACACAGCATATTTTAAACATTTTTAATGCACGTAGTAGTATATCCACCATTGAAGGTATCTCATGTTGATTTTGTCCATTGTCCTAAGGCCATAAGGTTCATATTCTTTGGTGAAAAACAGATAGTCATAAAGATAACTTATAAAAGGGGTGTTCTTTCAATGAAATAGAATATATATATATATAAACTGTAATAACTATTCTAAGATGAAGAACGCAACATCAAACCAATTCACCCCTGTCCGCATTGCTGCCTTTCCTCGGAATAAAACCTGCCTCTCATCTCCATGTGGAGTCAAAAAAGAACGCCCAGTGCAGGTCAAGAGAGCTTGGTTGTATTTTTCAGTGTTTGCAACTTCTGACACATTTTTAACCCTGCAAATCCAGAGAATTAAATCAGATGGCTACTTTCATATTGGAAATATACATTGCTTATTGATTTATTCATTTTGTGTGTGGGGGTGTTGTGTGTGGTGTATGCACGTGAGTGTGTAGGTGTGGGCAACTCTGCAGAGGCCAGATCAGGACACCAGATGTCTTCTTCTAGGCTGCTACACTTAATGGCACTGGGACTAGGTCTTCCACAGAACTGGAAACTCACCATTTTGGTTAGGTTGGCTGGCCTACCTCCTCATCCCCAGCATTGGGATTGCCAGCCCTTATGGTCATGTTTGGCTTGTTTTATGGATGCTGAGGATTCAAATTTCAGCCCTAATGCTTGCAGAATAAGTGATTTTGCCCACTAAGTCATTAGCCATTTCCCCAGTCAGAGGCACATGTTCTATCCCACTTGAATGACTGGTTTATTGATAGGAATACCCTCTCTATTCATATGAGCTAATTCAGATTTAGAAGATGGTTAGTTGGAGACCTTAGAAAATTCACCGTCATACATTATGCCCCTGTTATATTGTGTTACTATGGATGTATGTTTACCTTTTTGACTAAATAAGGGTAGAAGCTCTGAACGCTCTCAGGTCAGAACCTAACTATGGTCTATCATAATTGGTAACCTCATGAGTATGCACAAATTGCTGTTCACATGTGTAGCGGGGAAGCATGCACTTTCAAATGATGTCTAAAAAGCAGGCTCTAACTTGCTTATGATTCACCTACTTCTTTTCCTTTGAAATGAAACAAAAAAATATTGACAAACATCTCAAAGAAATTTGCCACATGATGCCTTTGAGGGGAACATACCCAAGTTATCTAAAAACAAAATATCCTAGGTCCTAACACGTGCCCCTCCCCTCCCACCACCTTCCCGTGCTTTCTCCATCTCTCCACTCTTCTTTCCTCTTGTCTGACAGCTCGCACTGAAAGGATCTATGTGCCAGTAAAAATAAGGCAAAGAACGTCCACTCAAATTTGCAACACTAGTCTAAGGCAAAATGAAAAAAACCTGAACGTGATCAAGAAAGACACAGTTGCACTTCATTTTATGCCGATATACAAAATGTAGATTAGCAGTTTTATAATTTAAACTCCATTTGAAATGTATTGGTTTTCTAGCAAGATAAATATATCCTATTGAGAGGCTGGGTGTGGTGGCACATGGCTTTAATCCCAGTACTTGTGAGGCAGAGGTGGGTGGATATAGGCCAGCCTGGTCTACATAGCAAATTTCAGGCTATATGGGTCTACAGAGAGACCTTGTCTCAAAAAGAAAACAAAAAATCTTATTAGAAATATCTTTTGAAAATTGTTGGGGGTTAAGCAAGTATTTTCTTGTTGATTATTTAGGGAAATGTGGGTTTTAAAATACCAGATTTATGGGTGATGAAATGGCTAAAGGTACTTACCACCAAGCCTGATGACCTGAGTTGGATCCTTGGAACTGACATGGTGGAAAGAGAGAACCAACTTCTTTGAGATGTCCCCTTACTCCCACATATATACTGGGACATGTGCACATCCAAATATATACTTACACAAATGAACACACATAAACACACACTCACATTCACACACATATGTATAACAGTAAATGTACAAAAAAATTAAAAATACCAGATTTGCTTTTAAGAATTAATAAAAAGGTTAAAGCACTTACTGGCACCAAATATAAAACTAAAAAAATACATGGAACTTTTAGTTTTGTTAAACAGTGTCAATAAGCCAACAAACAACCCTTCCCTCCAAAACAACAATGCAAAATCCAGCAAGGTCAGAAAGATCCCAAACTATACATTTAATCATTTATTCAATATATATATATACATTTGAATTTTTGTGTATTTCATACGATAACACCTTAATCATATTTAGACCCTCCTCCTCTGTCTACACCCCCCCCATAGCCGACCTACCAGATTCCATGCATTCTGTCATATATGTTAAGGCCTACGGAGTCAACTAAGTGCTGATGTCCCTTGGTGTGAGTTCATACACTAGAGAGTGCAGTCTAGCATCGTTCCCTTAAAGAAGACCAACTTGGGACTGGAGAGATGGCTCAGCAGTTAATAGCACTGACTATTCGTGCAGAGAATCCGGGTTTGATTCCAGTACCCACATGGCAGCTAAAAACATCCATAGCTCCAGTTCCAGGGGTTCCGACACCTTCTGACGACCACTGCAGGCATTGTATGACACAGTGCACTTACACACATGCAGGAAATACATTCATACACATAAAATAAAAAATAATAAATACAAAAGAAGACCAGCTGTTGCTCGCCCAGCAGTGATTAAACTGCACTTTAAACGAGTACAAGGCTGTAGGATTTCCCCTTCTGCTGTTGTACGCCCTAATAATAAATCAACACAGAAAGCAACGTTTGAATGATGTGATAAACAAAGGAGATCATGACTATTTCATAATCATTGCAACATTTTAGATCTGATTTCATTATGGGATATACATCCAACTTAAAGTATTCAAGATATTTGTGAAATCTTACTGAAAAATCAAACCCAAAGAAGATCTTTATTGATTTATGCTGATTTAAGCAGAGCACAAAATTTTCTGAAAGTAGACATGCAAACTCCAGCCACCTGAGTGACCTCGAACTTGTCGTCTGAATGGTCTGATGCACATAGCCAACCTGTGCAATCAATCCGAAGGTACCGCTGTATTATGGGAAGTAGTTGCTTTTGGGAGGCCTAAGCCTTAGACACTTAATTAAAACTCCTTCTAAAAGAATGTAACTTGAAGTCATCTGCTTATGACAAGACTCTAAAATATTAGCCACGGTGCCAGAAAGATGGCTAAGGCAATTGCTGCTGAACCTGAGGTCTTGATACAGAGTCCCAGAATCCACATAGTAGATGGAGAGCTCCTTCTCCTCAAAGCTGTCTGTGAGTTCCACATGCGTGTAGTGGTTCATGCATGCCCATAACATATACACAAACACAAATAATAAAACTAAAAATAAACTAATATAACGAAAATTTTAAATGTGACTGTGATAACAGCTTCCCATAACTCCACTCGTGCATTTTATCCCTGACCATAGCTAGTAGTGAATTGAGAAAAATTCAATATATTGTCACTTTTCTTCTTGCTTACCTTCAGTTTTATTTTTATTCTATTTTAATTAAATTTATTCCTTGACAGTGTCATCCATGTATATAACGCAATCTGCACTGTCTCCTTGTGTTGATCCACCACCTTTAGCTCATATATTTTTTCTGCCTCCTCTTATGCAAAGGCCTTGGGAGGCAGAATTTGACATAGGCATCCTATTCAAGGATAAACACTGCAATTTTTTATTGTCTAAACATTGGCCAATAATGGGTCTCTGTGTTAATCATCATTTGCTCCAAGAAGGAGCTTATCTGGTGAGAGTTGAAAGATGCATTAATCTAAGGGTATAACATAAGTCATAAGGAATTACTTTAATACTGTATCTATTTAGCAGAATAATAGTAGTAGGCTCTACCCTCTGACATGTGACTTGTCTAGCTTCAGGTCCCTAGGCCTGATATAAGTGCCAAGTATGTGCTCCATCTTGTGAAGCATATTTTTAAAGCCACTAGAAAGTGTTTGGTTACTCCCATGATATATGTGTCACTATTACACCAGTGGGCATTTCTTTCCAGGCCAGGGGTTGTGATATCTCTCAGGAGACAGAGCTGGGCAAGTCTCATGAGTACTTTTTTTCTCTTTTTGTAGAAAGCATAGCACCTTACAGCAGTATGAAAGCTAATCAGTAGAGTCGAGGCTTTGAAGTCAGTATAACCTTGTTTGTTCTATAACTTGTGTAAATAGTGTCTTCTGGATAGGGTCTTACTGGCAAGAGCAGGAGCAATGGCTAACAGTGGGCATCAAGTCTGACAATTAACAAATGAGACCACATAAACCAAAAAGGCACAGCAAAGGACACCATCGTTCAAGTGAAGAGGCAACCGACAAAGTATGAAAAAAATCTTTACCACTATACCTCTGACAGAGGGTTAATATCAAGATTACACCCTCCCCCCCAAAAAACCCTCAAAAAATTATTACCCAATTAAATATTTGAGGAAGGAAATGAACCAGGAGTTCTTGAAAGGTAACATGAAAATGGACAACAAATATTTTTTTTAATGTTTAACATTTTTACTCGTCAGGGAAATGCAAATTAAAACCATTTTGAGATCTCACCTTCCCCTGCTCAGAATGGATAAGATCCAAAAGACCAACAATGACAAAGGATGGTGGGGATGTGGCGAAGGGGAACTTCTCTCCACTGTTGGTTTCATTGCAAACTAGTGCAGCCACCAAGGAAATCAGTGTGAAGGTTCCTCAGTAAGCTAGAAATTGCTCCACCACATGATTCAGCCATACAAGTCTTGGGTATATACCCATAGACTCTATATTCTATGACATGGGTATCTTTTTACCTACATTAAATGCTGCTCTATTCACAATAGCCTTGAAATGAAAACAATCTAAAAGTCTATCAACTGGTGAATGGATAGTGAAACTAGGTTATAGTTACACAGTGGAATATTGTTTGGTTATTAAGACAAATGAAATTATGAAATTCACAGATAAAAGAATGGAGCTGTAAACTATGAACCTGAGTGAGGTAACCCAGACCCAGAAAGACAAACATCACATGCTCTCTCATAAGAGGATGCTAACTTTGAATCATTCAATATGTGTGTTCCAATAGGAAAACCCATAGGTGTTAGGAAATTAGTAAGGGGATATATGTGAGGGTGCTTTCAAGAGAGGGGAGAAAAAATGCAGTGATATAATGGGAGAAACTAGAATAATGTGGTAAGAAGTGTTAAATGGGAGGACAGGGCAAAGGAGGGAGCATGCAGAGATAACTAATGCTAAAGGCTTTTATAAAAATCCATATGGAAACCTCTCGCTACCAAAGCATCTTAAAGTATACACATATTCAATATTAAAAGGAGTTATCCTTATAACAGGGGGACATTGCTCCTACTAGATACCATAGGTAGCAAAGAAAACCCCAGTGCCAGAAGTGGACCCCCTTTTTTGAAGCTGTGGACCAGGGGCCCCATGGAAAGTCTAGACTTTTAAAAGATGTTTTCAAGAGATAGCACGAGAAGGGACTTCTTTAGCTTATTCAACAGATAAGTAGACTCAGAAAGTATTTGATGAATTGTAGCTTGTTCAAATGACTACAATGAATTCTGAACTTACACATTTACATAAAACCCCACAAATACTAAGTGAGATTATTTTCTTTTTGTTTTATACTACCTGGTAGGAACATATACAAAATGTACCTTTTTTCCAAATTTCAACCTTGAAGTTGATATTAATGTTAATTGTTTTATTTCCAAATAATTCATTATAGCAGTACTTTATTAAAATGACCTTAAAGTTGGTCAGCGAAGTAGTTGAGCCAAATGAACTGCTTTATACCTAGAAATAATCATCTAACTGTAGTGAAATGATGATGATGTTGATGATGATGATGATAATGATGACGATGAGGACGATGACGATGATGATGATGACGATGATGATGATGTTGATGTTGATGATGATGATGATGATGACGATGACGATGATGATGATGATGACGATGATGATGATGATGTTGATGATGATGATGATGATGACGATGA
>NW_008360319.1:250912-257115 GCF_000622305.1 Nannospalax galili | reverse complement strand
TTTAAAAAACATTTTATTTATTATTTTTATTTTATGTGTTTGAGTGTATTGCCTGCATGTATGTGAGTGCACCCATGTCGTGCAATGCCGCGGAGGTCAGAAGAATGTTTCAGATTCCCCTGGAACTGGAGTTAAGGACGGTTCGTAGCCTTTATGTGGGTGCTGGGAATCGAACCTGGGTCCTCTGCAAGAGCAGTCAGTGCTATTAACTGCTGAGCCATCATCTCTCCAGCCCTGATCTGTTGGAATTTCCTGTGCTTCCTGGTCCATGAGACTTTCCCCAACATGATGGACTGAAATCTCCTGTAACTGTGAGCCTGAGTCAGTCTTTCTTCTCTAACATTGTTTCTTTAGGTATTTGTGACAACACTGACAAATAGAGTAGCTAATGAGGCACACTCATATTGCACCTTACTTCTGTAAGACCTGAATGAAATCAAGCATCATGTATTGCTTGATTTCATTACCATGAAATATGAAAAATGGCCATGATTGAATTTGAGGTGAGGATGGCAATGAACTGAAGAATTTATAAATACATTTTTAATAATTTTCCATGACTTGTCCCTGAAAAGAAGAATAAATATAAAAGTGAACAGAGCCAGTCAACTATAAGTGGCCAAAAAGTAAACTAGAGGTGTTGTTTATATTTACAAATTGTAGATTTATGGCCTATCTATACTCAGTTCTAAACAAAACAGGGCATACAGGTATCCTATAAAGCTGATGGAACTGTTATACTAGCTGTGCCTGACAGTCTGGTGTGGAATAAAAGACCAGTGTTTTCTGAGGCTTTGGTGAGACAGAAGCTTCATCTCAAATCCAAGAAAGCTCTAGCAAAAGGTTCTTGAAGATGTTCTCCATCTGTAATGAGCTGGTACCTAAATGCATTCCCAGGATTTGTTTCCTGTGGTCATCAGCAGGAAATGGACAGAAAAGACCATTCACTTTCGGAGATGGATCTAGTTGGTTCCATTTGAAGTATGACATTGAACACCACTTTTCATAACCCCAAGATTATTTACATCTCCTCTCTGTCTTTCCCTCCTTCCCTTCTTCCCTCCCTCCCCGCCTCCCCCACTTCCCAGGTTGTTTATATTTTTTACACAGGAAAGCACATTGCTCTTTTTGATTCATCCTGAGAACAAATTACTCTAAAATGGCTTAGAGAATGTGGGCGATTGCTTATCTTCCTATGTTTAACAGAATAATACAAAGCTGTGAAGCCTTGACTACTTAATAAGGAAAAGATCTTCTGCCATCATGTGGAATGTTGGAGAATCTTCCCTTGCTTGATGTTTTTGTTTTCTTGCCATATGAAGGAAATTAAATTTCTAGACAGAGTAGTTATGTTTATTACAACAGATAAAAACGTTTTAAAATTAAGAATTGTGTCCCTAACAAAGTACATGAATTTCAAAAACTTAAATCTCAGTATTATAGATTCCACCTCTTCTGTGGGGCAGATTTAAGGAAAAATAAAAGAAAAAGAAAAACTCTAGCCTAGAAAAAGTATTCAACAAATTAGAAATGGAGGTATCTCTCATCTAGTCTCTTCTCCTGTTTTTGTTAAGGCCAAACACCAGTATATCTCAAATCAATCAAACGTCTGCATTTTAGTTACCTCGGCTTTTTTGATAGTATTTTCTGTGGTCTCTTTCATAGCTCCCCGGGCTCTTTCTCCTCTGAAGAGTCTTCCTCTTATCATAGTTATTAAGCACACTTTTCTGTTTTCAGCACCTAAAAGTCTCTTTTCATCTCACTGATTTTCAGGAGGGTGGTACAATGACCCACTTCGCTGAAATAAAGGTCACAGACATCAGGCAGCCCGGGAACACCTCCTGCCGATAAAATGAGAGAACTTGATTTTACCTGCCACACAGAGATTCATTTCAAAGGGAATTTTTTGACCTGACTGTCATTCACGCTTAATTTATATGCTAGAGAGAAGCTGAACCAGATGCCACGTATTTCTTGTTGAAGTGATTCATCATATTCCACAAGTCACACAATCATCTCGCATGTGGGACGAGAAAGTGGGAAAAGACGACAGAATCGGACAGCTTTCAATGAAAGGAAGAATGGATCCAAATTACCGCTTATTATTGGGACGAAAAAAATATGACATTGTAATGAATTGCTGCTGACTTTGCAAGTACCATTTTAAAGTAAAATTTCCAGATTTTTCCCTCTGGAGGAATATTATCTATATGTAGGTGAACTTATAAGGTGAGGCAATTTTCCACTGATTCTCTTGATTTTCCGCACAGATTCATCTCTTTCCTTCTTGAAACACTTTTTGGAAAACTCGTTTTTTCTTCTGCGTTACAGAATTGGAGAAGTGAAGGAGTTAAACCTATTTCTTTCTGTGAGGGGAAAGTTGTTTCCTGCAAATATATCTCAGTAGCCTAGGAGACGTGTTCCGCTAGATTAGGCTGATTGAAAAACTCCACTGATAAGGAAGGAAACGAAGAAGGAGTACCGGAGCTGTGCCCCTCATCCTGCGGTCACTCCATCATTTTAAACTATTGCTACCAACTCACGTTTTCTATGGGCTCTTCTTCGGCAGAATTATATACGAACTGCAATAGAAATAACCAAATCCCCCCACTTACTTTAAATATACACAGTTTATTTTAAATACATTTGTGCACATGGGATGTATGAGTATGGGTGTAAGCAATTACATATATATCCTGGAAAGACAAATAGGCCACATTTATGACAGGGCAAAGGTTAGAATATGGGCTAAATACTCAAATATCACCCAGTGTAGAAAAGTTGTTTTATCCTTTCCTCCTAGTATTACATCTTTTGTATCTCCAATACACTGATCCATAGAAATGGTCACTGGCCCATAGAAATGTTTGTTGTGATACCTAACAGCCAAGAATTTATGAAACATCTGGAAATTTATGACAATGAGATTCAAAATGCAAAACATGTGTTTAATAAGCTTATGAAAGGCTTAAAATGTGTGTGTGTGTGTGTGTGCATTTCTGTGTTTGTATGTAGGTGGGTCCTCCTGCCGATAAAATGAGAGAACTTGATTTTACCTGCCACACAGAGATTCATTTCAAAGGGAATTTTTTGACCTGACTGTCATTCACGCTTAATTTATATGCTAGAGAGAAGCTGAACCAGATGCCACGTATTTCTTGTTGAAGTGATTCATCATATTCCACAAGTCACACAATCATCTCGCATGTGGGACGAGAAAGTGGGAAAAGACGACAGAATCGGACAGCTTTCAATGAAAGGAAGAATGGATCCAAATTACCGCTTATTATTGGGACGAAAAAAATATGACATTGTAATGAATTGCTGCTGACTTTGCAAGTACCATTTTAAAGTAAAATTTCCAGATTTTTCCCTCTGGAGGAATATTATCTATATGTAGGTGAACTTATAAGGTGAGGCAATTTTCCACTGATTCTCTTGATTTTCCGCACAGATTCATCTCTTTCCTTCTTGAAACACTTTTTGGAAAACTCGTTTTTTCTTCTGCGTTACAGAATTGGAGAAGTGAAGGAGTTAAACCTATTTCTTTCTGTGAGGGGAAAGTTGTTTCCTGCAAATATATCTCAGTAGCCTAGGAGACGTGTTCCGCTAGATTAGGCTGATTGAAAAACTCCACTGATAAGGAAGGAAACGAAGAAGGAGTACCGGAGCTGTGCCCCTCATCCTGCGGTCACTCCATCATTTTAAACTATTGCTACCAACTCACGTTTTCTATGGGCTCTTCTTCGGCAGAATTATATACGAACTGCAATAGAAATAACCAAATCCCCCCACTTACTTTAAATATACACAGTTTATTTTAAATACATTTGTGCACATGGGATGTATGAGTATGGGTGTAAGCAATTACATATATATCCTGGAAAGACAAATAGGCCACATTTATGACAGGGCAAAGGTTAGAATATGGGCTAAATACTCAAATATCACCCAGTGTAGAAAAGTTGTTTTATCCTTTCCTCCTAGTATTACATCTTTTGTATCTCCAATACACTGATCCATAGAAATGGTCACTGGCCCATAGAAATGTTTGTTGTGATACCTAACAGCCAAGAATTTATGAAACATCTGGAAATTTATGACAATGAGATTCAAAATGCAAAACATGTGTTTAATAAGCTTATGAAAGGGAAAGGCTTAAAATGTGTGTGTGTGTGCATTTCTGTGTTTGTATGTAGGTGGGTGCACATTTTTCGATGTACATGTGGTAGCCAGAAAACAACCTTGGATACCATCTTCAGGAAAGCTACCCACCTCCTATGAGACAGGGTCTCTCATTGGCCTGGAACTCACAAATAGGATAGACTGGTTAGTCAGGATGCACCTGTCTCCACCTTCCTGAGCTGTGATCACAAGTCAGAGCCACTATACCCACCTTTTTTAAAAAAAATGTGGGTTCCAGGGACCAAACTCAGGTTCCCATGGTTGCAAGGTAAGCACTTTAACAATGGAGCCATCCCCATTTATTTCTAGTCTTCAATAAACATTACATTCACTGGATACACTGAGTATATATTTATCATATTGCCTGAGAGATAGAAAGCTAAGAGAATTGCAGGTGTGTTGAAGAATTGCCTGGACAAAGGGAAGAAAGACCTGATCAGAAAAAAAAAACAGAAATAATATCAGAAAGAACAGAGTGTTGTCATTTGTTTTTATTACTATCATAGAGAGATCCACTTAAGCAGGGAAGAGAGAGGAGTAAACTATCTATTTAATTCACTCTGCTCCAGAATCATTCATTGATAGCAAACTATTTAATGGCATCCTGAGGTTGGGATATAGGGCTTCCTGGTGTGAATGAAATTCTAAAGTCAAGGAGCAAAGATCTTACCATTCTTTCTTTAGATCACTGTAGAACAGCGTGATCCTTTTATATTATCAATTAGTCGTCATTAAGCTGATAGCCACCTGCCTTGCAGTCTTTGTAGCCTAACTGCAACATTATTTGGGCCGTTTGGACTTTGCTTTGTTCAATGTTTATAACCTTTAGAGTAAAAACAAGGAGTTTACATATCTCCTTGATGATTCAGAACATTGATGGGGAATATTCAAGGCACACAATTATCCTTTCTGGAAACTATTAGAATTGTACCAAATGAAAGATAGGGACTTGATATTTTTTCTTTTAAATGTGTATGAGTGTTTTGCCTGCATGCAAGTCAGTACATCCATGGGTTCAATGCTTGTTGGGAACAGAAGAGGGCATCAGACCCCCTGGACCTGGAGTTAAGGATGGATGTAAGCCATTGTGTGGGTGCTGGGAACCAAACCTGAGTCTTCTGCAAAAGCAGCCAGTGCTCTTAACCACTGAGCCATCTTTACAGACTTGGGACTTGAATTTAATAATATAGACTTTAAGCTGCAGGTATTCATGAATAATTTCTTGGTAGTAAATAATATAATCTCTAATGTCCTACAAAAAAATTAACCTGAGTTATTCATGTGTTTTCACAGATTAAAAAAATACAAGATGAGGGGCTGGAGAGATGGCTCAACGGTTAATGGCACTGATTGCTCTTGCAGAGGATCCAGGTTTGGTTCCCAGCACCCACATGGTGGCTAACAACCATTTGTAACTCCAGTTCCAGGGGAATCCGACACTCTCTTGTGACCTCTGTAGGCATTCCATGGCATGGGTACACTTACATACATGCAGGCAGTATCCTCATACACATAAAATGAAAATATATAAATAAAATAAAATAAATACATGATGAGTGTTTATGGATTAGTTGTCATATGGCAAGGAAAAGTAAAAATAATAGTGGTTTCTAATTATGTGGTTGAACAAGTTAAAATAAATAAAATTGTAAATTATTTTGAAAGTTGGAAAAGGACAATCACAAAATGCAATACAGTCTGTGTGGGTTTTCTTTTGATATACTTGAAACTTAGGGCTCTGGATACTTTTGCTAAGAGCTGTGAAGGCAATTACAGTAATGGAGAGGTTTTCAGATGTGACATTGATGACAGAGAGATTTGACTCACTTTTCTCATATAAGCTGTGTAAGAAATACACTGTGCTATATTTTTACTTTTCAATATAGAAAGTAGAAAATTCCTATTGATTTCTATGTTGCTATGTACTTACCTTGGAGAATTTGTGAACATGTCTCAATCTAGCAGATACCACAACAATAATACAATAACATCAGAGAGAGAGAGAGAAAGGAGAGAGA
>NW_008360319.1:236195-250893 GCF_000622305.1 Nannospalax galili | reverse complement strand
AGAGAGAGAGAGAGAGAGAGAGAGAGAGAGAGAGAGAGAGAGAGAGACCTGGGCCTGAGTAAAAGATAAATGAATAGGGTAAATAGAAATAAAATCTAAAATGTTTACATTGATACTGGTTTATGTAATTGCTTTAAATGTCTTGTAGTAAAGACAGATTTCTTAAGAATTCACACATCATTAGTCTCAAAGAAGACATATAAAAATTCATTACAAATAAAACTTCCCTCCTAGTATTCTCCAGATATTAAAGGAAAATCATCCATCCTTTCTGTGAATGATTCTGGTTTAAGAAAATAGCAACCTGAACTGTTTCCACTGTGAGTGGACTGAGGCACATAAACATTTACTGACAAATAACCTAAGAGGCTGCTGCACATACTTCTCTGTAGCTCCATCATGTCTTACTCATCATCCAGAATGTGAAATAAGTAGTTTAATATGCAACATGTTTATTTGGTGGCATAAATTGCCTCTGGACTCTGCCCAGTTTTTACAACAGATGCTTAAATGTTTTTGAAAACTTCAGATTGTGTTGTTGTGGCAAAGTTGAAAGGCAAAGTTTACCATTAGCAAAGAATTACATAGTGACCTGGAATCCGTACAGGAATGTTCCAGAATTTATGTTGTAGCAAGTCTTTGGCAGTCTGTTGTGCTGTGTATGTTTTTGGAATTAGTGCTAATGCAGGTGTTTTAGGAACACTATGTGCTTTAACTCAGAATTAAGGAACTGTAGCCTGCTGGCATAGGAAATTTGAATTTTGAGTGATGTTTTAAAATTCAGATGATAACTGTCACTTGGGAAAGAACAATAACCTTGGAACTTATATACAAAGATAGCCCAATGCAAAAAGTGAAAGGCAAATTCCAGGGGAGAAAGAAGACATTGGTAAATGGATTGAGTTATTTATGAAATATGTTTTTCCTTAATTCTTCAAGAAATTTTTATATTGCTAAGTGCTGTCAGAGAAAGGATAAGTATTATTTAATTGCAATGAAATAGGCAGGAGGGATCTGTGAGATAGCACCTGCTACAAATGAGCATACATTGGGAACATGGGAGACATAGGAGCTAGTCAGCTAATTCTGCCTGGAGCGCAGTGAGATGGGCAGGTCAGAGCCCAATAAGTTAAGTTATGAGTGCACTGTATATACATACACATGTTATCGTTCAGCCAGAGAGACAGAAACACATACTTAAGCAGGAGATAGCTATGTCTCTCTAGATCTATGAATTTGTGGTGAGGAAGTGGCTTGTCCAATTTTGTTGCAGTGTTATTGGAACATTAGTCTTTCTTTCAGTGAGTTTGACAATTCTTTACATACACTGTATGGAAGTTCTTTATCAAATATATGACTCATAAGCATTCCATTGGTCTGTAATACAGCACTTTATTCTCTTAATAGCGCTTTTTTTGGGTCTTTTGGTTTATTGTTTTTTGACAGGGTCTCCCTAGTCACAGCCCACCTGGAAGTCACGATGTGAACCAGGGTGGCCTCAGTCTCACAGAGATCCACCTGCCTCTGCCTCCCGAAGGCTGGGATTAAAGGCACACACCACCACACCTGGCTCTAAATAGTGCTTTTTAAAGAGGAGCTGTATTAAACTGGATGGAATCCAATTAAACAACTTGTTCTTTGATGGAGGTATGGTTGTCTTATCTGGGATACCTTTGCTTAAACCTGAAGGTACAAAGTTTATTCTCCTAGAGAATTTTAGTTTACGGCTTTATATATAGGTCTGTTAACTATTTGGGGTTAATTTTCATATGTAGTGAAATGTACGAACCAAGGTATTTCTTTTTATTTTAATATTAAACTTTTCTAGTACCATTTATAAAAAAGATGTATTCTAGCTTCACTGAATTGTTTTACATAGCAGTCAAAACTCAGTTGTCTCTACAAGTATAGGTCTATTTCTGAACCATGTTCCATAATTCTCACAGTTCTAAATCATGAAATCCATCTTGACACAAGAACCGTATTGTTTTAGCCAGGATTCTCCAAAGAAACAGAACCAGTCCACAAGGCTGGATGTCTCAGTAGTCCCTATCTGGCACTGAAGGTCTGAGGAATTCCAAAAGATCGGCTAGTCTACAGCAGCAAGATAGCGAGAGAGAAGGCAAGCAGAGTCCACAAGGCTGGATGTCTCAGTAGTCCCTATCTGGCACTGAAGGTCTGATGAATTCCAAAAGATCGGCTAGCCTTCGGTCTACAGCAGCAAGACAGCGAGAGAGAAGGCAAGCAGCAAGAAGCCAGGCTTCTCCTCTGCCATGGCCTTTTATATGGGCTGCCATCAGAAGGTAACACCCACATTTAGGGTGTGTCTTCCAGCTTCAGATGATCTGGTCAAGAAGATCTCTCTCATTTCAGTTAATCCCAGATCCAGTCAAACTGACACCCAGGATTTGCCATCACACATATGCAGATTATTATGGCTTTAAGTAAGTCTTAAAAGTAGATAATTATTCCTATATGTTCAATTTTAATTTGCTGTTGATCTATTTCCAAGTGAATTTTATATTCAGCTTGTTAATTTCTAGAATGCACAGTCACATGGGATTTTCATAGAGATGGCATTAGTACTTCAATTTGATGAGTGGTGAACTCTGAAAAATATTCTCTTCTGATGTATGACTATCGTATATCTCTTATAATATTTTGGTTTTAAAAATTTTAAAGCAGTGTCTTGATATTTCAATAAATAGCTCTTCTATATATTTTTCAGATTAATTTCCAAGTTTTAAATTATGTCTCGAAGTACATTTTAAAAATTGTTTATGGTTTTAGATTATTTCTCAAAGCATATATTTCAAATGACAGTTTCTAATTTCAAGTTTAATTCTGATAATTAAAGAGGGTGGAAATTATTACCTCCATCCTAACAATCAGAGAACCATGAGCAAAATGAAACCCAAGGACATTTTCCTTCTTAAGTCTTTTTAGTAGGTTATATTAATCATATGTAATAATATGCTTCATTATGACATTTTCATGCATATATATGTATTTTGATGATAGTCACACCTCAGTGCCCTCTCTTTTAACCTTTCTATTCTCCAACTAATCTTTCATCTCTCATGTGTTCTATTTACTTTTTTCTTGATGACCTAATGAATTTCATTAGGATGTCTTACATGAATATGAAAGAAAGATTGTTTAAAGGAGCATGAGTGACTTACCAGTGGTTACACCACTGAAAAAATGCCTTTCCCTCTTCCCAGCAGCCATGAACTATCTAGAGTCTCAGAGAAGTTTAGGGCTCTGGTGAGTCCCTCCTCTTATCAACTCTCATCAAGGACATTTCTTTACCCAGAAAAGAATTAAAAATTCAGAACAAACTTCTATCCTGAAATCTGGAATGACAGATACATCCAGAGTTTGTTACAGCAAGGTCAGCTTTCCTGGAACAGGAGGCAGTGCAGCAGTATCCACTGGAAGAAATAGACAGTTAAGTTTGACAACTCACTAGAAGTTGAATGTGAGTTAGCTAAAGCCTGAGACTCTTTTGGGCTGCCGAGCCATATTGATGACTTCTGTCCGGAGGCTCAGTGACCTTGTCAAGATTTCATGGTGATGAACATGATCCATGCCCCTGGGTCAGGCAAGGAGAAGGAAAGTGTAACCATAGTGATAATACTCACATCTCTCCTTAGCTCATCCAGGGCACAGGGTTACTCCTGGACCCAGAAAACTCTATCAAAACAGTGAATGGAGCAGCCATATTGCTCTCCACTCTGTACCTCGTGTCTCACTCCCCTTCATTACCAGGGGTCCAGAGCCTTGAAAACGGTTATTTTATATATTTGTCCCATTTTTAGTTTGTTTAGGTAGAGTGTAAATGTGGTCCTTTTACTGTTTATTGGTCCTATCCAAAAGTGTCAAATTTCTATCCTAAGAATGAGGGTGTTCATGATTTGTCATTGCTTATGTTATTTTGGTTGTGCACATGTGTGTATAGAGTGTATGGGGTGCATGATTGTGTGGATGCACATAGTAAGCACATTTGAGTACATGTGCATGTACATGCATGTGAAGGCCAGAGATCAACCGTGGATGTTGCTCCTCAGATATCATCCACCTTGGTTTATGTTTTTTTTTTTCTCATAGGGCTGGAGCTTGCCAAGCTGATTATGCTGGTCACCTAGTGAGCCCAGGCATCTGCTTGTCTCTGCCTCCCAAGCACTAGACTTGCAAGCACGAGCCATGATGACCACAGGTTCTGTCTTCCAACTCAAAATCTCATGCGTGTGGGGCAAGCTATGTCCCAGGCTCCTATCATACCTTATGTTTCACCCGTAGTTTTTGTTTTGCTCTTTATTTTTAGCTCATTTTCAACAATTCTTCATCCTCTAAAGCCTGGAATTGGGATTACTTCTGGAAAATGTTAAGAAGCTATATTTTATCCCAGTGAGTCAAGCTTGTATTTATGACTGCTGTATTCTTTTGCATGGTGAAGCGGTGCATATACAACCTAGTTAATATTTATAGTAAGATTGAGATTATTTTAGTAAGTATATCTTTTTTGGGAATAGGCTATAAGCTTATCAAGGGTAGTGACCATATTTTATTCATTTTTTTAGTCCTTGGTGCTTTAACCTAACACCTGTTTCCCCCACATTAAGCCCTTAATATATGCCTAAAGAATTAAGCAAATTGTTCTGGTTTTGGGTGAATATATTAGGTTAGAAATATGCTGTCCATGTCAAATGTAGATGTTTCATGTGTGTGCATAAAGAATAAAAACCTTCGTTGGTTGTCTACTCTGTTATTAAAAATGAATGAAATTCATACCAAATATAAATCTTTAGTTATATCCTTTGACATTAAAACCTTACTTTTCTGAAGCTCTTGTCTTCTCTTTGGGCTTCTAATTGGTATTCAATTGATTTATAAACCCCGTTAGCATTATTCTTCTTATAAAAGTACTTTGTCTATCTAAATTAAATCTCACTCACTTGATTTTCTTTTACATCTTAAACTCTCAAGATCCACCTGCAATTTCTCTGTTTATAACTTCCTGGCCGTGGTGTGTAATCTCCTCATTTGCAGTCATCTCTAGGGTTTACTAAAGTTATTTTTTCCTTCTTCTTAGTATTAACACATCAGAATATATTGACCACTAGATTAGTTTCCTTTTGGATCCCTTTTACATTTCTTGGTTATTCCCTACTGTTATCATTACTAGTCACCATTTTCAATCTTAAAGCATTGTTGATAAGTTACATGGCTACAGCAAAGTATAAACCTGGTGTTGGCTTGTATTTCAGAAAGAAGGTGATTAATTTAGCCCACATTCAGCTGCATCTTGGATAAGCTTAGAGATGACTCTCCTGCCACACAATTGTCTGCTGTAAAAGTCTTGAATCTACTGAGCTACTAAATTCATATATGAAATACATACTATCTTTGAGGTCATCTGTTTCATTTTAGGAGGATAGAATATTTGTAAGCGACTCAGAGGATAGCTATTATTTCAGGTCTTTTTATGATTTTTATTTATTTATTTACACAGAAACTTGCTTTTTTAATGTAATCTATTAATTTGAAAAATTTTTAAATTTTTATGTTTTATTGAATTTTTGTGATTTTCATACAATATAATTTGAGGGTTTTATATCCATTCCCTATCTGCACCTCTCTTATTGCCCCCCCATCCAATTTAATGCACCCTCATATATACATATAAATATACATATAATACACATATACATATGCATACTATATTACAACCTATAGAGTCTTATTTGTGTCCCCAAATGTCCTTCAGTGTGGGTTGATCCACTGGGTTTACCAAGAGTCCTTTTACTACAAGAAACTGTCTCTCCCTTTTCTAGGAGCAATCAATTGCCAAAGTTCCTTAGGTTGGATTGGGATTTTTTTACCCTATTACTCACTTTTTTTCTGGCTAGAACTTGCATGGGACTTATGCATGCTGTCACTGTTGCTGTGAATTTGTCTGAGTGACTGATCATCAGTGTCTGGTAGACTCTGTTTCCTTCTGGGTCTTACAATCTTTCTACCTCCTCTTTCATAGTGATCCTGGAGCCTTGAGAAGCAGAAGTTCGAAATATGTGTCACATTTCAGGGATAGGCACTCTGTGGCCTCTTGTTTTTTGCACATAGACTAATTGCGGGTCTCTGGGTTCATCACCATATGCTGCATAAGGAAACATTTCAGGTGAGATTTGAGTGATGCATTTATCTATCCTGTGTGTAGAGGTTGCATTGAAGATATGACACTTAGGGTTAAATGTCTCAGAGACATTTATTTTCTGCATTTGCCCACTTCTGGAACTCTGTAATAGTATCCATCTGTTTCAAAACTAAACTTCTTTGATAGGAGGGAACTCATGTGTGGTACTGTAAACACAGACAGAACACATGGCTGGATAGGTCATAGATCCTAGAGAAAAACTTACTTTTGCCATATCCCTAGACCAAAGTACTTTCTTACTTTAGGATAACTTTCAACAAAAATTGCCAACTCAATTGCATTGTTACATGTAAATACATTAAAATTACACTATAAATATTCAAATCATTTTAAAGGGAAGAATGATAGTTTATTTATGGTTAATAACAGTCTGTAGTTGTAACAGGAATGCTATGGTAATTTAACGGGACAAAACATATGACACTATGAACAAAATCACAAATGAAAAACAAATGTAAAAATAATACAAGTCATGAACACTCTTGTTTCCTAGCCAAATCTTAAAATAAGGGACATATACTCAGGTACGTCCATGAGGGCATAACAATATCAGTGATGCATTAATATAACAATAAAGCAATAAATTATAATGAATAGTTTATGTGCTATTAAGAAACTTCTTTGCATAAGGACATTTTGTAATTATTTCTATTAAACATCAATCAGTTCAACAGGTGTTTATTAAGTTACATAAGACCCTGTGCTTGACATTATGATTTAGGTATAAAAATATATGAAGTTGATATTTGTAGAGATTATAGCCTTTTGTAGCTAAACAGATAACGGCAGCTGTAAACAGATAATAACAATGTGATGTGGTAATAAGGTTTTCTCATTTAGCAGATTCACTCATGAATCACAAAGTAATTATTGAGCACTAACAGAATACTGGTTCTAGCAGGCTCTATAGAAACACACCATTGAACACAAAAGTCAAGGTTTGTTATTTCAGAGCGCAAAATGTGCAGGGCGATCTCAGGTAGGGTACTAAGCTCTAGAGTGTCAGGCAGCCATCTGTGAGTATGAGGCAGGTAAAAGCTGTAATCCAATTTTTATCTTATGTGCTTCATTCTCAGGAGAGAGAGACAGAGCAAAGAGGGAGAGTGAGAGAGAGCGAGGTTGAGAGCAAGAGAGAGAGAGAGAGAGAGAGAGAGAGAGAGAGAGAAGCAGGTCATGGTGGCATACATATACATATAGTGTCACGTGTCTCTTTAATCCCAGAACTCAATTAGAAGAGGCAAGTGGATCTCTGTGAATTCCAGGCCAGCCAGAGCTACACAGTAAGATTCTCTCTCTCTCCCTCTCTCTCTCTCCCTCTCTCTCTCTCTCTCTCTAGAGAAAGAAAGGACACCAGTAAGATTCTCTCTCTCTCTCTCTCTCTCTCTCTCTCTCTCTCTCTCTCTAGAGAAAGAAAGGACATAATGCAATAACCTAAGTATTACTTCAAATATGCGAGAGGAGAGTGTATGACTCTGGGCTTCCCAGAGAAAGAGAAGACAAAGAGTATCAATATATTATAGAAATCAGCTCATACAGCTGTGGAGGTCTGTCATCTGCAAACTACAGAACCAGAAAAGCTAATAGCTTATTTAGTTCAAGTCCAAAATCTTGAGACCCAGTAGAGCAAATGTCTGAATATGAAAAGGAAGAAAGTTTGAACTAAAGAAGAGAGAGCAAACTGACCTTTTCTATACTTTTTTGTTCTAACAGGTTATCAGTTGGTTGGCTGATGACCACTCACATTGATCAGGGCTGTTTCATCTATTCAGTTTACCCATTTAAATGCTAATTCTTACTGGAAAACCCCCGCAGACACTCAGAAATAATATTTTACTAGTGCTTTGGGCATTTTTTTTTAGCACGGAATAGTTGACACACAATAGTAGCTACCATGGTAATAAAGAAGTCTAAGCCAATTCAATAATGAAACAATGAAAAGGATTGAGATCTTCCTATAGGCCGTCTTCAGTCTTCAGGTTTAAGATCTCTAATTTCAGCCTCACAGCTACTCTAGTACTACTCTTCACTTTCAAAGAGAAAATCAGGTATCAAATGACAAGTCTCAGGGCCATATCTAAAGCTCTCTACTGTGAGTAGAAGTTAGTGAAGTTTCATGTGTTGCCTGTCGTATGAAGGAGAGAAAGACAGTCACGGGGAAGTTTCTGTCTGAGGAAAACAAACAGGGGAAGCAACCGGGGAAGAAGGGAGACAAGAAAAAGGGAGATGAAGAAGCACAGTGTTGAAATGAAAAGCTTTGTGTTCAGGGAAGGATTGGAGATGTTCATGTACATGTGTGTGCGTGTGCACGTACAGGTCAGGGGACAACCTCTTGTGTTGTGTTATTCCTCAGGCAGTCTTCACCTTTATTTATAAAAACGCCTTAATTAATTAATTAAAATTAATATTTTGTATGTATTGCATGCATGTATGCAAGTTCAAATGTATCATGCATGCCCATGGAGGTCAGAAGATGGCATTGGAGCCCTGGAACTAGACTTACAGATGGCTGTTAGCTACTATGTCGGGGTTGAAATTGAACCCGGGTCCTCTGCAAGAGCAGCCAGTGTTCTTAACCACCGAGCCATCTCTATAGCCCTATCTACCTTGATTTTACTTTTATAAAAAGAGTCTCCTACCGGCCTGGAACTTGTCAAGTAGCCTAGTCTGGCTATTCAGCAAGCTCTAGGAATCCTCCTGTCTCCACATCCCCAGCCCCGAGTTTATAAATGCAGAATACCATACTCACATTTTTCTGTGTGTGCATTCTGAAGACTGAATCCAGGTCCTCATGCTTCAGGAAAATACTTTCCCCAGTCTGGAAAATGAACATTTTGACATGCTGAAGCTTAAGTTCAACTGAGTTAGATAGGATTTTAGACTGAAGAAGAAAAGCGTGTTGAAGATGCAGACATGAAACTGCAGGTGATATTTCCTAAGTTAATAAAGGAAATGACAGTAACAACAATGGATCCTGAAGCCCCAAGATCTTAAGAGAAAAGAAGGAAGAATTTGTGGATTGAGGATTCAGGAATGGTAACAAAACTGGAACAGAAGAGCAGAATAAAATACTATGGAAATTAAAGGAAGGGAACATATCAAAGAATCAATGATCATATATCACTTGTGAGAGATGGCCAGGAAGATAACAACTCAAAATGTAAAGTATTTTGTAACCAAACAGAAATTATTGATGGCTTAATTAGAAGCAGTAGCAGTAGCAGTAATGTGTAAGGTGTGAGATGAAGACAAGAAAGGGGCAAGGCTATTAGAAACAGTGAAAAGAGAGAGAAGGAGGGAGAGGAGAGAAGGGAGAGAGAAAGAAAGAGAGAGAGAGAGAGAGAGAGAGAGAGAGAGAGAGAGAGAAAGAGACTAAGACTGGAGGCTTCAGAAATAATGCTGAAATAATAGACCCTGTGGAAAAATGTCAGTGATTTCCAACTGCAGTTCTGACATGCAAAGAGTTTGGAAATAATCATGCTTATTCTCAAATGAATGAAGAGAGGATCACATAACATTAGCTTGTAGCTAAGGGGCTATTAAAAGTTGGTGGCTGCTAGGAGGAGAGTCGGTGGGTACATGGGCGGCACCAATTAGCTTCAGTGGGTGATTAAAAAGAAAGAAGAGCCAGATGTGGTAGAGCAAGTCTTTAATCCCAGCACTCAAGAGGCAGAGACAGGTGGATCTCTGTTAGTCAAGGCCACCCTGGTCTACAAATCAAGTTCCAGGCCAGCTGAGGCTACAGGGAGACCGTTTGAAGAAAAGAGAAGATATGGAATTTGGATGGGGTAGGGGAAGGGAAGGGGTGAGTCCCCAGTTAGGGGGAGGAGTAAATATGATCAAAATACATTGGGGTGGTAGTATGGTGGGGGTGGAGATAGGGGAGGGGGTTTGAGTGTAATAAAAATATATGAAATTCTCAATGAATCAATAAAAATATAAAAATACATTGTATGCATATATGAAATCATTACAAAATTAATAAAAATATTATTTAGAGAGAACATGTGACATTTACGGGTTTGGGGTGCCTCACTCGGGAGATTGCTTCCAGTTTCATTAATTTACCTGAAAATTCCATAACTTTGTTTTTTCATAGCTACTGAACAATATTCATTGTGTAAATGTTCCATGCTTTCATGGTCCATTCTTCAGTTGATGGCTGCTTCCATCTCCTTGCTGTTGTGAGTAGAGCAGCAATGAGCATGGATGAATAGATATCTCTGTGGCAGGATAATAGTGGTATAGCTGGCTCAGGTGGTAGATGTATGTCAACATTGTTGAGGAACTTCCACACTAACATTAATGTTGCTTGTACCATTTTGTACGTACACCACCAGTTCATAAATGTTCCCCTTTCTACACATTCTAGCAAATAACTTTGACTCTTAAGATATGCTTGTTTTAACTGGAAAATTCATAGAAGTCAGGGATCTAGTAAGGAACCAAGGGAAGGAGGCTTCAGGGGGAGGGGAGTGCAATGATATAAAAGGGACAGGGTCGTAATGGAGGAGGAAGGGTTAAATGGGTGTAGAATGGGAGGACAGGGCAGATGTGGGTATATTGGGAGAGACGACTAGCACTAACGACCTTTTGGCCATTACATGCACTTGCAAACATGCAAACCTGTCACTATAGAATCTTTTTAAAGTATATACATATAAAATATAAAAAGTTTAAATAAGAGCTGGAGAGATGGCTCAGCAGTTAAAATCACTGGCTGCTCTTGCAGAGAACCTGGGTCCAATTCTTCATCCATAATTTGAGTTGCAGGGATATCTGACACCCTCTTCTGACCTCCATGGGCATTATATGACATGGGTGTACTTACATACATTCAGGCAATACAGTCATACACATAAAATCATACTAAATAAATAAATAAATGTTTTAGCAAACTCATAGGACTTCAAGACAATAAAAGAATGAATCTATTAATGTACATTAACTAAGAACAATATTTAGGAAATCAGAGGATTTCACTGGAGATAAAAAAGGGTTTCTTTCACACGTATGGCTTCAGTTAGCTTCTATAAACCAATAATTTCCAACTATGAAACCTTGAGATTCATGCATCACCCCACAAGGGCCTGTCTCCACTTGGACATTTCCTAAACATACACCAGTATGCAGGTACAAAACAAAGCTTATGCACGCTTCCCCTTATATACCGCACGAGGCATATTTTGTCTTTCAAATTTTTGATTTATTTATTTATTTATTTATTATTTATTTATTTATTTATTTATTTATTTATTTATTTATTTGTGTGTGTGATTTTATGCTCCCTGCATTATTGAGAGTGGCTGCAGAAACTAGAAGTGGGTGTCAGATTCCCTGGAACTGGAGTTCCAGGAGGTTATGAGCTGCTCAGTGAGGGTGTTGGGGACCAAACTCAGGTCCTATGGAAGGTCAGCAAGTTCTCTTAACCACTGAGACATCTCTCCAGCCATATGTCTCTATTTTTCTTTATTTTCCATTTCAATGACTAATATCATTTTTACTCAGAGATCTAGCTGTCATCTTTGCACTGTTTTTCTCCCACTTACCTGATCCTGATCATTCTGCCATCTGACTACACAGAGAATTCAGTCATCCTCATCCCATTGAAATTGCCAAAGCGACTCTTTAATTTTCTTGTCTCAAATCTTCCTAACTTCTATTCATTAATGGACAAGACTAGAGGCTAGAAATGAGAGCCACCTCCTTGCTGAGGATGGCCTCTGCACCTGATTTTTTTTTTTAAATGTGTATGAGTGTATTGCCTGCATGTATGTGAGTGCACCCGTGAGTGCACCTGTGTCGTGTAATACCTCAGAGGTCAGAAGAGGGCTTCGGATTTCCCTGGAACTGGAGTTAAGGATGGTTCACAGCTGCTATTGGGTGCTGGGAACTGAACCCGGGTCCTCTGCAAGAGCAATCAGTGCTCTTAACCACTGAGCCATCTCTCCAGCCCCATCTGCACCTGTTTTTAGAACTACTAACTACATTTTGCTCTCTTTCCTATATGTAATTTTAAGGCACAAATTCCATGCTGTCTCTTGACTGTATTTCTTTTCACATGTGTGTCTGTATACATCTTAGTACAGCCCACTGAAAGTGTGATAAAAACGCAGTCTGATAACGCATGAATGCATTCAATAATTGAATAGACATATGATATGAAGTTTTATGATTCTATCTATGAAGAAATCTTAAATATTTTTGGCTCAAGAACATTTTCATGAAGTTGATTTAGTGTCTATTATAAATATTTGCAAATGTGTATTTACTATATGGGAAATGAAAAGCAGATTGGAAGAATTAGTGTAAATGAGCGTAGTTTTGTACCACAGTTGTTAGTCATTAATTACATCTAAAATATGTGATTTCTATATGCTGGGTATTGGTATTGGTGGGTCCTCTCCAAGAGCTCATAGTCTAATAGCTACTTTTTAATTTATTGTGGAGTATTTATTAGGATAGTTGAAATTAACTTAAGATTTGATTGACTGCTACCCTTCCTTAATTCACTCAAAACAACCAACTGACCTGTACTCATGTATTTAGAGGGTTTAGAGTCAAGCATATAAAATCCCAGGAGATAATTACTACATTGTGATTTATGATAACAAAACTATGACACGAGATGAACTTGTGTCTGGTCTGAGGCCTCCCTGAGAAAATATTTTGGGAGAAATCTTCAAGCACTTGTAAGGATTAATCACAAAGAGAGAAAGAGAGTAGGTATAGGTGGAAAGAAGCAACAGTAGCTGCAAAGCATTGTACAGGAAACGAGAGGGCATGGAGTTTGAATGACGACTGAAGCCAAGAGGAAGAGGAGAAGGATGGAGATACAGCTGGAGATACAGGCAGAGTCAGCTATCAATCCTCACCCACACCACGCACTAAAAATTCAAGGCACACACTTATCAATCCTCACCCACACCACGCACTAAAAATTCAAGGCACACACGTAATTTGGTATCCAGGAACTAATTATTGACTTTCATCATTATGTATTAGAGCCATCACTGATCACAAGTTCCAGGGAGGAGCATAAAGTCATCCAGGGCGGTCAGCCGGAGCTAGCAAAATGAAAGTGATTATTGTAGTATTTTCGGATTCAGTTTAGAGTTTGAATCTTTTACATCAGTGCCTCCAACCGATTCATTTCAGAATTGGTTCTGAGGGAAGAAAAAAAACCTGAGTGGCTTATAGAATTTCCATAGTTCAAGGACTTGTTGCTAAAGTGGAAATGAGTGAAGTGTGAGGAGTGGTTCATCATAGTTTGTGTGCTGATAATTTTCTCTAACTATAAATGATAAGAAAAAAAATTCCTACTTGTATCCTATGTGTGAAAAAAGGATCTGGATGTAAATTATCCAATTTTTGGGGGTATCAGTTGTTCGCTTTGCCTTGGCCTTTCCCCACTGGGACTAAAATATTTGGTTTTTGTATGTTTACCAACTCCACATTATAATTAGTGAGATATTTTAATTGCCATATTGTAGAAGAGCCAAATAAATACATTACACTTCTAAATCCCTGGATTCGGAATGCAACATCAAAGCATTATGTCCAATATACATTTCTAAGACATCTTTGTGCTGTATTTTTGGTTTACCATACTGGTTAAATGAATATCATTAGTGAACTGAATAGTATACTGGGTCAACATTCTTTGGTGTGCTGTCTGGATTCTGCTTGGTTACTTTTGTAACCACAGGCCACATTCCACTCAGTGGCTCTCTTTCCTGGAGTGCCTTTTAAAATGTGATCTGCCCTCCTTCTGCCTGGCTGATGTCATTTGCATAGAAAGAACCCCTGGAGATGTGCACAGAGACTACCCTACCAGTCGGCAGGATAGTTCTAATGACTCAGTCCATCCTTTGATTCTTCCCAGAAAGTCACTCATCTTGGCAGCTCTGCATTTAATAATGAATAAACACAGTGTTTCTTCCTGTTTCAGATCAACAGTAAGTCAGCTGTGAGAGTCTCCTGTTCATCTTTTTACTCAGTAGATATATGCTCTGTGCCTGCCCAATATAAAGACACTCCAGGGGCTGGAGAGATGGCTCAGAGGTTAAGAGCACTGACTGCTCTTGCAGAGCACCAAGGTTGGATTCCCAGCACCCACATGGTGGCTGCGAACCATCCTTAACTCCACTTCCGGCAGAATCTGAAGCCCTCGTCTGACACTCCCCGTGAGACTATTCTTTCTTCCTCTTCCTCTTGCAAACGACACGAGTGCACTCACATACATGCAGGCAATACACTCATACATATAAAACAATAAAAAAAATATTAAAAGCAGACACTCCCCGTGAGACTATTCTTTCTTCCTCTTCCTCTTGCACTCTCAACATGGCATACTAAAAAGTGGGATGGAATTGAGGAGATATACATAGAACCCATTTCTGGCTTCTTCAAGTGATTTTGTTTTTTGGGGGCTTGACATACATTCAGTTCTTTATACACTGATCTGAGAACCCAAACTAAGTA
>NW_008360319.1:235025-235989 GCF_000622305.1 Nannospalax galili | reverse complement strand
GTGAGATTCTTGACAACAACCAGTTCATATCTATTTGGATACCCTCTTTAGCTGTATTATTTATGCAGAGAAAATAGTTTGCCTTTTAAAAGGAATTCAGAGTTCTTCCTAAATCTGTGTAGAGTGTCAAACAGCTCTAAGGTTTTGGTTAGGTCCACAGGTTTCTGGGCAGGTGTTTTGTATTAGTTATTTTATTTTATTTTTTAGGAAATATTTTTATTGGGCATATAAGACTATCCTGAACTTGGGCAGCTGATTTTGAACCAGTTGGTCAGGCTCTCACCTCCTTTTTTCTGAGGGCTTTCTGTATGCTCATCTGCATTACCGACAGGACAAAATGTTGGGATCCAGGAATCACATTTTGTGGAGACCAAAGCCTTTCTGCTCATATCCCTCTATTCAGAAATGAGTCAACACTAACTCATCAACCCTCCCATCACTTCAGGAGACGTGACCTGTGCAGCTTTGTGCCTAGGAAAATGAGCAAAGCGATTTCTGAATGCTGAGCTCATCTCTGCCCTGCCTCACTGTTTCCATCAGTGCCTGGACCTGAGCCAGCCACAGGGCAGGCCCCAGCTGTCTTGTGAGGGTATACTTCCTATCAGCATTTCTGGTGACTTTCACCCTCTCTAGGGGCAATTGGAATATGTCTCCCAAAGGGATAATGCCTTCCTAGCAATACTTTGATTGCAGTGGACCAATTGTCTATTCTGGGTTGGAAATAACTAAGAAGGAAGCATAGTGCATACAAACCCAACAAATACAACTTTTGTGTCTGCGTCAACTGTCTTATTTGGGTACGTAACAGTTCCAGGTTGCTTTACTTTAATATATCATTGTTTATGTTACTTATGTGAGCAAATCAGGAGAGCAGCTTTATTTTTATTTAGCTATGTTTAAAATTTATTTATTTATTTATTTATTTATTTATTTATTTATTTATTTATTTATTTATTTATTTTTG
>NW_008360319.1:156042-234852 GCF_000622305.1 Nannospalax galili | reverse complement strand
TCTGCAAGAGCAGCCAGTGCTCTTAACTGCTGAGCCATCTCTCAAGCCCCACAGGAAAACATTTTTAAAATATTCACTGCGCTTAGGCATTTTCTAGGTGCCCTGTGTTTGTTATTCCATTTAATTCACAATAATCTTATACTTAAGGACTATTTTTACATCTAGATGGCATAATGAGTTCTTAGATGCTTACAATAAGTAGCTTAAGTTTCCACAGATAATAAATAGAAAAGACAAAATTCTAATCCAGATTGTTCTGATTTTAAATTAATTGTTAATCCAACTGACCTGTTGCTTCTCACACTACATCACCTCATTCCCTGAGATGCCCCTAGTTGACACCCCCGATATCTGCCTTTCAGTAGCAAATATTTAATATATAACTATGGGAAAATACATAAAGTGGGCAACCTCTTTCACTGTACAGTGGTATTGGTGAAACCTGTGGAATGTTTTGCAGATTGTGTTATGGCTTGCTGTGTGACCCAACATCCTTTTTCTTTCTCTTTACTTTTTTATTCTGGTTATTTATAGTCAATTCTTCATTTCTCTAAATAAAAGCATATTTAAAACTCTACTGTACGTAGGCATGTATTCACTCTTGCGAACAGAAATCTGCTCAAATACCTGAAGAAGAAACAAAACTAGTTAGTTACTTAGTTTTCTGCCTACCATAACCTTGAACGATGAGGTTGCCTTGAAATGCTAAGTTTTCGGTTTTTTTTTTATCTCTTTACTCATCTTTGGGTTTGTTCCTTGTTCATATTCAACAACTGTATTTGAAATCTATACAACAAAATTTCACCACCATCAGAGGGTATTTTTATCGTGTCCATCCATGTCTTTTTTTTCCCAGTCAGATCAATCCAAGATTTCCTGCCATTTGAAGAACTCGTCCTTCCTCCATTGATTCTCCATCTCTAGGGCACTCCATTGTTTTCTGCATGAAGAGACCAGACTGCTGAACTGATTAAACAGAGTTTTATGGTGCTAATTCCAACTTCACCATTGACTAGCTGTATGACATTTGGCTACTTGACCGTTTCGGACCTCAATTTCCTGAGTAATTAATACAAATGGGGAATTTCAATCTTTTTTTTTTTTCTGAATTATCCCAGCTAGGAGCTTTCACTAGCTTCCTCTAGAGTTCCACAACAGGTTAAATGTATGGATGGCTGGTTCTAAAGTGTTAAGCGCATGTGTAGCTTGAATGGGGAGAACACTATGGCAAAACACTCAATGCATACGTATTTGGAGATTGTTCTACTTTCTCTAGTGGAGTCTTTGAATGTATTCGACTTCTACACTTAGTTTTCTTCTCTTTAAATAAAAAGATAAACCCAACATATTTCGTATCCTGGAATTGAGATGTTCTCAGCTATGATACCAACTTAAATCATTGAATTGGGCTTGACAAGGCAGTAGGTCACTTATAATCTTGCTGTTAAAAATGACACAGATGTACTTTAATATTTGGGGGGGAGGGCAGGGTTTTACTATGTAGCCCAGGCTGGACAAGAAGTCTGAAGCCTCTTGGTTTTAACCTCCAAAGTGCTGTTATTACAAGCAGGCACCACTAAGCATTTTGCTTGAAAGGTGTAGCTTTGGTTTTTGTTTTTAAAATTTGATACAAATACATGGCAATTTAGTAGGATTGAAAATAAATAATACACGCTGCGCTTTCTCCTTTGAATCTATTTTAGTGGGTTTGTTGTTTTCCCTTTTTAATTGATTTTTTGTGAATTTCATACAGTATAGTTAGTGGTAGTTAAATCCCTTTCTGTATCTGCGTTCCCTTCCTCCCTCCCCGACCCAATTTCATATACCCTGTCATATATATTTTGAGGTCTGAAGTGTAAAATTTGTGTCCCAAAATATCCTTTGGTGTGAATCCACTCACAAGAGTCTGTTTAACCTACAAAGAAACAAGGCCTTGAAAGAGACTGGCTCTTACCTTCCCATCAGCTTTTTATTTTTCTTAAATATATTTAAAAGGATAGATAACGATAAGCTATATCAATGTTAGTATAATTAAGTGACTCTAAATCTGGTGAATATAGTATTTCTCTTTAAAATGTAGTTCATCAAGAGATTTATGTTATTTTCCAAGAAAATAATTATATTTTCATAGCTATGCTTAAAGTGAAACAGTATAAACCAAATAAATAAATAAATAAATAAAATGTTAATTTGGGATAATTTTTGTATAGTACAAAAATTATACATCCTAGATGTATAATGACATAGCACAGTCACCATGCAGAGTTTGTAAGAGAGACCTCCAGCAACTTCATGTTTATAGAGCTATACAGAGCACTGAAGCACTTCAAACAAACAGGAGCACATTCTGAGCTACTGATGTCAACTCTCAGATCCACCGAGGCTCCTTCTAAGCTCTGGCTACAGCAAGCTGCACTCCTCTTTTCCTTTACACTGTCCTTTCTTACCCCTTCCTAAACCTTTGCCCATCAAGTTTGGATTGTTCTACTCTTGCCAGGGTTCCTTAGTCCAATATTCCATCCTTCAAAAAATCTAAATCACTTATAATTTGTTTTCTGGGTTACAGCAGCAACTTAAGAGCATTGCCATACCCAAGAGATTTACATTTTAACAGAAATCAAATGCTTTGGGCTAAGAAATGACTTTTTTTCCCCTGTGCAATTTCAGGCATCAGTAAGCAGAGGGGACACTTACTAGGGTGGCCTGAGGGCCTTTTCTGAGCCTTTGGAACCGCATGAGATTTCTTCAAACGAATCTAAAAGATTATTTCAATCATCACAAATAACACCACCATTTGTATCATATTTTTGACCTTTGTTTGTTACTAAATTCAGCAAATTCACTCCATAGGGATCCCAAATGTTGGGATAATGTAGACCAAGTTCCTATATTAGCTATTTTACATGTCTCTTCATCAGAGTTATTCAGCTATTGCAGTGTTAGATAACTGCTGTGAGCTATTCTATCTATTCTAAAGTGGAAGCATCAGTATTGCAAGACAAAAACATAAACTTGGAGGGACAAGAGGAAGAACAGGACTAATCTGTAAAATAAATATGTCAAAGGAATGTCAAGGGTGCAAGGCTTTATCTTGATCCTTCAAGTTGATTTACAGTAGCGTTCAGTTCATTTGGTCTCTATCGCTTATGGTAGTGGATGCTTTGAATCAGATAATGGTCTCAATCTGTCATTTCCCTGTTCTTTGTATAGATTATACCTCTGAGTCATACTCCCTAGAGCTTAGTTAATTGATAACACTGAGGGTGTTGTTAGGAGACTCTTGCACTACGTGCCAACCTGTAGAGCACCAGAGGCCACACTGAAGTACAAAAGAGATAGGAAAATAAAAGCAAACCTCCAGCATCAAGGCAGTTAAACAGAACAGAGAAGCTTGTTGGCTGCATGAATGCAGTTACTGCTAATCTGATCATTGATTAAAACCACCATGGTGATTACATGACCATGATCATCTTGACTGTGCATTAGTGAGAGACAAAATGATTACCGTTATTGAAATGATTAAACGAAGGCTCAACTCATTCATCTGAAAGATGTTCTTTGCGTTATCATGATTTCTTTGCTGTTATCTCCACTGCCCCCAGTTAAAAGTCCCAATTCTGTGCTATTTTCTAGACTGTGTTCTGGCTCCTACTGACCTTTGCAGCATCAGCCTCCTCACTGTAATAGGTTCTTTCTGATACCATCCAGTCAGAGATTTCATGAAGCTGCGTTCTTTGTGGTCTATTCCCCCAAAAGCTTTAAAAGTTTTTAAATTTTATTTTATGTGTATGAGTGTACTGCCTGCATGTAGTTAGGCACACCTGTTTAGTGCAGTTCCGATGGAGGTCAGAAGATGATGTCAGATCCCCTGTAACTGGAGTTACAGATAGATGGCTGTTAGCCACCATGCGGGTACTGGGAATTGAACCTGGGTTCTCTTCAAGAGCAGTCAGTGCTTTTAACTGCTGAGCCATCACTCCAGCCCTGAGAAATCTAACTTTTAAAAGATGAATGTCTATATCCATTTGGAAGTAGTATGAAGAAGCTTCTTTTGTAGTAGCTGATGAACACAGAGACCTATAACTAGGCAGCTTACAGAGACCAAGAAGCTGCAGAGTGCTCAGCCCTAAGTGGGACATCTTTATTACACTGTTCCTCTGAAGTCTCAGGGATCATCACAGAAGAAGGGGCAGAAACATTGTAAAAGCCAGAAACAGTGGGTGACTACCAAGAAAGAACATTTTTCAGACATAAAAGAGTACTTAGAAATAAGAACTCACAGTGGTCTTGACATCATGCACAAGACTTGCACAAGGACAAGCCAGACAAAATCCCAGCATAGATTTGGGAACTGCCCAAGCGTCTTGGGCCCACAGTCTCATTCCAGGTCAGTAAATGCCCCCTCTCGCATCCATGCGGGTGAGGCACTGGGGCCATTTCTCTCTCCACATCTGCTGCCATGTGTGTTCCTCCTGGCTCATGGCTTCAGTCCCAAGATGGCTCCCAGCCACTCCTCAATAGTCCACACCACATGGCAGGCCCCACCCCTTGAAGGAAATAGCCAATTGGGAAGCACTCCACCCTTTTCCTCTGCTCTTACAATCTTCCTGTCAATCTTCTACTAAAGTCCCTGAGCCTTGGATAGGGTAACAGATGTAGGGAAGCCCCTCTTATATCATGGCAAGACAGTGGCTTCTTGGGCCTCCCCATTAGTCATATTTAGGCCATGGCCACTGATCTATCTCGGTGGTGTTTCTTCTACTATAAAGACAAATGGAAGGAGGTAGACACATTTAAACAAACATGAATGTAAATACAGATGCCTAGAAATTATCCCAATAGGAGTACTATAGTCATTAAACATTAAACAGTATACTCCAGATGGCTACTCCACTAGGGCCTGTAGCCTTTCTCAACACAAGAGGTTGGCCTGGTCCACAGGACCAGATGTGTGTTCCACCCCTAGGAATGGGCCTTATCCAATTAGAAATTTGTCAGTTGTACGTATGTTGGTTGAGCCATTATTGTACTTGCAGGTATTGCTTGGCATATCTATAGTGCACAGCATGCAGGGTCCATCGTTGAGTAGAATTATAGGGGATCCTTTCTGGCCCAACCATCTTCATAGCGCCTTCTGGCAGTATGAACGTCATCCATCCAGTGGATGAGAGTGGCACAGAGTGTTTTGGCTTAGTCTCAGTTCCATCTCTTCTTCTTCTCCTGTGCTCACAACATGCAGTGTCTTCAGCAACATGGCCTTACTGACCTTTCTAGTGTACAACGGACATTAATGGCAATAGCTTTGGTGAATTGGAGGACCTCTGGGATCTCTCTCTGGCCAACAGCTCATAGAGGGGCAACCCATCCCTGGTAATGTAGATTTTCTTAAGAGTTATACAGTTTCGGAGTCTCTGTCCTCATCTTACCCATACATAAAACTCCCAAGAATCTTACAGCTAGAGCTGGCCTTTGCTTCTTCAAGTATCCTTCAGATAGGTTTCACATCTGTAAAACACTCAAAGGAACGTTAACATTATATATTAAATCAATCATAGACAAGGTCTCACACAGCATGGGAAGGTTTTGTCCATTTGTATTAACTGTTTTCTCCATAGATCCTTGTTAGGTACCATTTCATGGGTATGAGGCATTAATTTGGTTAGCTTATTACCATTTTTAGTTATCCCTTTGGATTCTTTTATTCTTGACACACTTACAGGTGTTGGCTCCAGTTGCCTGACCCTGCACTGGGCTAAGGAGGCAGGGGGCTTCTCCTGTCCCTCTGTACTTGTTGTTTTCCTGAGTCAGATAGGCTCTGGGTCTGCCTCCTGACTGAAGCCATACCTGTCATCTTCCCATTGACCATACCAGGTTGCTGGGGAAGAACTTGTTGGGAAAACCTGCTTCCACCCCTAGTATAGCCTTTATCAGAAGAGAAATGCATATTATTTAATCCTTGGGGATTCTTAATCACAGTTGTTATCCTTTGAATGTCCTTTGTAAACTGTTCTTCTGGTTTTAAAACCTAGAAACACCTTAGTACTGAATTTGGTTTTCTATCAATTTTTTCTCTGGGGATTTGGGTTTGACATATGTCTTGCCACATTTGTCTTTGAGTCACCCAAGTGGACCATTTCTTTGGTCTTGTCTTTATTATATCTTTTATAGGGTGTTCTGTTATTTTACAGACACATTTTACTTGCTGGTCAGAATCATTTAGATTTGCCAAAGCCTCTCTCACTTTACAAAGATCCTGTCCCATCAAAGGGCTTAGTAAAGCCATTAAAGCCCCATACCATTCTTGAAGTCCCAGCTGAATTAAGCTTTCTTTCATATCTCTGGTGAACACAGTCTCATCTGACTCAGTGAACTGGACATCATATATTGCTTTTCTCATACCTAGTTCTCTCAGTAATGCCTGCCCCTCCTTTATAGTCCTCTAGCGCCTGCTAATCATGTTAGTCTCTCTTGATGACAACCATTTATCTTTAATGCCTTCAACCAGCCACTCCATTAAGGACTGCTCCCTGCTGCATTGGCCTGTGTTGAATAGCCTATATCGCAAGGACAGACGGGTGGTTATATAACTCAGCTGTGAAGCTTCTGAATAACTTAGATTGACGTCATTTGTTCCCACATGTCCCATACTCTCAGAAGCTACATGGCCAGGGGCTCTCTGCTTGCTTGCTTGCTTGTAAGTTTTATCTAGTTTTCACAGTTCTACCATGGAGTAGTCCCTAGCTACAGCACAGTTAGCTTTTTTTTTCCTTTTTACTATTATCTGTCTTTTCCTCTGAGTCCTTGGACTTTACACAAGCCAAAGTGTCCCACCTTTTTTCTCTGTCCAGCTCTGCAGCTGGGTCTGCCAGCTCAGCCTTTTCAGCTCTCCCAGCCTGGGACACATCCTTTATGATGCAAAGTGGCTGTGCTCTGTTTGGGTCTAGAGCAGGTCAAAGATTTTCTAGCCTTTGGGTAACTTTCAACAAATCTTCACATACCCACAACATATCTCCACATTTACAATGTAGCTGTGGCCCATGCTTCTGCATGGCTGGCCTCTTTTTAGTAACCCATTGTAAAAACCACATCAGGGCCACCATCAGCGCTCTTCTAAAACTCATTCTGTTTCGTCATATCCGCCGGGCTAAGCCAATTTTGGGACCCGAATTCTCTCTGGGTCTCCTGCGCTATCAAGCAAACCATATAACATATCTTTATGTGAGTTTATTATGGTTTATGCCCTTGCGTAGGGAGGGGGTAAATTGGGGAACTTACACAGAGAAAAGCACTCTTGCACCACAGCTCAGAGCCTGCCACCAGATACTCCCGTGCCCCCACCCATAGTCTCTCTTAACTTTTGCCCAAGCATCTGGGCCCACAGTCTCCTCCTAGGTCGGTAAATGCCCCCTCTCACGTCCATGTGGGTGAGGCACTGGGGCCATCTCTCTCTCTCCATACTTGTCCCACAGGATGTTCCTCCCAGCTCTCCACTTCAATCCCAAGACACTCCCAGCCACCCCTCAGTAGTCCCCTGCCCAAGGCAGGTCCCACCCCTTGGAGGAACTAGCCAATTGGGAGACAGAGATTATACAAAATTCTTGAAAAACCAATGACATTTATTTTTTTAAAAGATGAATTTATCACCCAGTACTTACCATCTACTTGTCATCCACTCCTCCACCTGCCTTTTGGCGTCACTCATAATGAACCTGTTCCTTTGTTTTCCACTCACACAAGGCTTCTACCCACTCTCTTCCCCATTCATTTCCCTCTCCCTTTAATACTATAGCAGTGATTCTTCCCACCCATGTGCTGTAACTATTCCATGTGGAACCTAAGTCACACCTCTTCTAAGAAGTGTCTTCAGATCGTCCAACTCTCAGAAACTTCCCTTCGTGGGAACTCATGGCTATTGTGTTCTCTTTGTGAGTCACAATAACTAATCAATGGCTGTCCTGTGTTCACACGTTTATTCTGTCGCCAGCATTCAAACGTTCACGCTTTCAGTGCTTTTTCCTTTTTCTCTTGTTCAGAAATCCTTTGTTGCAGGGAAAAATTTGTACGAGACTCTAAATGTGCATGTATGATGTATATATGTGTGTGTAATTTTATTGGTGTTTCAGGTATCCTCGAATGCCTATAATGATGGGTTAAATTACCTAGCATTTTAAAAAAGCATGCAAATTGCATAAGAGAATAACTTTCTTAGTTTATTTATCAAGATCAGTTCTCAAAAAAAAAAGTTGCAGGGAAAAATTTGTACGAGACTCTAAATGTGCATGTATGATGTATATATGTGTGTGTAATTTTATTGGTGTTTCAGGTATCCTCGAATGCCTATAATGATGGGTTAAATTACCTAGCATTTTAAAAAAGCATGCAAATTGCATAAGAGAATAACTTTCTTAGTTTATTTATCAAGATCAGTTCTCAAAAAAAAAAAAAAGAACAAAAAGACATTTTCTACTCAACTAGAATACTTGGCTATATCTGAAGATATTTTTTATTGGCCATAATTGGGGTTTGGGAGATCATGGAGAACTGAAAAGTAAGAGGGAAGAGACTCTTAAATATTTCAAGATATATTGCATTGATAGTACATTATATTATTTCACAATGGTATATTTGATCTCTACAGTTATGCTTTGAAATATTAGATTTTAGAAACAATCAGGTTTCTATATCTCTAGAGTCCCATCTGTACTACTACAAATGACCCACAATTTGCTAATGAATCACAAATGAAAATACTTTAGAAAGAAAAAAATTATGTAAGACGTTTTTCATATAATTAAATCTTAGAAACACTTTAATGTATAGAATGATTGATTACTGAGTGATCATTTTGTGCTCTGTGTTTTGCATAATGCACACGGATGTTGTTAGCTTCACTTGTTGGTGTACTTTTGCTCAGCCTGTGGTCCTCTAGTGAAGGTCCACGGGTACCTGTGGATTCTACTTTATAGCATAGCTACATAAAGTGTCTCTCTAATACTTATAAAATAAAAATTCCTGTCAGATACTATGCAGTGCTTCCACTGAATTATTTCCACTGCTAAACATGGACATTTATATTTCTTTCATCTGTTTCTTCTAACAAATAAAATCTCTTGTTTCTTGGCCCCGCAGTTACTATTCCATTCTTTGCTCCCTTTTGTCACAACCTCCATCCCCACTAGAAATGACACTTAAATCCAAAGTACTCAATTCTCCTCCTGTTTTCTCTGAAACACACTTTAAACTTTCTCCCACATCATTCCACAGATCCGCCCAAGTCATGGTTACCAGTGAAGTGCACACTTCCAAACACAATGGTCACCTCTCAGCTTTTCTTCTCCTTTCAACAGCATTTACCCTGCTGGGCATCTTCTTCTTAGTGCACACATACGAAGCTTCAATTTCATGCTTATACTTCTGCCCTAGTCTTAGTTTGGTTTCAGTCCAGTAGTGCTCTCCCTCCTCTTTTTCTCTCTCTGTCTTCCTCTTTCCTCTTCTTGTGTGTGTGTGTGCATGTGTGTGTGTGTGTGTGTGTGCATGTTTGAAGAAATATGTTTGCTCACGTGTACATATTTGCAGGGGAGGCCAGAGGTCAACTCCAAGTGTCTTCCTCTATCACTCTCTATCTTACCTTTTTGACACAAGGTCTGTAACTGAACCTGATACTTCCTTATTTGGATAGAACGGATGGTAACAAGCCCCAAGGCTTCTTCTGTGTCTGCCTCCCCTGTGCTGGGATTGCAGGGGATCTGAATTCAGTTCATCATGGTTGCACGATAAACTCTTTTCCCACCGAGAATCTCTTCAGCCGCCGGTGCTCCATCTTTGTGATGATCAACCAGTGACAAGCTACTCGGTATGCTATTTCTCATTTTTTGCTCACTTTGTTGAATGCACCTTTTCTCAGGCTTTTATAGGTGCATTTGCTGCATATTCTATGGTATGCCTCTGTAGCCCAGACTTTCTGAATGCTCTCCTCTCAGAGTAAACTAGATCTAATTGGCATTGTGTGTGTGCTGGATGCTGTCAGTGCTTTGCCATTCCATCAGATCCTCCCTCTCATCTCGCGTTTGCTTTGATTCTGATTGTTCTCTCATGTGTGTGACTTTCTTAAGAGAACTGACCTTGAGCTACTGGAAACTTTCTGTCTGCCACACGGAGTGCTGGACCTTTACACAATGAATCCAGAATCTGAACTTTTCTTGCTATGTCCACTGCTTCTTTCAGATGCAAGCAAATGTCCTTTCTCAGCTGTAAACTACAAGATCCTGTCAACTGGCAGACTAGCTTCTTCATTGTCCTGCTCTCTTCCCTAATTTTCAAACAGCAGCCAGGCAGATGAAGTCGTCGTATTTCAAAACCCACACAGAATATCTGTACCATTCAGAATGAAAGAAGACTTTTCCTCGTCCGGAAAAATCTGTGTGTTTTCCAACACTCTCTTCGGCTTCACCTACTTTTCTACTCTTTCAGTCTGTTCCAGTCAAATGTCATCGTTACACTTCCTCAAGAAGGCCGGGAATATACACTAATCTCAGTGGCTTTACCCTGATTCTTTCCTTTTAAGACCATGCTTAACCTAGACATCTCCAGAGCTGAAACTACTTCACCCCCTTAAAGTTTCAGTAATTGACAATAACATTCCTATATTAGAACACATGTTTTCTGTTGGGTATTCCTTATTACAGTATTCTGTATTTTCTTCCACAGAGCTTAACAATTTTCTAAAATACTGTATAATATTATTATTTAGTTAGTTGGTTCATTACTATTTCAGGAGCCTTGTTAGAATTATAAGATATAAAGCAGAAATTGAATAATTGAATATTTACAAATATAAATTTATGAATAAAATTTGTAAATAAAGTCAACATTTTATTTATTTTATGTGTATGTTATGCCTGCATGTAGGTGGGTGCTCCCGTGTTGTGCAATGCCTGCAGAGGCCAGAAGAGGGTGTTGGAGTCCCTGGAACTGGAGTTATAAATGGTTGTTATTACCATGTGGGTGCTAGGATTTGAACCTGGGTCCTCTGCATGAGCAACCATCTCTCCAGCTTGTGAATCAAGTCAAATTGTGGTCATTTTTTTCTTTTTCTGTACTTTCAACTCTTCTAGACTATGTTCCTCTTCGGAGTTAATTTTTTTGCCATTCAGTTGCATTTGATCTTCTGTGTTAATCTATCTTTCATCCATGTTAAGAAACAGATAATGAGTGGGGACAGATTGGATAGATTTGACTTGATAAACCCTTCATTATTTTGTAGATTTGCAGATAAGATTGATTATACAACCATTAGGTAATGATGGATGGGACGCATAACCTACTATTATCATGGCAAAAGTTTCAGTGGATACTTTGGTGATTAACAGTATTTACAATGCTCTTTTTTCTGAAGGTGATCAGTCTTGATTGTTCTCAGAGAGGGGCAGTGGCTTGTCCATCACTGTTTCACTAATACGATGTCAAAATAAGCATCCAATATGTATTGACTTATAAATAATTTGAAATACATTCAAAGTGAATTGAACTTTAATTTAACCTGAACAACTGAAAGGCACGCTATACCTCCATGCCATTATTTTGCTCTCTTCCAAATTTTACACTGGGTTTATTCCTCTATAAATTTTCCTGATTATCCTCGATTTATTCCTCCATAAAATTTTCTGAGAACTCTCTTTGCTAGTCCTAGCCCTTGTAATAATTAACAGCTTTTAAACTAATCCTATAACATCACATAATTTCTCTCTGAACATCTTTAATTTAAATTCATTGTTATTTATTTTTCTGTGTCTTTCTTCCCCATAAACTGATACTTTCCTCCCACAAGGACTAAAACATCTCACTGGGGCCTTGGACCTGTTAGTAATGGTAACTCTAGCCTCCTGCACAAGTGGATGCAATATTTCCTGAGTGACAAAATAGTTACAGGTGATATACTGAATTAATAATTCTAGGACATAATTCTGAGTCCTCAAGTAGCTAGATCTCTTGTTTCTGTTCCATTCTTCTGTCATCTCCTCCAGAACACTCTTTTCTTAGGACTGATAACTAGACCAACTTCAATCTCAATTTCGGGATTCAAGAAAGTTGCTTTAATAAATAGATCTTTATTTAAATTAATATGAGATATTTAAATATCTAGATTTTAAAAAATTTTTGTAGCTTACTAAAAAGTAAGAAGGAAAGCAAAATTAGAAAAAGGAGAGTAAGGAAAATAGAGATGAGATGTGAGAGATGAGGGAGAGGGGAGGAGAGAGGGAGAGAGAGAGAGAGAGAGAGAGAGAGAGAGGAGGAGAAAGGGAAACTGTGACGAGAATCTGAAATCAGCATCTGATTATTGGACTCAGTGGTGAGTCTAGATGAGTAAACCTTCTGGAAGCTCAGTGTTTCTTCCCAGAAGGCAGTTAACTCTTTCTAGTAAGTGGGATGGTAGCATGCTTATACTTTCGAGGAAAGGCTTAAGAATTAAAAATCTATGATCCATCATCTAGGATTCTGTCAGTCATAAGGACTTGTTTCATGTAGACTAAATACTGTATAAGTTCCATTTATAAGACAGCTGCCACTTTGGGAGCAGACTACCAGGTAGCATTGCCGTGAACAGTGGTATGAGAAGTGATAATAAAAGACGCTTGTTCCACAGTAGATACATGAAAGTGTTCAAAGTCAGCACAAGAAGAAGGAGCACACTGAATTTGGGGAACTGTCTTCATCCATTGACAAAATAGCTAATATTGCGCTTCAGTGACATGTAAGGCTCTGTGTTACATGTTTCACATATCCTCATGTTATTACTCATGTTCTGTGGTGATTTAGGAACATCGAAGAGGCTGGAGAGGTGGCTGAGCAGTGAAAAGCACCAGCTGTTCTTGTAGAGGATCTGAGTTTGGTTCCCAGCAACCACATGGTGGTGAATAATCTTCCATAATTCCAGTTCCAGGGGATCTGACACCCGCTCCTGATCTCCATAGCCATTGCATACATATGTAGTATACTTAGATATGTGCAGGCAATACACTCATACACATAAAAATAATAAATAAAATTAAAATTAATATGAAAGAAAATTAACCAAAGTATCAGTCTCAGTATGTCTTCCTGGATCTATTATTAAACTTTTCCTGGTCTTTCCACATTGGTAAGCTTGCTTCATATACATACTGAGTTATCAATGACATCCCTTGAGTCTTGCTAAAGAGGTAAGATATATGAAGGTTGTATGAAGTACTGAACACCATTCTTGAACCTGGGCATTAACAACCACCAGTGTTACTGTATCTGCTCCTCCTGCTGCTGTTGCTAGTGATAATAAACATCATGATCCCAGGACCATCACTGTAAGAGACAACACTGTGTAACAATTAGAGAATAAAATTTGGACAGGGATTACTTGTTTGAAATGATTTTCTGGGGGTGGAGAGACGACTCAGTGGCTAAGAGCACTGACCTTCTTGCAGAGGACCTGGGTTCGATTCTCAGCACCCATATGGTGGCTATGAACCTTCCTTAACTCCAGTTCCAGGGAAATCTGATGTCCTCTTCTGATTCTGTGACATTGCATGACACATAAAATAAAAATAATTAATAAAATATTTAAAAGATGATTTTCTTCTAGCCTTATGATCTTGATTTTGTACCGTACATTAAGTATCTGTAAAATTAAAATAATTCACTTCACATCTCTTCAAATTTATATTTTAAAATATGTAATGTACTTAAAAAATTTTTTATGTGTATGAGTGTATTGCCTGCATGTATGAAGGCCATGTCCTGCAATGCCCACGAAGGTCAGAGGTGGGAGTCAGTTCCCCTGAAACCAGAGTTGTTAGGTGCTGTGTGGGTACAGGAAACTGAACCCAGGTCCTCTGTAAAAGTAGCAAGTGCTCTTAACCACAGAACCATTTCACCAGCCCTAATTTTTTATTTCTAATTTTTTATTTTAAACTTGAAAAATTTAAGGCAGCATTAGTGTGAATAGTATAGGATTCAACTTAGAACTGGCCTTGATTGTTTCAAAAAATTAACTGAATAAGAAAAGACAATGTCACTGAATTTTCAGTCTGTTTAGAGCAGTATGTCATTTATTTTGCTATATCTCCTGCATGTAGGAAAGATCATGGCACTTGAAAAATCTTTTTAAAAAATCATATATTTGACACTAATTGTTGTAAGTCTTTTGAGAGAGGCTTGCACAGCTACTACTAATATGGTCAGGACGAAACTTCACCTAAATTTTTGTAATTTGTAAGCAATATTCTTGTGTGTTTGACATAGGAATCAGTACACTTACATCCATCTACACATCCAGAAACCAGTTGAAATGCTTACCAAAGAATGAATTGATAATTTAAAAATCGTATTGACTTGATACCCATTCATTGAAATGTTATATTATAACGAGTGATTATTAATTCCATGAAAGTTTGAAAATTGCAGCTTTGAGTCCAGGTTACTTCTGACCAGCCAGTATGAAGTATGGAGAGAATAACGCCTTCATGGTGTTTCCTTTGTCAATAAGATAGAGCTTTTTTCTTTATAAAATTTATCCAGAAATTATCACTACTCTATGTTATGAGAAGTCATGTACAGAGGTTGAAGTGGTAGAGGAAGAGGCATGTCCAAGCATGTGCTCTGCTCTGCTAGTTGAACATGACATGTATTCATGATGGAGGACACGATAGCGTCCGTGGCCAAATCGTCCTTACAAGCTCTAGTGCTGAAACTAATCCTTCTTAGCGAAGGGAGAAAATATAATACCCACTTCTGCATGACAGAGAAATCCTGGGCCAGGGGAGGAGCGGGACTCTGAGAAAAGGCACCTGCGTGTTGTGTTGATTCAGTTCCTTAGTTTTTCTTGGGAAATTTAGTAAAGGTATTGAATTCAAGGACAGGGTTCTGATCTCAGCTCCATATTATATTTTAGTTTAAACTGGGAATTTCACACTAAGCAGCTCCTTTGAAAAATAAGCAAGCATTTATTTTTCTAAAAGATAATTTATTTATTATTTTTATTTTATGTACGTGTGTATTGCCACCCACGTCATGGAGTGCCCGTGGAGGTCAGAACAGGGTATAGGATCCCCTGGAACTAGAGCTACGAACGGTTGTTAGCCACCATGTGGACGCTGGGAACTGAACCTAGTTCCTCTGCAAGAGCAGCCAGTGCTCTTAATAGCTGAGCCTTCTCTCCAGCCTGGAAAAGAGGCAAATATTTTTATTCCCAAGAGTACCTTGCTCTACTGTATTGGTTGGTTTATTCCCAACATATACAACAGCTGTGGACACATAAAAAGGAGTTAGTAATGACGATAAATGTGTCAAGACTTGGATTTCCTGAATCTGAGATAGCCAATAATTAAATAGATTCATCAGTTATTCATTGTTTCACGTACCTTAGTGTCCTTTTTTTATATATAAATCACTTGAGTAAAGTAAGATTCCATTATGACCTTTCACTGTTAAATATTTCACTGTGCATTATTAAAATAAGAATAGTCTTCAGTAACCCTCTGTTTGATTAGCAATTTCAGATAGTTTAATATTAATTAGATGTATTGCTTAATCTTGAATCAAATTCTTCTGAAAAATTATTTATTACTATTGTGTGTATGTGTGCACAGGATGTGTGTGTATGCATACCTCGTCATGCATGCGGACGTGAAAGGGCATCTTTATAGAGTCAGTTCTTGCACCTTTATATGTGTTCTTTACATCAGCAAGCTTGTGAAGCAAGTCTCTGAGCCATCTCTCTGGCTCTTTCAGCAATATTTTTTATAAGATTACATATTGCATTTACTTTTATGAAACTAGTGCCATTCAATGTAGAACAGTTAGTCAGTTTTTTTCATTTTGTTGACCATGAATTGTTGAAGAATGAAGAGGGGTTATTCCATAAGTTATTCCTTGATTTGGGTTCATTGAATGTCTCCTTGTGATTCAAGCTATATATTTTTTGGGGAAGGGGTGAGACCATCATAGATGTGATACGGTTTGCTAATGAGGAGGAACTTGAGGTGGGTTTCCTCTGTTCCTCATGGGTTGATTTCAATAACTTACTAAGGTAGAATTTACCTGTTTCTCAATGACATAGTCAGTATTTTTGTTTGTGGTCAAAATAAAATTTGTGAAAAGATACAGTGAGATTACTAATAGTCTCTTGTGTGTGTGTGTGTGTGTGTGTGTGTGTGTGTTTGTATGTGAGGGTGTTTGTGTTTGTGTACTTGTATGCACATGTGAAGGTCAGGGGTTGACACACATGTCTTTCTCAATAACTTCACCCTAATTTTGCTATGTATCCATATATATATAATTTGTTTGTTTTGGTCATTTTGAGCCAGGGTCTCCCTGTAGCACGAACTGGCTTGGAACTTACTATGTAGACCAGGCTGGCTTCAGTCTTACAAAGATTCACCTGCCCTGCTTACTGAGTACTGGGAAAAGGCATGAGTCACCATGCTTAACTTTATTTAGTTTTGGAGACAAAGCCTGTCAGTGAACCTGAAATTCACTGATTCAGCTGATTGAATAGCCAACAAGCACCAGGGACTCTCCTGTCTCTCTCCCCTAAGTAATAGAGTTATAGTCACGAGTCACCATACCTGGCTTTAAAAAATGTGAATGCCATCATGTACAATGAGAAAATTAGGAGGGGTCATATTAAAGGTAAGCAAATGCATAGATTCCAGCCTCAGAGACTGGAGAAAGGAGCATGTTTACTCTGGGGCACACTTTCTTGTTTAACATTGATATCCATCTTCTATAACTACAGCACAGAACCATGAACTAGCTGGGTTTGGTTAGCCTTTGATTTATTGTGTAAGTATAGTAAATTAATAAGATACTCTGTAAGTAAAGTTTCTCTTTTTTGAAAACAAATGTACTAATATTGGGACTTCATGAGGAAATAGTAAATAAAAAGAGATTATGCTAGATAGGAGTTTTTGCTGAAAATAATTTATTAAGCCCTGATCAAGTTATTGGTCCTTATTATATCTAAAAATAGCCTTACTCTTTCTTAGGGCACCATAACCCTAAATCTCATTCTACATTAGACTCCACTGTCAACACCCATGACCTTGTTTTCAGAACCTGTAACAGCTCTTCCCAAAGGAGGCTGACCTGTCTAAAGTGTCCTTCTGCCTCATCTTCCTTACTCACACTCTCTCTTTAAAAACATTTCTGATTGATGCTCAAGGCATCTGTTTCACAATCTTAATTTCAATTTGCCTCACCCTTAGATGGGACTTTCCTGCTGATTTTGCAAAAGTCCAACTTTTCCTATTTGCAACTAGATTGGAAAGGGTACTGAGACTGGCTTAGAACAACCTGGTAAAGTGACCCCCACTGAGACCAATTCAGTTCAGCCTCATCCTTCTGTCTAAGGAAGGTTTGTGACATAAGGAGGCAGAGACTACTTTGTCTGTCTGTGGGGATTTTCTAAGTTAGTTTTGCTCCAGAGAAAATACATACAGCACAGGTGTCCACATAGAGGAGATGCTCTGGAAGGCTCTTTGAATTCAATCAGAAAAGTAGCAACCCAACCCTGTCGAACATCTAGAAAAACAGTGCTTTTTTTTAGCCTCACAGACGCAACCGGTGAGATTCATTTGTTTCTGGACATCTTTTGTAGAATACAGTAGAGAGATAATTCATTGTCATCCTTTTACCTGGACATATTCCCACATCCCTTATTTAGATTTTTTAATCTAACCATCTTTAGTCTGTCAATGGGATTATCTACTACCATTCATAGGGTGGTGCTTCTCTTAGCGGAAAGCATAAATGAGCTTCCTAGCTAAGTCAAAAATGGTCTTTAGTGACCTAGCAGTTCAGTTGAGTGATGTAACCAAAGGGTTCGGTATGAGTTCTCTGGGCTTGTATTTAACAGGGCTCCTTGGTTCTTCCTGATACCAGTCCTAATTGATTCTGCTGTAACTGGAGACACACTCAAGCTCAGCGAACTCTGTTTGTCTAGCCTTTGCCTCGGCAATCTGATCTTTGGATTCTCATGTTTATTTGTTGTAATACATACTCTCAGTCCAGCGAAAGTGGAAAAACTTTGTGTGTTGAATGAAGCTGGAAATGTAAGGAATGAAAAGAATTACTCCATCCATACATCAGATTGTGATTTCCAGGCTTTACCATCAATGTTCAGGGCATCTCTAAGGTATTCAGCCATGTTTATAAAGCAAGCAAACTGTCAATATATGATGTCTATGCTGAAGATTTTTTACCATGATATATGCAAGAAACCAATTCTACATGTTTCCTATTTGGGCTTAGCTAATGCCATGGTCTGCAGAAAGATTTTGCAACACAAACAAGCAAGAAAACCCACACTGAAGCAGTAGTGCGGCATCAGATTAAGGGGAAATTTTTTTCATATTAAAATTAGGCATAAGGATTGGATAATTCAAATGGAAATTAAATAGGCAATGTGGATTTAAATTTTTGTGATCCTGTAAAATGTAAATTTTGACATTAGACTTGAAATATTGGAGGGTAATAACAAAATCTCCTGAAGCAAAATAAGGTTGGCTTCATATTTTTACTCTCAGTTTCTTAATTACATTTTTATCCTAATGGTACAATGAGTGACATTAAGTCATTAACCTTCTGTTTTGTTCAATGTGAAATGTCTGCATAGGCTCGTGTATTCAATGCTCGCTTCCTAGATAGTGGTGTTATTTTCAGAGATTGTGGGGAATTTAGGGTGTTGGGCCTAGCTTAGTGAACGAAGCAGGATATCGGGGAGGTCCTTGGAGGACATGTCCTCCCCTGTGTTTTTCTGTTACTGTTCCTTCCTCCTTTCTGCCTTTCATGATGGAACTAGTAGAGTAGAGATTCTGAGTCTAGTCAGCTTGACAATGATTAGCCATCATAGGGGCCGTAGACATCTGTGGGTCAGGGCTTAACTGTTATGGTTTGAACATGAGATGTCCCCTGCAAGTCCTGAAGGCCTGATTCACAGATGGTGGCACTATTTGGGGAGATGACAGAAACCTTAGGAGGCAGCGCCTTGCTGGAGGAAGTGGTCACAGGGGGCCATGCCTTAGAAGGTTGTAGCTGGTGTGGATCTCTTTTTCTTTCTGTTTCCTGACCACCATGAGGTGAATAGTTTTTGCCTCCATGCATTCTCTCAGCTCTGATACTCTGTTTTATCATGGGCTCAGGAGCTTAGGTCTGTAGGTTGAAATGTCTGATGACGTGAACCTGAAGAAACCCTTCTACCTTTGCTTTGTTTCTTCCTCACAGTCTTATAAGATCTATCACTCCATTTTTTCCTGACTCTGAAGAATTGAAGGGTATAGCAAGAACGCCTTCAGCATATATCTAAATTGAAAATTCACATTCTGTATTTACAGGAATAGATAACATTTCTCAGTAGTATATGGATGTGTGAAGCTCATAGATAATTTACATTGAGTACATGCTGTTTGTACTTTTGACTATACAACCCAAAGTCATAAAATAGGACTTTAGGTATTGCCCCAAAGGCTTCAGCCGGAAGAGGACACAATCTCCCTTTAAGGCAGTTACTATATTTAATATACTCTCCTGAATTTTAATCATGGTTGAAATTCTCTTATGGTTTAAAATAATCATATATAATTATAAGACTACCCATTAGAATCTTTGATTGCTAGACAAAAACTTTCAAAATATTTCTTACAGCCTATGTAGTTTTAAGGAAAGCTTTTTTATAAGTAAAGGTTAATGGAATTTTTTTTTTCATGCCAGTAAATGATTCTCAACTACCAGGGCAGAATTCAAGCGTGTAGTATGATTATGTACAATTTTTAAAAAATTCAACCATTCTTGATTTGAGAACAAATCACCCAACTTTGAAAAGGAGTTTATTTTGTTTTATTTTAAATGAAATAAAAGTTTATTAACTTTTAAATGTGTCAAGAGTAAAAGAATTATGATATAGTATACAATGGACCAAAAGAGCAATAAAATGGTATGAACAATTGGTTAGAAATAATAATAAAGCTCCATCCTAAAGAGTGATTGTGCTGGGCTGCAGAGATGGCCCAGAAATTAAGAATGCATACTGCTCTTAAAGAAGACCAGATTTCAATTCCCAGAACATCTGCCACCATCTTTTAGCCTTTGCAGACACCTGTTCTCATGTGAACACACCAATACACAGGCATGCACACATACACATAATTTTTTTTAAAATTCTTTTTTAAAAAAAATTGCAGTGAATGGGGGAGGGCCAGAGGAGCACAGAGAATATACTGTAAAAATTCCTTGTAGAGGAGTAAAAGTACTCAAGGGAGAACCGCTACCACAGAGTGTGAGAAAATATTCCGGTTTGGCAGATTTTAGTTTGTTATTAATTAGTATTTTCTCTAACAATTTCACACATGGACAGACATAATGCATACTGACCACTATCATCCTGTCCCTCCTCCATCTTCCTACTGCACCCGTCTATCCTCTCTACCTTGCAAATATTCTTCTCGTGTTCACGTCTATTCATTTTGTTTTGTGACTCACTGAGTTTAAGCAGGTCTCGCTGTGTACCCATGTTCTTGGACTTATCGTTTGAAGACTGATGGGCTCAGCAGTGGGTATACAACTGAAGAAAATATAGCCAATGGTTCGGCAGTAAGAGGTAGAGGCCCCACGATCCAGTCCTCCTTCTATGATTGATGAACGACAAGACCAGTCTTATGAAGGTAGGGTGTAAGTAATTGCAATTATGAGTTCAAGTCTACAGAACATAATTTTTCAGCCCTTCTCCCTGTTCTTGGTGTTACATACTCCCCCTTCCCTAGTTTTCAGTGTTCCCTGAGCAATAGAAGACAGGATGTAAACATCTTCTTTGAGGCTGATCCCTCAACCATCCTTCATTCTTAGCATCTTGGGCAACCATGAGTCTCTGTGTTCCCTGCAATTTACTGGACCAGGGTTACTCTGAGGCTGAGAGCAACATTTGTCTATATACCTACAGACAAACATTAACAGATTTAGAAGGAAGTTTGATGTCATGTAGGTTTAGTTAAACAATAGTAATTTGTAACTTGGAATTAACCGGATTTGGTTGTTAACTGGACTTACAGTAGTGCTAAGCTTTGGTTCCTTGTGAAGTCTCAAATCCAAATCAGAACGTGGTTGTTCTTCTCATATACTATTACACAAGTGGGTGCAACATGGATTTTTTTTTTTCTTTCTTAGGCTTCCATCTGGGTAAGACCATTGATACCTTTTCTTTCCCAACAGCCTGCATAGCACTTCTAGCCATTTGAAAAACTAGCCAGCAGGGGGATTCTTTTGGCTCAGTTGCAGCTTACTTTCTATCTTACAAGCAAGGTTAGTGGCGTCTTCAGTGACAGGATCTCATCCTCTATATCTGTTATGCAGTCAAGAGGGGACTGACAAAAGCCAGCATTATTTGGTGACACCTTCAGCCTCCCCATCCTTACAATTTTCTCAATTTCATTATTATCTATTGTAGTGTCTCCCTTTTCAAATGTAACTGTGGTAATTTGGGTCTTCTCTTTCTTTGGATTAATTTGGCTAACAGCTTGTCAATCATGTTTATCTTTTCAAAGAAATCAACTTATTGTTTCATAGATTCTTAAGTGTTTTGTTTATATTTTATTAAATTCTGCCCTGGTTTTGGTTATTTTTCCCTGACAACTGTTTGAGGTTGGCTTATTTTTATTTTTCCTTAATGTGCATCAGCTAATTGTGAGTTCTCTATAATTTGATTTGTAAGCACTTAGTTCTATAAACTTTAATCTTAAAACTGCCTACAGTCGATCCCACTGATTTTGGCATGCCGTTTTCATTTTCATTCAATTCTGAGAATTTTTACATTTTCTTATTTTCTTCAGTGACTCATTCATAATTGATGTGCTGTTTAATTTCAATGTCTTCTGTATGTTTTGTTGTTTTTGATATCTAAATTCATTCCATTTTGGTCAGTTTTTCATATTTGTTCCTGTATTTATTGCGACTTTCTTTGTTTCCTAATATGTGATCAATTTTGTAGACAGTTTCATAGGCAGCTGAGAGGAAAGTGCATTCTTTAGCATTTTGAGGGAATACTCTGTAGATGTCTGTTAGGTTCATTTGATTTATGGTTTCATTTCACTCCAATATTTCTTGATTTCCTCTCTGTTTTGATGTTCTGTCTATTGGTGAGAGTGGGGTATTGAAATCATTCACTATGTTGGGATTAGCTATGGTTTTACATCTGAGTGAACCAATGCTTAATGTGTATATGTCTAGAATTGTCATATTCTCTTGATAGGTTGTCCCTTAATGAGTAAGAAGTTTCTTTTCTGTGTCTTCTGACTACATTTGAAATCTACTTTTTCAGGTATTAGAATAGCTGCCATTTTTTTTTTATCCTACAGTGTTATCTGTCTTTGATGGTAAAGTATTATTTGAGGCCGCAAAAAGGTGGATCTTATTTTTAATGTAATCTACTAGTCTGTGTCTTTTTTATTGGGCAATTGAGACCATTGTTACGAGAATTGTTATTGAAAAATGTGTATTAATTCCTGTCATTTTACTGATTTTTTGTCTGTGATTTTAGAACACTTTTGATGAACTGTCCTACTATTTTTTGTTTATCTCCTGTGGCCCTTGGGTGTGTTTATCCTTCTCTTCTTTTTGATGAATATATATTTATTTACATATCCATTATAGACTTGGATCAATGGTCAAAAATTCCTAACGTGTATTTTGTTATAGGAAGTTTTAGCTTTTCCTTCAACTATAAATGATAGTTCTGATAAGTGAAATAATATGGGCTGGAAGTTATGGTCTTTCAAAACTTGTAATGTCCTTTGAAATCTTCTGGCTTTAAGTGTTTCTGTGGATTATTCAGCTGTTAGTCTTATTAGATGGCCTTTATAAATGACTTGACCCTTCTTTCTTCCAGCTTTAAATATCTTTCCTTACCCCCCCCTCTCTGTTTTAACTCTAAGATGTCATGAGGAGTTTCTTTAGTGTTCTGGAAACCTCTTGTACATGAAAGGCATTCCTTTCTCTAGGTTTGTGAAATTTTCTTCTGTGATTTTATTGAAAATATTTTCTATGTCTTTGTTGTGGTTCTACTCTCCTATTTTTGTCCAAAATTCAAAAATTTGATTGTTTTACGGTGTCCCAAACTCTTCCATGTTCCATTCATTTTAAAATTTATCATTGACCTTTACTGAATTATCTAATTTCTTCACTTCTTCTGTTTCCCATGTTATTGGTGACACTTTCTACTAAGCTTTTCATATAACTTATTTAAATTTTTTGCAATATCATTTCAGCTTGGCTTTTTCAACATTTCCCTTTAGTGAATTCCATTTTTATTTCTTGAATAAACTTCCATATTTCACTCAGCATTTTGCATCAGTCTTTTGGAATATGTTCACGTCTTCTTTGAGTTGTTTAAACATAGGCATAATTATTCTTCTGAATTTTCTGTCTGGAAGTTCTTCCAAGTCATTCTCATTTTTTGCGGTTACTATGGGATTGGTAAGTTTTTGGAGAAGACATTTTGTCTTGGGTTTCCATATTGGTTTTGCTTATGTACTGGGACTTGTGCATCTGGAGTTAGTTTGCTGGTTTGAGTTTCTTTTTGATTTCTTCTTTTCTTTTTTTATTAATTCAAATAAACTTCCAGCTTTCAGTGGAGGCATTGACCTTGTTTAGGAGAGGACTAGTTAATAAAGGGTTGAAGTTTCACTTTCTTCTATGGAGTGGTATTCTGGGCCACGAGCTCTATCTCTAGTCTTCCTCTGAGAGTTAACCACTATTTAAAGTAACGGTCACTAAGAATCAACACACTCCCGGCTGGTCCCCACTTCCTCCGTTTGGGCATCCTACCCTGATTCAGCTCTGGCCTGAACTCACTTTCACCACCTCCTGTGCCTGTTGTGGGATTCTGCATAGTCTGGCATCTAAACATGGGTTAGCTATGGCCTCTGTGTCTGGATTCCTTGCTCTGACTCAGCTCTGGTCTCTTCCCTGTATCCACAGCTTCTGCCATGATTTGTGAGTGACTCAACTAGTAGCGTCTGAACATGAGTGCATCTTCATTGTATTTGAAATAGTTATGTATGCAACAGTGCCATTCTTTAGCAAGAACTGGAATCTTCTTCATGCTTTTTTTTAGTTCATTTTTTTTTTTTGGTCTTTTTGAGACAGGGTCTCCCTGTAGTCCCAGCTGTCCACTGAACCTCATGTTTTCCACCATACATGCTAAGTCCTATTCACTCAGGCATTTATACGCAAGTGTCCTTCAGCACAAATGGTCCACTGGAGTCCAGTCAGCCCATCTAGTGTCTTATGTATGTCATACTCTCGCCCTCCCAACAGGAATCAGTCTCAAGGAGTTCTCAGTTTAGTGCCAGCTTCTACCCATTTCTCTCCATCCCTCTGTGTCCCTGCTCAACTGAACTGACATAGGTCCTGTGCTTGATGTTACCATTGTCACAAGTTCACATGTGCAAGCTTCCAGTGGCCTGAAAACCTCTGCTTCCCTGCGTTCATGCACCAGCCCTGGCTCTTACAATCTTTTCATCCCGTCTTTGGTAATGGTCCCCGAGCCTGTGGGTAGATGAGGTTCCACGTAGGAGTCCTATCCTGCACTCTGCAGTCTCTTATCCTTTAAGACTTGGCCAGTTGTGGCCTTCTGTGTGCATCGCCCTCTGTTGTATGCAGAAGCTTTACTTAGATAACAGTAGTGGTGTGAGTGGACGGACGTACCAGTTTATACCCCTTATGCCCCTATGTTCCATGAGTCTTGGTTGTAGAAGTTCAACTGTAGATGTGTCACCTAGTACTGGTCATCTCTCAGACGTATGTTCTCTGTGCCTGACCAGATGGGCAGCTCTGCAGTAGCCTCCATCTGTTGCAAAGAGAAGCTTCTTTGATGAGTGCTGTAAGCTGTTTGTCTATAAACACAAGGATCAATATTTAGGATATAGTAAGAAGTTTCATTTTTCTTGAGATATGACAGAGATGGGGTTTTCTCTAGGATCTATGTCCTCTCCTGCCATGTGTATTTGGCTGAGTTTACTGTGCCACTCATGAGCACCTCCAGTGCCACTACTATACTGGTAGTGGTAGTTTGCCATGACAGTCGTTGTAGTTATTAAGCTTTAGGACTGGGTTGGACCGTTGATTGTTTTTCTCCCTTGGTAGTTTTCATATCATTATCTAGCATTATGACAGCCAAACTTCAGCTAGTAGGTTTCTAGGTCAGTTCCTGCTCCATTATTTCAAGTCCTGTACCCTGAGTATGTCCTGTCCTCTACAGTAGGATTTTATCTACTAGTTCTGGAAGATAAACAGGAGGTTTGGCAATATCCTGTGTTATTGTGGGAGTCTCCTAGACCACCTTCACCATCCACTCTAAGGGAGGTCTCTCCTGTCTGGCACTGTGTTCCTTCCTAAGCGGCTCCCAGGTAAACACATACATTATTGTTCAGACACTGTATATGCATTTCTTATAGAGTTTCAAGGGCATCACTTTTCTCTCTAGGTTTCTTAGTCCCCCAAGATCCATTCATATTTAGTCTTTATTCTCCCGTCCAGCCTCCCTCCTCCCTCCCTCCCTCCCTAGTCACAGTGCTCCCATCATCTCCACCCTCAACCCAGTACCACCCACCTCCCATCACTCTCCCTCTCCTGACTTCCCTCCCTCCACAGCACCAGGGCCACTTACATGTCCCTCCCTCCTCTCCTCCCTGCCAAATACTCCCTCTTTTCCCACTCCCCCCGGTAACATCTGTTCCTTACGATCCCTCTTTCAGGTTCTTTCTTTTCCTTTACCTTCATATATCCTTTCCCTTTTCCTGGTTCCTGGTGTTACATCAGGTTGCTACTCACATATAAGGGATCGGTGCTACAATCCACAAATGAGGGACAACATACATGGGTTGCTTTTTTGTGTTTCTGTTACTTCACTTAGTATAACACTCTCTAGTTCCATCCACTTACCTGAAAATTTCATAAGTTCATCTTCTCTTACTGCTGAGTAGAACTCCATTGAGTGGATGTATCACATTTTCATGAACCATTCATCAGCTGAGGGACATTCAGGTTGTTTCCAGTTCTTAGCTATTGTGAGAGAGAGATATGGATGTACAGGTATCTCTACAGTAGGATGAGTCCTTTAGGTATATGCCAAGGAGTGGTATCACTGGATCATATGGTAGGTTCAATTTTAGTTTTGAGGATTCTCCACACTGCTTTCCATAGTGGTTGCATGAGTGTGCATTCCCACCAGCAATGAATGAGCGTTCCTCTTTCTCCACATCCTCTCCAACATTTGGAGTCTTTCATTCTCTTGATCTTAGCCAGTCTGACAGGGGTAAGATGGAGTCTTAAAGTGATTTTAATTTGCACTTCTCTAATTACTAAAGATGTTGTGCACTGTTTAAGATGCTTCATGTTTATTCATTTGAGAACTGTTTATGTCTCTTTTAACTGGGTTGTTAATTTTCTTCTTTTTTGAGTTGTCTGTATATTCTGGGTATTAATCCTCTGTTGGGTGTGTAGCTGGTGAAGATTTTCTCCCACTCAGTGGGTATCCTACTTTTTATTTATTTCATATTACACACATGAATAATTGCATGTATGTGCATGCATGCATGCATGCAGGTTGTGATATATGATACTCCACAAATACACACACACACAGACACACACACAGGTGCACACTCACACACACACAAATCTTATAGGATAAGTTGTCTTTTCAAAATGTGACCATTCTCAACATTTTGAAAAAAGTCTGAACCAATCAATGTTGAATGCTTGAAGTCTAATAGAGACCCAAAGAAATGTATTCTTGTTATCCTTAAGTATATTTAATTAGTGAGGTGAGAGATGGCGTTAAATGTTATGTCTAAATCAAAAACAGAAGGATGAAAAAGAAAATCAAAATAAAACAAGAATGCAACTCTGTCCCTAGAGTGCTTGCCCAGCATGCAGGAAGCCCCAGGTTCAGTCTAAGCTTCCCCCAAAACTGGATCTAGTAGCACATGTCTGTAATCCCAGCTCTCAGAATGTAGAGACAAGAGGATCCGGAGTTCAGCGCCATTTTTAACTGAATACCACTTTTAAGACAAAGGTGTGATATACAAGACTGTGTTTTAAAAAATGTGCTAGAGCTTTTATAGCTCTTTTGCGTATTTAGTGATTTAGCATGGTGTGTAAGTACTTAGAAAAGAAGAAAGGGTGAGATCTTACTGATATTTATCTACACTTACATATAAAGAGATTTGCCTGTTCTAACTGAAAACTCCATCATTTCTTTCTAATTGAGAGAATCTAGTTACACAATCTCTCCACATTTAATTTGCTTTGAAAAATATATACTGTGAGCGTTCTCCAGAAGGCAACTGCTTCTCCCCAAAACATGTTCTACTTCTTTTCAAGCCTCTGGTAAAATTTTTATCTGAGACATCAGATTTAGCAATTTGTAACTGATCTAATCTCTCCACCAGATCCTTGCTTACCGAAATTGTATCCAACAGTTCCTCACTATAAACCTCTCAGTTCACATAAAATTGAACGACAACCTCTGCCTCCCTTCCTTTTGGCTTTCTCTCTGCTGTCTTCATTTTAGCTGCCCCCCCCAATAAATTAATACATATGCTCACTCAGAAATCATGGATCATTTCAATAATTACATTAGGATATTATGAAATGATAACCATTTAGAGTTAGCATCATAAAACAGAGAAACATAATATTGGCTATCATCATAGAGATTAAGTAATTATAATGTTCTTTATTATATGACTTCCAACAGAGTACTGGAGTTGGTCAAAGTTTATAGTACCTGCTCTTTTCTGGAGGAGACTTTCCTTCTGCTTGCTATCTTTCAATCCATTCATTCATTGACCAAATATGGAGCATCTTGTCTGCACCAAATAATTTTACGTGAGTGTAGCAGTGAGCATATTAAATAACATCTACTTAAACATGAATTGTTTCAGTAATTAGCTAACTCTTAGGTTGGGTGACACAAACATTTATCACATAGATTTATTTTATTTTTTAAATTTCTGATTTACTTTTAAATGCAGGATCTTGCTATGTGACTCTGATTAGTGATGAGTTTGTAATCTTTCTAGTTTATCTTTCCAAGTGCTGAAATTTCGGTTATGTAGTCCTATGCCTAGCTCATAAATCTAAGTAATTAATTAATTTATTTCTTGCAGGGTCTTGCTATATAGGTCTGACTGGCCTGGTAAAGAATAGGTAGCCTAGGCTGCCTTAAACCTGGGACATTTCTCTCAGGATTACATAGGTATACCACCAAGCCCGACTGTAATGAACTTGTTTCAAGAATTTTTTTTTAGCCTTCAATAACCATATTCTAATAACATAAAATTAGACAATAGAGATAAAGGACTGGTTGGTTTTGAATTTGTGATCTTTCTAGTAGCTGCTTTCTTTCTTTCTTTCTTTCTTTCTTTCTTTCTTCTTTCTTTCTATTAATCTTTCTTATCTTCTATTAATGAATTGATTTTTAAAGAATTCTCTCAATGTTTAATAGTAAGTTGCCTTTTCTTTTCAATTTGATGCTTTGATTTGGTTTCAGAGATTAGTTATAGACTCGAATTTATCTAAGGAATTCAAAATAGTTTTCCAAAATGACAAAGATAGACAGGAGACAGCCTGTGCTAAGACTCCTATAAGTCAGTTTCTTTAAGAATGGTGGTCTCAGGAGGCAGCTGAGGGAGAGGCTCGGCAGGTGCCTGCACTGAGGACTCACAAGTGTATTGCCTATCCAGGGCAGTGTTGCAATGGCATCCCTACTTGGTCTACTTCTTGCACCATATGCTGCCCCCTTGGTGTTTTTAATAGTGCAGCATGTGTATATGGGAAGAAGTGAATCGTTAAGATTCCTGTTGCTTCACTGTGTTTGTTCTTTACACACCTCCCTGAAGGCTCGCTCTCATAGTGTTGGAGAACACTGTGCAAGCCACTAAGGGAGAAAGAACATCATTTGATGGACCAACCCCAGCTTTAAGGCCTAATAACCACAACAATGACCAACACAACAAACTATATTGGGACAGTAATGGCACTTTTATCTTCGGGGTAATCAACAACTACCTAATTGTACTTAAAGTCCACTCAATAGGAGGAAACTCATGTGTGGTACTGTAAACATAGCCAAATACACATGGCTGGAGAAGTCATAGATCTTAGAGAAAACCCAAAGACTGTCATGTCCATAGACAAATGTGATTTCTTACTATGGGTAAGAAATCCCATAGCAAATATGGGTTTTTATATTTAAGAGAATTATGTTAGTCACAATTCATCAAAGAAACTCCTTTAAAACATATGGAGATAGGGGCTGGAGAGATGGCTCAGCAGTTAAGAACATTGATTGTTCTTGCAGAAGACCCGGGTTCAAATCCCAGCACCCACATGGTAGCTAACAACTGTCTGTAACTCCAGTTCCAGGGTCTCCGACAGCCTCTTCTGTCCTCCACAGGCATTGCACGACACGGGTGCACTCACATACATGCAGGCAATACACTCATACACATAAAATAAAAATAATAAAGAAAATATTTTAAAAAATGGAGATTACAGTGTTGAAGAAATAACTTGTAAAACTGTTTTTAACCCATTCTTTGAGAATTTCATACATGCATTATGAGCATACCCACCACCATTTCTCTGTAAACTTATTTTGCATAGGAGGTTATATTTGAAGAAATACTTTTCCTTTTTTTTTTCTGTACCAACTATTGACTTATGGAGCATTATGTCTAGCTTTTGGACTGTCAACTCACACATCTTTAATGTTGAAATCTCTTTTTACAGCAGCATGAAATCTTGACTTATTTAGATTTCTAAATTCTACTTTTGGTAGTTGTTTGAGTGGTCTGTTAAGCTGCTAGCAAAGATTGTTTGTTCTTCAATTATAAGCTCACATTCCGGCCATTACTTGAACTTCTTTCCACTTGAGTGAGTTTAGAAGGTACCCCATTTCTTAATTTACATGTGCTTTCTGGACTTTATCACTCTATCTGGACCGTCCATCAACCCTTATAATTATCTAACCTAATGGACAGAAACTATGGCAAATGCGAGGTGAAACTTAAAAGTCCCAGGAGATTCTTAATTTAAATAAGATTAATCCATTATACTAAGTGTATTTTCTCAGTTTGTAGATCGCCTGACATCTTCCCTTAGTCTGGAGAGGTTGCATTTGCAGGCCGATAAATGAGAGGTTATCATGAAGAAGCAAGTGAGTGCTGTCACACAGCAGGCATTGTCTGGTGTCTATAGAACAAGAAATCAACTGATAGGTTTACTGGAGGCAGAGGCAGGCAGATCTCTCTGAGTTCAAGGCCAGCCTGGTCTACTAGTGAGTTCCAGGACAGCTGGGGTTACAGGGAGAACCTGTCTCAAAAAGACAAAAAATAAAATAAAATAAAATAAATAATAAATAAATAAATTAATTAAATAAATCCAATCCTTTGTAGAAATTTCTAGATACAATATGAAATTTTACAGTTTTAGTTCCTGTGATGTCAAAAGAAAATGCATGGTCTTTAAAACTGATATTCCATAATTCTCCCTCTCCTCCTCAGGTTAAGAAAAAAACTGATGTCTAGGAATGAGGGATTGACCGGCCTCTTTGTATTGTATTTTATTCTTTCACACCAAGTTTAATAGACGTTTATTTAGACTCTTAAATGAATATTATACAAGAGCACAGATTTAGATTCTGACTCTCTTGCTCTGGAGTGGGCAATGCTATCAATATAGCATTTTATCCCCCCAGGGTTGCTGCTTGAGAATTTTGCCCAGGTGATTTTGTATTTGATTGTTTTCTGATATTTCAGAAAAGAAAAAAACCCTAAGAATTATCCAGCATCTGTTGTTTTCAGTAGAAAAATTTTGTGAATAACCTAACCTGAGCTATTCGCAGAAACCTAAGTTATAATAACTAACCCTTTTTTCCGTTAAAGGATTTCTTCTCAACCCTGCCGTCCTGTCTCTGCCAGGGTGAAAATTACCACAGGATTCTCCAAGAAGAGAAACTCTACTTCAGAAACGACTCTTGATATAGAAAATGTACAGCCTCACTTCTTGATAAATGATTAATAAACTCTAAGATTTCCAATGGAGTATACACATCATCAGTTTGTTATTATATATGGGGTACGTTTCGAAGTCCTCTAACAGTGATAGTTTTGATTCTGTTCTTACTCATGTCTTGACTTTTCTGCAATGTACCAAAGAGTTTTTAACAAAATGAATCCCTGTGACTTCAGGTGGTTCAAATGTTTGAAACAAAACCTCTAAGAATTCTATCTTCATTTCCTCATTGAATTGACATCATTGACTTGTTTGAATTTCTTCAAAGTGATTTTGTTATAATGATACCACTGATGGGTGAAATAGAGCATTTTACTACCTCTAGGATAAATTGCATTTGATTACTAAAGTTTACTGGATGCCCAACAATGCTAAGCATTAAAAAGTCGATCCAGACCATTGCTGTACAGCTGAGCTAGTCCACTACATTCATGGGAGTTCATCTCTTCATCCCTTTCAAGAAGTTACAGTGGAAGGCTAGGATAGTCTTCCATATGATTTTCTCTTTCATGTGACACTCCCCAGTAATTTCTCAATATTGATAAAATGAGGACAAGTGACTCAATTGACTTTGAATTCATTACACGATAGCTTTTATTTAATTTCATGACATTAAAGGTCTCAAGAATATCTCTACTTAAATGAGTGTCGGCTGTATTAATGATTTTTGGAATTGATATAATCAAGTAATAATTATATTAACTTATCTCTTCCTCCTAATATGCTTTTATGCATTATTTTCCTTGAAGATTCTTCTTTAAGTGTCATATATTGATTAGTATAGATTGAGATACAACAGAGATGCTTCTATGCATATCATTCATAACAACAAGACAAGATCCACTTATTTGCCAATATTTTGATGCACATATTGGGAAGATTGAATTAGAAAAACAATGCACTGGGTTGAACAAATTGAAATGTATAAAGGACTTAAATGTAGTTGTGGTCTTGAAATGTAGTTGTGATTTGTTTTGCTTGTTATTTTGTAGATCTGAAAGTACATATCCCTTAAAATTGTAAGAATAATGAATTATACACTAGGTATTATCTAACAACATGATTATCTAGGATGTACTTTCAACTTTGCTATTGAATTTTCTTCCTACAGTGAATCCTCAAGCTTGCTTAGCACACACACACACACACACACACACACACACATATAATATTTATTTCTACCAGATTTCATTTCTAAAAATGATGACTATATTTCTTTTAAACTGTTATACAATGGTTTGAGCAGAATTTAAGCTAAGAGAAGCATTCTTAGCACTGTAGTAGCCCCAAATTAGAAAACAGTAGTGCACGTGTCCATAAGTCATTCCCAGAGGAAATCTCTCTGGAAATTAGATTTTGGGTTTCACTCGATCTTAACATTGAAACTTAACAATTCCTGATCATTGCTCATAGTTGAACCAACTCACAAAGCCACTAATTAATAAAATTAGACAACAGTTGTGTTATGAACTGAACACTATATTGAATCATTGGCTCTAGAATATCAAGATAGTGTCTGTATATATGTCACCTTTGAGGTAACGATTATAACTATATGCAGTAAAGTATTTATTACTTTATCTAATTAATACACATTTTGGCGTGTCAGGGTTTGTGGGTAATTATAGTTTTCTATTGCAGTAATAATTTGTATGATTTATGAAGCCTATGAAACAACATTGTGAGCCAAGAATCTGTCTAGAGTAATTACAGCTAAGCAGCTTGATCAACAGGTATACCCAGCCAAGAGAACACAGCCTTGGGGATGAGAGGCTCAAACAAACAGAAGCAATCTGAGGTGTTCACTTCTCAGTCTGCTTTTTCTCATCTGAAAAAAAATTAGCCCACCCACTGTTCTCAACTGTATGAACAAAGAATTGATTGCTTAAGTATATGTGGTTATTTTGCAAAGGTTCATGTCTTGCTGGAAGGAACTTCATGGAAAATAAGCAAGGCCATCATGAACCACGTAAACTTGTAATGATTTCAAGGTAGACTGAACCGAGACACAAGTAATTTATTTTGAGAATCACAACGCATTCTGTGGCATTGTGTAGTCTTAAGGAGACTATGAATTAATCCCACTCCAGGTAAGAATGGCATACTCTTCACCCTTTACCTCTTGCCCTTTTATTAGGTTCGAGTATGTCTTTCCTTGGGAACAAAGACACCTGGATTAATGTTTACTAGTATTAGGAAATGGAGTTTGCGTCCCAAGACTACAGAAATGGACTGTTGTAAGAATTTAGACAGCTGGGAAGGAATTCAACCACCATTATCAATTTTTTGTTAATAATTTAAAAGTTGGTGGTTATTATAGAAAATAGTGCAAGTTAGTAGATACTGTTTTTCTTTTGCCAAGTCTGTTCTACCCTGCCCATCAGTCATTTTCTTTTTCTTCTTTTTAATGTCCTCGAGCTATGCGATGTTTTCATTGGCATTTGTCACACACGCCGAAGCAGAAGATTCTATCTTACATTAAGAAGCAGCTGGTACATTTCTGTGAACTGTTCTCAGTATGTGGAAAGTTCTTAAATGAGTTTGATCTTTCTCAAGGAGGCTAACACTTTTATATCCTGTAGCAGTATGCTGATGTTTTGGTTAACAACTCAAGATAAAGCCGACTACTTGCTGTGTTTGTTTTTGTTTTTGTTTTTCTTTTTTCAACGTGAAGACTAAAAGATAATGTCAGATAGCATTGACTGGTAAAAGACGTGTCATATAATATTCCATTTTAACATTAAAGCTCAATTGTAAAGCTGGAAATCTGTAGCATCTGGAAATCTGTAGCATTGTTGATGTCTTTTTCATTAATTGGAATGCTATACTGTATAAGGGGGTAAGAGTTCTACACATGGCCTGTAGTGGAAATCTTTGGTTTGTTTTGCCAGTAGGTTCAGCACTTTTTTTCTAACAGTAAGCCAAAGGAAAGAGAAGAAACAGGTGAGAGGGATCATAGATGCAAACTGAGGCCCGTGGAACCGGTAACTGGTGCCACCTGGAGTCTTGGCACTGAGTTTGTGCACACAGTCGTCTCTGGGCATGAAAGTCGACTCCAATGCAAAATATCATTCTTGGACTTCCAACATACACATTAGAGTGAAAATGAATAGAACACATAAAAGAATTATGACAAAGGTAACTCATTCTAAACAGACTAGTTATGGTAGGAAGTGTGTGATTTTTGGAGGAGTAAAATAGGAAGGAGAACACTCTTAGTATTTAAGTCCTGGAGGAGCTACTTGTAGGACCATTCTATTTTTCCAGGCCCAAGGGAGTGCTCACGGCAACTGGCAATTCTCAAGATAATTTGTGACAACATCAAGTACAAATTTCTGTTTTGAAATAGGATCTTGGCATGTTTTTCAGCTTGGCCTCAACCTACTGATCTTTCTATCTCAGTCTCCTAAGTGCTGTATATATACGACACCATGCCAGGCTCAAGAAGAATTTTACAAACAGATAGTTGAGTAATTATGTCCAATCTGTCATAAAGGGCAATGTAAGCAGTATTGCAAATGACTACTTTCTTTCTCTTCCTCTACCTTTTCTGACACCTGTGTTGACTGCCTTCTCCCATTTCACAAATAAATATTCACGTTTCCTTCAAAAAACAGTGCTTCTAAGTAGATTGAAATCCCTCCAGGAAAATGAATAACAAATGTCAAATGAAATTCAAAACCCAAAGGTCAAACAACATGGTGACATCAAGAGCTGTGTTAGGATATATGGAGATTAAACACAGGGTAAAACATTTTTAATCCTTATGAAGATAACTTTATCATACAATTTGTAACTCATCATGGTTTAGGGCAAAATATGATAATGTGCTTATATCCATCCATAAAACACACAGATGAAGATGAGGAAGGAATCACCTTTGTGTTGCATGTAGGTATATAACCCAGCGCACTTTTATGTGTATTTAATCCTACACGAGCCCTTTGACATGGGCTTCTTAAGTAACATTATGCATTAAGCATAGTTTTATATTTTCTAAGGCCTTTCAACGTCATTGCTCATCTCTACATTTTTGTAACCATCAGCTTATCAGTTAGTTTTCATTTCTTTAGTATTTGTTCTTTTGTGCTATTGATGTTGTCACTGAAAGATTCATTTTAAATTCAAATTAATGCTTTAGTAGGTTCTTTTAAAGTTGTGGGTGAGCTTGCAAAATGGTTCATTAGTTGTAATACGATTTTGAGCAATTATAGCTACTATTAAAATATTGACTTCATTATATGACTTCCCAGAATCATTCTCAAGCAAACAGACCTCATGTGCCTTGTCTAGTTCTTCCCCCTCCTGTTAGCTCCTTGTTTAATTATCTGGTCCAGGCATTGTAAGCATTTATTCTTGCCATGGGGAATAACAGAGCTAAGTATGAACATCTTCTCAGTGCCCATGGTCAACAGGGTTCTGGGTTCAGTCAACAGTGGCCACCACAGAGGGGATGCTGGGAAATGCATTGCTATTGTTTCCAAGAACTGTTGTGTTTTACTTCAAGTGTTAAGAACCATAGTTCACTTTGCTTAGCTTCATTCAGAGGGAATGTAAGCATGCACATGAGCCGTGCTGCATCCTTTGCAGTGGGTCTTCACTTTTTCCGGCTGTTAACCTCTAAAGGGTAGCTCCCTCGTTTTGGGGGTACAGCACCCTTTGACATTTGTCATTGTTGCCACTGTCTGGCAGTGCTCTTGCCAGCCCCCACCAAATAAACTATGAAGAAGAGCAGCCTGAATGGGACACCTGCCCAGTCTATGGATCGATTTTGCAAGTGGAAGAACTTGTCACTTGCAGAGACTGATTGCACTTTAAGTTTCTTAATTTGACACTTTCCACCATCTGGCTAGAGTTTGGAAACCATGATGATGTCTTTCTAAATTTCATTAAACTTGCCACCTCCATGTCCATCACTGATATGATCTAGGGTTTGCTTTGAAATTTTTCTTGACCAGTTTCTCCACTAAATGACTGTAGAGTGAAAACATCTAGAATACAAGGCATTAAAAAGAACAGGTAACCTTGCTTCTTTAAATTGCTGCTCAGTTCATACCAGCATAATGTAGATAATCTTTCAGTCTCATGTATTGTTACTGTACCAAATAAAATCATTCAGCTATGATTTATGATGTCTGTTTCCTGCAAAAATTCATTCACAGAATGCTTCTGATCTTTAATATTGGAAAGTGTTGAACATGTAAAATGAAATGGATGATTATGGTGATCGGGTGTTTTAAAAGGTGCTAAGATTTCCCATGTGTTTCATCAAACTTTGGGAGGAAATTTTAAATCATAATAAAACTTAGCGATATGATTAATTGGAAACTTCTTAAAATCCTTTTTTGTTTTGAAATCAGACATAATAAGAAACCTTAGAAAGCAGAAGAAGAAAATCTCAGAAAAATATTTTTAAATGTAAATATGGAATTTTGAGATGTCAAGACCTAAACCATGGCACAACTACTTTTGAAAATGATTAGCAGGGCTTCGAGATGGCTCAAGAGTTAAAAGCACTAGTTGTTCTTCCTGAGGATCTGGATTTCAGACCCAGCATACATATGGCAGCAACCATGCATAAGTCCAATTCCCAGGGATCCAATGTTCTCTTCTGTCTTACATGGACATTGCACACAAATTGGTACACTTACATTCATGCAGGCAAAACACTCACACACATAAAATAAAAATACATAAATACTTTTTTAAAAAAGAAAAATATTTAGCAGCTTCTTAAATATAAACCATATCCCAGTCATTTAAGCCTCAGATATTTGCTCAATGGAAGTGAAAATGAAATGTATAAAGAATTATACATGAATACTTAGAGAAATTTTATTGGGAACAACTATAACTCAAAACAAACTGGTAACAAATTTAGTTGCCATCTGCTTAGACTGCACAAGCATATTGTGCTATATCTATACAGCTGAATACTACTCAGCAAGAAAAAGGATTAATATACTATTACTGCATCTGTGAAGAATATATAAAGAATTATGATCAGTGAAAGAAAATGGTAAGCAATGACAGAAGACAGGTCACTATTAGCCTGGGGTGATGATAGAGCATGGTAAGGAGATTACAAAGGAGCTGGGTATTGAAAACCTTCGGCATTTGATACTGGTAATGGTGTCTTGAATGGGTATATGCACTTTAGACATGGATATCTCAATATGTCAGTTACATTCCAGTAAAAGTATTTTAGAAACACAAACATGAAAATACATGTGACCAGTATCTTTTTACTAATAGTTAATGTTTTGGGGAAAGAGATGAAAATACCTGTTATTGTTGCCATTTGAGGGAATTTTATGCCTCCCTTAATATCAAACCGATCTGATGTTTCCTGGCAATGCCTTCTTCACTGTATGGACTTGAGTGGGGACAAATGCGTTTGGATCCTGACACTCTTACAAAGCAAAATGAGAATAATCACCAAGTTCCTTCTGTGTTTCCTTATAGCTTCACCTACTCATTTACTCACTCAATCACCCAACAAGTATTTACTGGATAACAAAGTGTTGTTAGCACAGGACGAGTTCTAACAAATCAGATGCCATCAACATGGGAGCTATATTGTAGACAAGGGGTGGAATAGGAACTACTCAGACAAATGCGTGACTACAGCTGTAACAAGCCATCGGGGAGCTTCACGATCACACAACTTCCTGTAAAACTTAGAAACTGCTGGGATAGGGTTCTTAGTAACATGAGCTTGATTTTTTATGCATCAGATGCTGCATGTAGTGCATATAACATACCATATGAATTATTTGCATATTAATATTATTCCATAGAATAGTTGTCTGCTCAAAAATATATTCAATACACAAAGGCAAGGAATCTTAACATTTGTAGCCAGTACTATGATCTTATGAATGTAAGTGGAGTTAGAAGCTGTTCTCTTTGTATTTGACTTCCAGCTCTGGGACATAGTAGCTATGGGATCATGGAGAAGTTTCATCACTCTATTAAGCTTTAATTACTTCATCTGATTATGAAAGAAAGAAAAGATTAAATAGAGTAGAAGCATAATGATTACATTACAGAATATATAGAGACACACTGTAGACCCTGGTGGCAATTACTGCTCGTATGATAAATAGCAATGTAATGTTTATACAGGGTAGACTGGCCTATTCCTTATATAGGTAGAGTTTTAACTCCATACTTTTGTACCATATTAATAAGTGCAATGAATACTAGGTTTGAGCTTGGGAATGAAAGGTACTTTTTTGAAAGACAGGAAATATCAGTAACGATATAATGAATTTAATGATGAAACAGAGGACACAAATGACAAAATTAGGATAATATAATTTAATAAAGTTTTTGTTTATGTAACATTTTCATGTCTTCTGTGGTCACTTGGGCATATGCAAAAAATAGAGTAAATAAAACCTAAGTGCCATAACAGAAGTGGGTGACAGTCACCTTGAAAACTATTTGTAGTTCTAGAAAAGAAACAGACACGTCCACAAATCATACACAGGTGCATCCACACTTGGTCGGCATCATGGGAGCAAGGACTAGCAATGCCAGACAGTGTAAATGGCTTGACCTCCTTGTTATCCTGTGTATGAGAAGTGATACTGCTTAGATGAACGTCTTGAGGTGTGTGATTCCCATGGAACTTTGAATCCCATAGATTATGTCCTTAACCTAAATGCTAAGGAATAAAATAAGTCAGTGCAGTATTATTAACAGGAGTAATAAAGTGAATAAAGGAAATTTATCTGATTAAAATAAGACCTTTTTTTACAAGCTGAGATTGTTTTCTCTAATACTGACAAAATTATTTAAATTTTCTGTTTATTTATTTCTATATTAATGCTCCAAATATTCTGAGTACTTATTATTCTCTAACTCCTTTCCTAGAAGTTAGGCTCCATGGGGCTTATCTTCTAGTAAAACATTTCATGACTGGCAGACAAGCCTAGGTCCTCAATATGATTTGAACACTAATAATCTTCAAATTTAATTTTTTTTGGTCTTTTTGAGACAGGGTCTCCCTGTATCCCCAGCTATCCTGGAATTCACTATGTAGACCAGGCTGGCCTTGAACTCACAGAGATCCACCTGCCTCTGCCTCCCAAGTGCTGAGATTAAAGGTGTATGCCACCACGCTCAGCTCAAATTTAGTATTTTATTTTTTAAAATATTTCATTATTATTTAAAAAATTTTATTATTCTTATTTTATGTGTATAACTGTATTGCCTGCGTATGTGTACAAGTGTACCCACGTTGTGTAGTGCTCATGGAGGTCAGGAGAAGGTATCAGATCCCCTGGAACTGGAGTTACAGACAGTTGTTAGCCACCATGTGGGTGCTGGGATTTGAATCCAGGTCCTGTGCAAGAGCAACCAGTGCTCTTAACCACTGAACCATCTTTCCAGCCCCTCAAATTAAGTTTGCATAAAACACTCAGGTTTTTGCTTTCTTCCAGATATCATGTTAGGAGACAAATATTAACTGGTCAAGATTATTTGTAGCTTCATCGAAATGACTTAATAGAAAAAAGTCACACTGGATGAAAATTGCACCAGTGTATTGAATGTTTCAGAGTTACAAGATGTCATGAGAGTATCTAGCAAGGGCATTACCAAGATCTGTGAGGTCAAGGTCATGCTAACCCGTGAACAAGATCTAATCTGAGAGATAGTTTGAAGGAAGAAGCCAATATTTGAATCACAGTTGGTTCATAACTTACATCCAGTGCCTCTAACTTGTTTGTCTTCATTCAGTTGCCTTAATGAACAATTGAACCTTCAGTTGCCTTAATGAACAATTGAACCTTCAGTTGCCTTAATGAAACTATAATCTCCTCTTTTTCAGCCAAGTTACCCTAGAATCCCTTTCATGGCGAGAACAATATAATATCCATGTTCATAAATATTCCTCACATTGCCTGACTTCATATAAATTTGGTCTTATGGTTTAATAATGACAGTGTTTGTAAATGCATAATAACAAATACTTGAAAGCCTTAGTTAGGGGAGGTAGTCATTAATTAAAATTATTCTTCCAAATAATTTTGAATGTATTACCTTTGATATAGTGCATATTGCATGGATTTCTAAAATCATGTTTACATATGTATGTTTTACATTGTTGCTATGTTAAGAAGAATATGGTTTGTTTGTGTTGTGTTCTCTGAGCTCTCATGTGTTGGGATCTGATGATATAGGGGAGACCGGTGTCCCTCGCTTAAAGGTGTTCTTAATTTCATTCATAAAAGAATTGAAGAATGGACTCAAACAGAAGCTTTAAAACAATTTTATTAGGATTTAAAGAAAAGTCCTCAGGGCAGGCAAGTTGTAAATCTCAGCAGATCTCCTGGGCAAGATAATGGAGGGGTGAAGAAAATAAAAAGTCATGCTGGGTTAGAACCTGCCAGACAGGTGGTGGGATAGAAGCCACAAGGTGGGGAAAGGAAGGGAGCACTAGAGAAAAAGCAAAGCAATCCAAAAGGTTGGGGTAGCCCCAGCACTAGGGAAAGCATGCTTAGAAAAGAGGAAGAGAGAAAGAAGTTATGCATTCTGAAGAATTCCGAGAAGCAGGCAGACTTAGAGAAAGATACGTGTCTGTGGCCTGGTGCATACACACTGTGTTAGGGGTTGGGGATACTGGGGAGGAAAAATTGACCATCTCAATGCTTGAGGTATTTGACCTATATCTCTAGAGTGACTTAAGGTGAACCACCTTTGTAAGGGTTGTGCTGTAACCAGGTAATTGGCCTGGCAAACAGGAAAGTTGGATCTTCATCCAGAACAGAGATTTTTGTTCTCGATCAGTTTTTTCTCAAGGGGCTCTTTGCTATGGTAACACGTAGTCCCCAGTGAGGTAACATTAAGAAGTAATAAGACCTTTAAAAGGATCTGGTTTGAGAGCTTTCGGTTCTTGGGAACACAGTCCTTGGAAGGGATTGGTGTAGGTTCCGAGGGACCTGACTACTTCTCGAAGAGAGGGCTGTCACAGAAAGAGCATACTCTTGTGTCTTGCATGTTATGGATCCCATTCACAGAAGACCCCATCGTGAAGGAATCTCACACAGATCCAGGCAGAGGAGCCCTGAAGAACCTCAGCACTGTTTGAACTTCTGTCCTCCAAAATGAGCAGCCAAATAAGCTTGTTTGCTTTATAAGTAAACAAGCCTCTGATATTGTTTTGCAGTAACAGAAAATGAATGAAAACAGTAACCACTCAGTTAATTCTATCAACAGATAGTGCTAAACAATATTTGGTTAATTATGACCATCATTCTTGTACTTATGAGAATTTATTGTTTTGGTGTATTTAAAATGCTTCCCAGGAGCTGGAGAGGTGGCTCAGTGGTTAAGAACACTGGTTGTTTTTGCAGAAGACCTGGGTTCAGATCCCAGCACCCACATGGCAGCTTACAACTGTCGGTAACTCCAGTCCCAGGGGATCTGACAGCCTCTTCTGACCAATGAAGACATTGCACAACACAGGTGCACTTACCTACATGCCGGCAATACATGCATACACATAAAATTAAAATAATAAAATAAATTTAAAACATGCTTCTCAATCAACAAAAGTGATGTTTGTTCCAAGAATACTTTGGAATTAAATTTTCTTTTACTGGAGGAAGTTTTACTTTGAAACCTTTAATAATCATTTACTTTATATCTTGTACTATATGTATCTTATATTAGACACTTGTATTTATCTAAAGAAATAGATTGTTAGTGTGCTGTAATTATAAAGGGGACATTTAATGCCAAATAATATAAGGAATTCTAGAGTTTGCACATACATAAGATGGATATTAATAATATACTTGTTAAATTCATCCTTTACTATTTTTAGGCATTTTCATAGATTTTCTATTAATATAGCCCTCACAGAAATGTTATAAGTGTAAGTATAATCATTGTAGAATTGATTGGTTAAGAAAATTATTCCTGGAATTACAGGTAGTAAAAAGAGGAGCTAAGATTTGACCCTATTTGATTTCTCTTAATCTAGGTGCTAAAGGGCAACTTTAGGGTTTTGGTTTGTACAAAAGATAGGAATCACTGCTATAGTGAGTTTCAAGGGATTTACTCCTAACCAGGCAGCAAGAACAGGGACTCTCCATTGGAGACAGGAGATGACAGCTCCTTTAAACATGATCTACTAATGTCTCAGGAGTATTTTCAAATGGGACCTAGTGGGTTCACACTGATGGGTTAGATTTTTAAAATTATAATGCATTTTGTTTAGAAGAGGGATTAAAGTATTTGCCAAAATGATTTGTGTTGACAAAATGGCTTAGTACATCTGGCAGATTTATTTTGTAGAATGGAATAAATTAAGGTGTCTAGCAATAGATGTGCTATAGCCACTGAAACAATTTCAAGTATTTCAGAAACTCTATTTTTATTCACTTTGCGAAATGTGCTTAGTTGAACTGCCTGTCCCTGCTACATTTCCATTTCTAAGCAATTAATTAAAATCCCAAATCAGTTTTTTTTTCTTGATCATGCCAGCAGGAGTCTGTTACCATGGAAATAGGAAGATCAGTGGTAATTGGAAGAGGGAGAAAAATGGCTGGCATTGGTCTTTTATTGCAGAAATGTAAGTGATGGTCTAGAGTAGCTGTTGGCACGGCACTAGGAAGCGCTGCCCCACAGCAAGTCAGGCAGTGACAACTGGAAATTACCGACTGCCTGAGGATTACATCCCCTCCCCCCCCCCGTGATATCATTTGGCCAGTTGAAAAAGTCATTAACTCAGCTTTTTCATATCTTCTATCTATAGGTTAAACCCCAAAATGTAATTGATTACAGAGTGTTCTGTTGTGGCTAAGCAGGATTTCAAATCAATAATTGGTTATATTTCTCAAAGGCCCATCAAAAACCATTTATGATTTTTTTCCTTATGTCAAGCCAGTATGCTTTAGCTATAAAGCTCATTTTCAGACAATGCTGCAAATGAAGAATGGCTGTGATTGAAGCCATCTTCACACTTTGCAAATAGAAGCTTATGGAATACCATTTTAGGGATTTCATTAAAACCTAATTCAGCAGTGATACCCCACAGACAGTATTTTAGGAAGCAAATCATAAAGTATAATACTCACATGACTATTAAAATATAGATTTATATGGAGAAAGAACACTAAATCTTATTAAAGACACAGTTTTAATGATACATGTGATGGTTACTTTTTTCAGTTAATATTTTATTGAGGATATTTTAAATTAAATTTTTACTGAATCTGTGAATTTCATACAACATATTTTGATCCTAAGATTCCCTCCCCTATATATATATATATAGCCAGTTGTATTAGGCTTTCTTCTATGGCCTGTGGGTTGTCTAGCCTCAGGTTCCTAAACCTGATATCAATGCCAGGTATGAGCTCCATCCTACAAAGCAGACCTGAAATCTAATTAGAAAGTAGTTGGTTGGTCATTCCTATAATTTTCATGGTACTGTTGCACTAGTGATCATAGCTTGCTAGGTCATTCGCTGTCTTCATATAGCTTGTAGAGCACCTTCCAGCACTATGAAATCTAGACAGTAGAGATGAGTTTTTCAAGTCAGCACCAGCTTGATTTCTCCTTGTCTGTTCTATAGTTCATGTATGTATTGTCTTCAGCAATAGGGTTTTATTATGAATTTCTGGTGGTTACACAAGAGTAGGGGCAATGGTCAGTATTGTTTGAGGGTCTATGGGACCCCTGGTCAATAGCTTCCAAAGAGGGAATTCATCTCTGGCATTGGACTTTTACTTTGCAAGCCCATGGTATCAAGTAGGGGCAATGGCCTCACCCATTATATGGTAACTCCTTTTAATCTCTTTTTAAAATGTATGTATTTAAACTTTAAGTAGCATTTGTAGTGGTAGGTGTCCATATGGATCTTTTCTAAAGGCCTTTATTGTTAGTCACCCCTCCCCATACTCCCTCCTCTGCCCTATCCTTCCATTCCACAACTCATTTAACCCTTCCTACTTTATTATTCCCCTTTCGCTCTTTATATTTTTCCATTCTAACCCCCCAGCCCTTAAAGGTAATGTCACCAGATTTCTCTCTGGGTCTCTTGTGCTATCAGGCAAACCATATAACATATATTTGTATGCATTTGTTATTATCCTGTGGCGGGGAGGAGTAACTTACAAAGTAGTGAGCACTCAGTGCCTAGCCCGGTGCCGATCAGATCCAGTGGGGCCTCTCAGAGCCCACCATATCAGACAGTTCCCACACCCATAGTCACCTCTAGCATTTGCTAATGCCTCAGGGGCCGGCGATCTTGTCCCAGGTCCATAAGTGTCAGGCCATTCTGTCATTGAGTACCCACCACTCCTGTCCCAAGATGGCACCCCAAGCACCTCCTTCCTGCAGCTAGCTCAGCCCAGTCCTTTCTCTGCGGCAGGCCCTGCCCCTAAGAGGAATTAGGACCCCTGGGGAACTCAGGTAACGTTTTCCCAAACCCATGGCTATTCATGAGTTTTTTGACCTCTCTGGATTTTCAAATAAAAACCTGTATATCTAACATTTCAAAGCTATGAGAGATAACATGGGATATTTGTCTTTCTGGGTCTGGGTTACTTCACTCAGGATGATTATTTCCAGTTCTCTCCATTCATTTTTGTGTTTCTATAGAAGGTATTGAGTCTGATGGTGAGTTTTATTTGTCAACATGCCACAATCTAGAATCACATGAGAAGAGAGTTTCAACGAAAGATTGTCTAAATCAGGCTGACTTGTGATTATTCTGTGGGTGATTGGTCATGACTGCATTAACTAATGAGGAAAGACCCAGTCCATTGTGGAGAGGACCATTTCCTATGTTTGGGTCCTGCACAAGAAGAGAGAAAGCAAGCTGAGCAAAACATGCATGAACTCATTGCTCTCTACTCTCAAATGTGGACGTGAAGTGACTAGCTGTTTTAAGTTCCTGTCCTCAGTTCCCTGCTATGATGACTGTAACTTGGAATTGTGAGCTTGAAATAAACCCCTTGTCCTTCCCCATCAAAATGATTTTTGGCAAGGCATTCTTTTAATCACACCAATAGACATGAAACTAGGGCAATATATGATGATGATGATGATGATGATGATGATGATCCAATGTTTATTAAGGGTTAGTAACCAAACAGCACTCCTCATGTTTTAAAGGTATAAAGTCAATGTTTCTCAATACCATGAAGATCTTAATATTCATAGAAGAATGATTATTTAAAGTTGTTGAAACGGTTTGTGTATGTGTGAGGCTGTGAAGAAAGGTTCTGTATTTTCCCAGAGACCTCATTCTTTCTGTGAATCTGGGAGTTCAGCAGTACATCATCTTAAAGTTATGAACATCCTGAACAAAAATTTATCTTTGTGGATTAACTGACACTTCCTAGACAGTCTATGCTCACCCAGAAAATAAGTAACTGTGAGGTTACCAACCCTAAGTGACACATTTGCAATGCAAGCTGTACCCCTAAGGGAACATCACTGAAGAGGGGGCAGAAAGAATGTACGAGTCAGAGAGACAAGATACCTTTTTCAAGTAAATGCATTCTAGATCTGGTAGAGAAGCTGCACCAGTGAAATATCCATATTATGGTAGCCTAACAAGATCTGCATAATGACAAAGTCAATTGACATGCCAACATGGGTGGGGGAAATTTCATAGGATCCCACCTTAAGGTGAGGCACTATAGGCAATGCACTGATTAATGTATCCTTAAGGATGGTGAATCAATTGCCTTCAGTGACTGTCTTCCTGAGAGGTTATCTATCTAATTCCAACTGGAAGTCCTAAACATTGGTACACTTGAGCACCACTAAATGGACTCAGTAAAATATGTATTACAGAGTTTATAGCTATTTTAAGTTCCATTTCTGACCGCCTCAGGCATTGCATGGCATGAGTGCACTCATAAACATGCAGGCAAAACATTCATACACATTATATAATTAATTAATTAATTAATTAGTTTTGAAAATGAAAGACAAGCAAATACAGATTTCTTACATTGTTCAAGTGTGCAATTCTTGAGTTTGTGACTGACATGAATAAACATCTATTTGCTCCAGATAGGGTACCACAACTGACCAACAGAACAATTTCCCTCAAGTCTAGCTTAGAGAACAAGTTTATTTGGGCTATTTACAGAGCATGCTTGATGGGCTATTTACAGGACCACAGCTGACTCAGGACAGGTATGACACCAAAAAGCCCACCCCAGCATTTTGGATGACTCAGGAGAGCTCAATTTTGATGACTCTGGAGCTCCCTACACAACTTACAGACCACTGGACAGTCTGGAGTTTCTTTTCCGTTGTAATTATTGATGCTTATATAACCTTGGCTAAGGACCTTGTGAATCCCGTAAGTTTTAGGACTTCCTGAGACTTGCATGTTTTCTTTACTTCCTGAGTCTTATGAGTCTTCCTCCCACCTCTAGTAGGGAGGGAGTGTTTCCACTGGAAGGAAATCTTGACACAACACCTTGCATGTAAGTGAGCTTATAACTATGCACTATAAAATTTTGTTTGTATATCATGGTAATTATACCATAATAATTAGGAAAATGGGAATTTTTCAGTAAAAATTTTCCTTATGCCAAAAAACAGTTGATGTTATATAACCTGTTACCTGTTAAACATTAAGTTTTCTCCTCAGTAAATGTGTCAAGTCACGTGTATGCATTATACCTATCAATAGTTATTGACGATGATTACTTAAGATTGGTGGTGGGGCTTTTCCTTATCTATCTCTATATATTTTTTTCTTTCACTTGTGGAACAATAAGACACAATTCCCTTTAGTTTACTGCAAAATGAAAATTTCCCAGCCAAATGGGACAGACTTGGAAACACTAGAATCCAGGTGTCATAGCACACAGTGTGCACCATACATTTTATGACTTGATGTAGCATAACATCTCTCTGGACTGTAGTTGAAGACACATACATACACACAGTAGAAACAGGAAGACAGTGTGCTAACGTGTTGCTATTTGACACCGTTACTAGCAATATAAGCTCTCCATGTGGCAGTCTGGAAATCTCAATCAACATCCCCCAGGATTTCCAGTCTGTAGGAAATCTAGATTTCTATTGTATCATTTCAAATCCTGGGTGTTTGCCATGATCATTCTGAGTCAATATGAATCTTTTCCTCAGTAAATCGGAAATCCAAAGAAAGACCCAGGTACTGATTTTAAGCACACTATAAAACACTCCTCACAGTGCATAATACCGTTCTTCGGATTCCTTAAAGACATTCTTAGTGTTGAATTGATCTTAAAGTGAAGGCATCATAGGCTACAATGACAGAGTATATAAACCACTGTTGAGTTAATCTGGCTGATAAGTATTCATTGAGTACATGCCAAGTTCCAGATTTAGCATTAAATAGCATTAGGCATTAGGACACGCAGAGATAGACAAGCTATCTATTCAACACACAATTTATGTGCCTAGTTAACTGTGTTTAAATATACATGCTTCTGTTTATTGTGGGAATGAATCTCCAAAGGCAAGTTCTCAACTAGCCAGTCCAAGCATACAGGTCTCATCAGTCTCTATCTCTTAGATGTGAGTTGCAGGTCACATTTTGAACAAAAAGCAGAGGTGAGAATTCAGCTAGGTTGTAAGAAGTCTCGCAGCTTCCACCTGGTATCCTTGGAATGTTTTTCAGGACAGTCAAGGGGCTGTGAAATGTCTTGTCACCCATGTACTGTGTAAACCTGTGATAAACAGAAGAGAGCAGAGGGGAGGAGAGGAGGAGAGGGGGGAGGGGAGGGGAAGGGTGGGGAGAGAGACAGAGAGAGAGAGAGAGAGAGAAAGAGAGAGAGAGAGAGAGCTCTTTGATATACCAGTTATCCTAGCTGAAGCACCAGATATGTGGGTGGTTGTCCATCTCAGCTGAGCCTTCTGATGACTCCAACTCAGCTACAGCCTCCCAGCAAGCATAGAAAGGAAGGTCTCAGCAGAGACAGGGCAATCCATGGAGCACCATCAAGAGTAGTTAATGATTACATGAAGCAACCAAGTTTCACGGGTGATTTCTTATATGGCAATACATAATTGTGTGGCATTTGATATGTCAATTTCCTTTTGAATCAGTTACCTGTCATAAAATGGAATCATCATTGACATGCGTCTTCCGGGGCTGTTGTGTTTTGAGTCTAGTAACCTCTTAAACTTGTATTCTTGGATAGGTTAGCCACAAGTACCTGTGACTAGTCCAAATCAACAGTGCTATAAGTACAAAATGCACAATGAATTGAAATACTGCTCAAAATTTGAGCTCCTGCCTTGACTTCCCTCAATGATGGACTGTAATCTGGAATTAATTATAAGTTAGTTGAATAAACCCTTTCCTCTCACACGTTGCTTTTTGCCAGAGTATTTTTTTTTGGTCTTTTTGAGACAGGGTCTCCCTGTAGCCCCAGCTGTCCTGGAACTCACTATGTAGACCAGGACAGCCTTGAACTCACAGAAATCTGACTGTCTCTGCCTCCTGAGTGCTGTGATTAAAGGTGTGCGCCACCATGCCCGGCGAAATATTATGTTTTAAACAATTTTGTGTATAGTTTGTAATTACAATATTTCAAACAGTATATAGATAAAATATTTCATTAAAATGATTTTCATTTTCTCCTTCATATTTTTACTAGAAAATTAAAACTATAAAGTATCACTTGCTTCTGTAATCCTCAATGAGTCTCTGTTACTCTCTCTAGTACTGCTTTCGTCTTTCATCAGCGTTTTGAGGGCTCCCTGTTCATGGCTATAAGTCAGAATCTCTAACAGTATGTGACAAAGAAAAAGGGATATTATCAACAAAAGAATGATGCTTGCTGTGTTAAGCAGCCATCACTGTGGGAAATTTTCTGAAACAAGAAAGGGAGGCATCCCACAGCTTCAGGGACCAGTCTATGGAGGGCTGGTTCCACTGGGCCTGTGTGAGGCTGAACATGTAACAGGACATGTGCCCATGGTGTCTGGTGTGAAGAGAGCTGAGAGAGTCTGCACTGTGTCGTTTTCCTGCTTTTCTTCAACACAGGTCCCCTGCCTCGAGAAGGGTGCGACCCACACTCAGGTGGGTCATCATTTCTCAGCATCTGTTTCACATGCCGTTCATGTCTAGTACCTGGGAATGCTATTACAGACACTCTAAGAAGCATACTTACTAATCTCTGAGGTGTTTCTCAAATCAGTCAACTTGAGGATCAAGATAAACCAATACTCTTGCTGGAACCAAATTAGATATTTTTCTCACATCAGTAAGGCTTTCGCAACCTTTTCAAATATGTTTTGAGTGGAAAATCCAAATATGTTGGAACTATCCAAAAGTAGTTCACAACTATTTGATACTTCCAAGAATGTGAGTGTTTTTCCTAATACTTACAAATGTGTAGAAGGTCTGCAAATGTATGAAAGTAATTGGGGGTCACTCAGCAACCCTTTCACTAAGATGTGCTAAAACTATTTCTTCCTTCACTCAGTTGATGTGGATGTGAAATTTTTAAGAATTTCACAAGTTTTTATTGGATTTGGTTAACTTTAGGGAATTTTCTAAATAAAGACATGATATTTGCATACTTTTGCAATGCTGTTGGTGTTAAACGGGATTAGGTAAAGCAAAACTTCTATGAAATGATTTCAAGTGTTTAGCTGTGAATGCTGCATTTTTCCCCATGAAATCTGGTAATACAACATCAAGAGGCAGCACAGTTTTTACTTTGACAAATGAGAGAATTTATTATTGACCTGTGTATACACAGTCTATGACCTTTATGAGTGGCACAGATAGTCTTTCATTGCACTTGACAGCATCAAATAGACATTAATAGAGGATGGCTTTTTGCAAGAAGAGATATTGTCACAGCTACTAGAGCTACGGGAAGGTCTCACCCACTTGTATCTGGAAATGTGGAAATGTAAGCAGCTCCTGAAAAGTCAGGGGCAGGAATAACATCTTCAGATGCCCAATGTGACTCATTCTCCAGCTACTGCCTGAACCGTGTTTTCCATTTGTTCCCTTTTTCTACGTGTGTGTGTGTGTGTGTGTGTGTGTGTGTGTGTGTGTGTTATACATGTGTGTATATGCATGCAGGCAAGTGTGTGGCTATGCATGCTTGCAAAGGCCCAAGATTGATCTCTGGACTCACCATCCATTGCTCTTCCAACTTAGTCTTTGAAACAGGTCTCTCAATCAAACCCAGAGCTCAGTGACATGGCTAGTCTCTCAAGCCAGCTTGCCCTGGAGATTCCCTATCTTCATCTTCAGAGGCTGAAATAGAGGTGGGTGGCCAGGAGCAGCAAGCATTTATTGGGGTTACGTGATCAACTCATCCTTCAAGATCAATTTCCTGATGATGCTGGAATGGGCATAGAATTTCTATGGTGATATTCAGATATTTTCAAATAGAGTTTATGAAAAGATCATGGTTACTTTATGTGATGTGAAATATACTGAAAAACCAACTTTGGCCACACATCTTTTGTTGGTTTATCAGTATGGGTGGGATGCAGTGTGCTGACTCAGAGGAATGATGAGAAGTAGGTCCCTTATTGTAGAATGTAGGCTGGGGGGAGCCAAGGAAAGAGCTGCTTAAAATCTATTGCAACATATGATATATATCAAACCACTCAAATTTGAATTTTAAAGTATAATGGGTGATAATAAAATTGTTCTAATGGTAACAGGTTAATAGTGTTTCATAGTTGAAAAGTGGCTATACATTTTTTTATAGAGACTTGCATTTTTAGTTTGACATGCTTGCATTTTAATATCCCATTTAATTTTGGCTATTTACCAATAAGGAAGGAAAGCAAGGATGTTTTCTGCTCCTGACATTGGGTTTAGCAGGGCAGAATAATGCTATCTATTAATGAGCAGAGATTTTAGCTGAAGAGGCCTGGCTGTGTTCCAATGTGGATAATTAAATCCTGCATCCTTCAATTCTGTCTTTATTTTCAAATGAATATTCACTGTTACTTCTCATTTGAAAAAAAATTCAATGTTAAGAGTTTTGGATTATTTTTAAGGTAAAGAATTTCAGATGACTTTAAGTTAACCATGTCGTAGCTTATGTCCACTATAAGGTTCTTTTGGTATTGACTGTAATATGCTTTTCTTATAGCTAAACCAACAGAAGTAAATATTCTCCCAATGATTTCAAATTATTTTGTGTTTCTTATAATGGCTAACACCATGAGAGATGAAATTCAAACTTGATTTGGATATGTTGCTTTTCTACTTAATAATATTTAGATTAGTGGATGATATCTAAAGTGTCCATCTCTGGGATCATATGATAATTGAATTATAAGATTTGGATCAGAATAGTGAAGTAATTAAGCGTTGACTAAGTTGAGCTACTGTTGTTGGGAGAGAGAGGTACAATTATAGACAGAGCCAAATGTCCTAAGGAAAGTTGAAAAGGGCAAAATATTTCATAGAAATGCATAAAAAATTAGTAGATGTTGAAACTTACCAGGTTTTGAATTTCTGGTAAATTATTTTGTAGTTTACCTTCAGCATGACAGGAATTCATGAACAATTACCTATTTTTAGCTAGGTGTGGTAGTACTCACTTATAATCCCTTCATTCCAAGGCAGAGTCAGGAGAACCACAAGTTCAAGACTATCTGGGGCTACACAGTGAGTTTAAGGCATCTTGTGCTACATAAAGTGATCCTGTGTCAAAATGGAAGAAGACAGAGGAAAAACATGAAACCGTGATTGTTACTATTTCTTGATTACCATGCAAACAATGGGCTTCGTTATGATAGGCTGAGATGTTCTGTCGTTGTGAACTCTAGATTGGGGTAGAATGTAGAGCCATAACCATGAGTATAAACAACAGGCTCATGCAATTCAAAGCTACAGACGCGTCCAGATTCTTAAACAAAATTTTAGCTGTGGAGAAAAAGAGCAAGGATCTAGGTGAACTTCATGCAAGCCAGCCTGAACATTAACACTTCACATTAGAACAAGTGGGGGGCAGTACACTTTTTTTTTTTTACAAAGTTCTACAGCTGATGAACTTCTGAAATATTGAATTTTCTTAGAGATTCAAAATCATTTTTTCTCAAAATTCAATCTGTGTATCAATTTTAGTCAGTATATGAAAAAAGAACGATTGAATTTTTTAAGACTAAATATGATAAGTATAAATGACTTTTTCAGAGTTTTCTCATGTAAATTCCCCTGTTCATCTGAAGGCACAAACATAATCCGGTGTTTCCTTACCCCTCCCATACACAGCTTGTGTATTCAGAATTCCAAAAGTTCATGTCTGGCTCTATTCAGTGTATAAACAGGAAAAGTACATGAAATTGCAAGAACTTTAACGGACTAAATTATGCTTACAAATTTAATGAGGCTACATAATGTTGTTTCATTAAAGACTCTATCTAAATGCATGGACCTGAAGAAAACAGTGTGTGGGTCCCATTTAAAAATGGGGATCTATAAATCTGTTGAGATATTCAAAATTGATGTTTACCCTGACTTGAAGGTTATCAATCACTTTGGAGGGCAAGGGGGACAGCTCAGTTGGTAAAGTGTTTACCATGCAAATGTAAGGACCTTAGATTGGATCCCTAACACCCACATAAAAGCAAGGCACAGTGGTCTGCCTCTGTAACTGCAGAGCTGGGTTAGCATGAGGAGTCAGGAAGATCCCTGGGGCTCACTGACTAACAAGACTATCTAGGCAATTAGCCAGCTCCAGATGGAGTAAGAGATACTGTCTCAAAAATGAATGAATAAATAGTCATAAAGGAAGACACCCACACTGGCCTCTTGAGTTCACATGCATGTGTACACTGTTGTATACAAGAAATCCATGGGATGGAGAGATGGCTCAGTGGTTAAGAGGACCCAGCTTCAGTTCCCAGCACCACATGGTGACTAATAAACATCCATAAGTCCAGTTTCAGGGAATCTGAAGCCTTCTTCTGACCTCTGTAGGCACTGCAGGACACAGGTGCATTTACATACATGCAGGCAATACACTCATACACATAAAATAAAAATTAAAATATTTAAAAAAAATTAAAAGTAGAAAAATATTTTTGAAAAGGTACATAACACACACAAAACAGTATCCATCATTTTGATTCACAATTGGAAAGTTACATGATTGCTATACTGTAAGTTGTATTTTAATTTGCTAAGTGAAATAAATCTTAAATTGAATCCAAAATAATAACTGAATACCAGCAACTTCACTCTTGTCCTTAATCCATGAGAACAAAATATCAAAAGAAAACGTAAAAATAATGAACAGGTTGCAAAGTAAATTGTTCCAATCATGCTCAGTGCTATTTTCACCATTTTTAAATCAAGCACATGAATTTGTCTTGATTTATGATTAGCACAACCACAAGATAACTTACAGATTCTCCCTATCTCAATTTCATTTGTTTAAACATATAACTTTATGATTTAATCTCTGTCAAAGATTCATCATCTGATCTGATGGAACAGAGTAAGTATTTTGCAACTGTAGCAAAAAATCTATCAGGGAGATATAGAAAATTTCAAACACAGGTTTTTGTTATCAGAATGGTAACTGCAAGAACATTAAATTTTTCCTTTCTAGATTCAATCTAGGTGCATTATGCATTGTTTATCCTTAGGCAGAGAACATTTAAAATAGAATGATGGCCGATGTAGTGAGGAGCTGTGATGCATGACGGGCTGTTTGGGAAGCCAACGAAAGACATGTTTAGTAGTAAAATACGAAATCTAAGAATAAAACTGCTTTGTTTCTGACATAGGAACAAAAGTAGTAAAACTACAAAGAAAGGTAATGCTTTTGATAAACTTGGCTCTCAGGCAACTATTCTATATTATGAGGAAAATAATTCACCATGAATGTACCCAAAGCCAGTCTGGTGATCTGTCAAAGGTGTGAGCAATCTTATTGGTTGTGAAGACTTTGCTTCAGCTTCATATCCCCAGTTCACCAATGGGTCTATTCAGTCTTGGAAAACTAGCAATAAATTCTTTGGTATCATAAACTTGGACTGGGTCAAGGTTGTGGATTGTTCAAGACATGATCACTGTCACCTAATTGTCTACATTTTCTTCTTTCTCTTCATCTAGTCTCTGGCTGCTTTTCCTAGCAACTGCCACATCAACATCCTCTTGTCTTTGGTAACAGCTATGTCCTTTCAGCACCACGTGAACGAGATCAGTGCCTTCAGTCTTCCCTATGGCAGTTGGTATGTTTTCACTCTGGTTTTACTAAAGTCCCCCTCAGTAAGTCTCCATATGAGAGCTGTGGCAGAATTTCCATATTTAGTCAGCCTTCTTTCTTACATGAATTACAGCTTTCCAACTTGTTGCATAATTATTTTTCTAAACATCACCTCTTGGAAGGAGGTTCATTAAGACTCAGCAAAGAAAGAAATATCAGGAAACCTAGGAAGAAACACAACTCAAAAGTCTCAGGAAGGTCCCAAAACTTGCAAGATTCACATGTCCTTCCTTAATGATACATAAGCAATAAACATTGCTAGGAAGAAGAGGTTGTCTCACCAGGAGAACTATCTGCAACTTGTGCACAGAGTTTCAGCAACTTGTCTTTCGGGAGTTGTCGGATGGCTTTTAGGTGATGTGGCTGCCTTCGAGCTGGCCATCCACGCTCCTATAAGTAACCTGTAACTCCTTACATGTACTCATGTAAAGTAACTCCAATAAACTTCCAGGTTCACTAAGATAGATGAAGGTAGGGAACTCAATTCATTGGTCTTTTATTTATGTCCTTTCTAGGATGAATTGATAAATTTGTTCACGTCTTCTCAGGAAAAAGCACACAATACATTTTTACTTAGGACTTGACACTAGTTTCCTGTTGTTTATCCAAACAAAAACATTTATGCTTTTATTAAATGCAATGATTGTATTTAATTTATTAACTTTATGTTAATCTCTTTTTTATTTTATTATTATTATTTTAAAAATTTTATGTGTATGTGTGTAACTGCCTGCATGCATGTAAGTGTACCCATGTCCATGTCATGCAATGCCTGTGGAGGACAGAGGAGATTGTCAGATCACCTAGAACTGGAGTTGTGGACAGCTGTTAGCTGCCATGTGGGTGCTGGAATTCAAACCCAGGTCGTCTGTGAGAAGACCCAGTGCTCTTAACAGCTGATCCATCTCTCCAGCCCCGTATGTTGATCTCTTAATTTAGTCTGCAACAATGTTGGATTGAGTTTATACTGCCAGGAGGTAAATATTATTTTAGTTTAATTGCCTTTATAGAAAGATTGACACCATGCCATATGCTGTTAGGGTTTTCATAAAGATATTTTCTGATTACATGATCTTCATATCAGATATGAGTTAGGTGTCTTAAAATAGTGGATAAACATTATTATATATGCAAACATAAAGAATGGAAAATGTCACCTTCAATCTCAGACTATACAAATTGGAATTTTTTGAATTATATTGTATTTCTACACACCTAGACTGAGATATTATCTTGTTAATCACAAAGTCTAGATAGCAACATGGAAAATGTTTATAACAGGATAAAGTAGCCAGTCTTCTTTGAATACTTACTATGTAACAGGAACATCATAGAAATCATTTCCAAGTTTTACAGTATCTTAAACGTCTGAATTTTATTGGCCTTGCAGTACAGGTGAGGGATGAAAGCTCATCTAGCTAGAGGACTTCTCCAGTGCATTGGTATTGGACATGGGAAACTGGATCTTTTGACTTTCAACTTCAAGAATTTTACTCCTTTACCAAACATTAACCCTGTTAAAAACAAATTTTGCATGTAAAATGATGCATAGTTAAGACAAAACAGTCAATGGAATTACTAAAGATGTTTTGTTTTTACATTGTTTCTCAATTGTTTTTATAAGAAATGGTAACAGAGAAAAATAAAGGAAAAGTGACAAAGGAGAAAGGCAAGGTCAGAACTCAGGTGTTCAATATTTTTGCATAAGAGGAGTTGGTTTAATTAGATGATTTCCATATAATAACTTTTGTTTTTTATAGGGGAAGCAGAAAAACCCTGCTCAAGACTAAGTAGGCATGGTTGTTAAAGGAAGGAAACTTCTAGATGACAACCTAAAAAAGGAACCGACAGGAAATGAGATGAGTCTCAAAAGGCTGGTATTATTATGTTTTTAATAATGAAGGCATTAGCAGGGCAATTGTTAGAATTTTATCTGTTCTATCATGAAGTAAGGATCTAGATAGTATGTAGTAATTAAAGATTGACTTTGATTTAGATAACCCATTTTAATTGCATTTTTAATTGTAGTGAAAATTTTATGAAGTACCATCTGAAAATGCTGATGTGGAAAGATTAGCTAATCAAGATCATGCTGTTATATTTGAATCACTAAAAAGGGACCAGCAGTGCTAAGTATAAAATATGTCTCTCAAGTAACACGCTAGTCCCTGTAATCTCATCTCACCTTCTGAGAACAATGTATAACAAATTAAAGCTGGTTCATGAAGTGTCATACAATCTGAAAGCAAGATTCTAATTGATGAAGAAATGGCTATTTTAATGATTCTTTTGCAGGCACAAAAAATTTCAATTACTGGAAACTGAAAAAGTGCCTTAAGGGGACAAAATAATTTCTCAGTTTTTCTTTTAAACCAACTTGGATGTCCCAGTGGATGTTTTCAAAACTGTTCACACATTTTACTGCTCAGGTTGTTTGTACGGATGGGAAACTAACTTAGTCCATGAATGCTGAAAAAAATCATGCCTCAAATTCCAAAATTGGCTAGGCATGGTGGCTCCCTTTTATAGTTCAAACATTCGGGAGGCTGAGGCAAAAGGTTTGCTGGGAGTTCGACGTCAGCCTGGGATTCACATTAAGACCTTGTCTCTGTTGTTAAGTTTGGTATTGGACCAGAGGAACCTTCTTACCGGGAGCTTATTTTCCTTTTGAAGATGATGTCTCTTAGAACACCGTGCCTGCCTGGAAGTTCAAGAAAACCAAACCAAAATAAAATCCTGTTGCTTTGGGTGGATTTTACTATTCTTCAACATGGGGGTTTCACTCGTAGCTTAGAACTTCCCAAATTTCAAGAATTAGACAGCCTTCAAAATCTCATACAGGAATAGAAATCCTGTGCTTTGGGGAATAGCTCTAGGAAAGAATGCTCACTTCTTTCACACACAGAGAAACCATTTCATGTATAGCGACCACACATCATACTATGCACACCACACAAACCATACATCTATGAGGGATTTCTTTCTTTCTAAAAATTATGAGAATCTACATGATGTTCTGAATATTGGCTTCTTTCGCTGAAACACTATGCAGTTGCTTGGGATTGACCTGGTATAGTTATGATTTCTTTTACTTTACATGACCTCTTGATATTTCAGGGGTATAGACATTATAATTTATCCTTCTTGATGGCTTTCTCTGTTATTCACTCATGTTACTATCAATATTATGCCTGCAATAAATGCCCTACACATGTAACATAGTTTTCTTAGTGGTACGTAGACTACGGTTGGGTTTTACAAGTAAAAATTGAATTGATTTCCTAGAACTGCATTAACACAGAAACACAAGAACAGATGTTTCTTCTCTCAGAGTTCTGGTGACTGGAAGTTGGGAATCAATATGTCATCAGAGCCACTTTCCCCCTGAAATGGGTAGACTCAGTGCTTGCCCCCGATGTCTTGTTATGGTGACCTTCAGTCTTGCCAATTGTCGGGTGGTAGGCAGAGCAGTTCCGTGTCTGCCCTTCACTGTCACCTCATGGACTTATCCAATATGATACCAGCCATGTTGGGTGAGAGGGCCACTCCACGCTAGTATGACCTCATCCTGATTTACCTCTTAATAATATCTATAGGGGCTGGAGAGATGGCTCAGAGGTTAAGAACACTGGCTGTTCTTGCAAAAGACCTGGGTTTGAATCTCATCACCCACATGACAGCTAACAACTGTCTGTAACTCCAGTCCCAGGGGATCCGACAGCCGCTTCAGTCCTCCGCGGGCATTGCACGACATGGGTGTACTTACCTACATGCAGGCAATACACACATACACATAAAATAAAAATAATAAAATTTTTAAAAAAATAATATGTATAAAGATGTTATTTCCACATTAATTCCAACTGACAGATACCAGGCATCAAAAACTTTGAATATCTTTTTGAGGGGCTCAATTCAATTCACGAAAATATATATGATAATTAAATATTAAATACATATTAAATATGTAATGGTGGATTTTCTTCTAAAGGTTTATAGACATTTTACATATAACTATTTCTTTATGAATTTTAATCTTTATTCTTATGCTATGCAGATATGTGTTATCAATTTCTCCTAAACAATTTGACATATTATTTCCATGTATTTCAAAATGTGTGATTATCTGTAGTGAATTTGGCATCTTTTCATAACCTGGATTTGCTCTTTTATGAATTTGTTTTCATTGTTATTAGACTGTCCTTTTAGATTAATTTATGTGTTCTTTTAAATATATTTTTATTGAATTTTTGTGCATTTTATAAAATAAATCTTTTTAACATTTGTTTATTATTTTTTATGTGAGTTTTTGTCTGCATTTATGTAACTGCACCTGTGTCTTGCAAGACCTATAGAGGCCAGAAGAGGGTGCAAGTTCATTCACTGGAATCTAGTAGGCCTATCTGGAATCACTCCCTTAAAGAAGATTACTCTCTCTAATCCGCAATGGTCAGTTGCCAATAGTTCCTCAGTTAAGGTTAGAGTCTACTGCATTTCCCCAGCTCTGTGCTGGGTTTTTCTCTGATATGTGTTCTTTACAATATATTCATAACTCTCTTTATTATAAGTAATTTCAATTCAAATAATTTCTGTTAAACTATTTCTTTACTGGCTATGTTTATGGTGTCTTTTCCAGTATAATCATTTTTGATTTTTACATAGTCAAATGTGTCAGATAAGAAATCATAATCTTAAAGAATAAAGACATATTACAGGAAAATATAAAAAGGATGAACCCAAGCTGGAAAAAATAAATGTTAAAATAAGATAAATGTCACCAATCAGCTGGCTGGGGACTTTTATGCTCTCCCTCTACAGGAACTATGGGTAGATGAATAAAAGCTCTTCAAGTGGTGTTCATCCCTGGTCTTTGAGTGTCCAAAGTCTAGGCCTGGCTGGACTGGCAGATGCAGAGGTTTGCCATTCCAATTCCAAAGGTTAGGGGCCGATTACTTCAGGCTTTAGAAGTCACAGGGTTTGACCTCAGGCACTGAGCTTACAGTACTGATGCTCAAAACACCGATGACCTTAGTAGTTGACAGCTATCGTCATTCTCAGCTTCCAGTGTCAGCGGCCAGTGTCAGCACAGACAGCAGCAAACGGCAGCAGGTGGCATCTTGCGTTACTGCTCTTGTCTAGCCTTAGGTGCTTTGGAGACTTAGCCCTGCCATGACAGTGACCCAGGCTACAGCATTAGGACCCTCATCCAGTGACTAGTGTTAGACCTACTGAGCCTACGATGCTTGAGATGCACGGCCCTTGTGAACTGGACTTTCTAGAGCTCTTCTAGTGGCCCATAGCTTGTCGTCTTCAGCTCTTTACAGAACTTGGCTCCGTCACTTCTGCCCCTCAACACTTCTGCTTTGGTTGCTCTGGGAACTTCTGTTGCTACTGCTGATGCGGCCACTGTCACCGCTGAGCAGATCTCTAGGCCACTTGCTGCTGTAGCCACCGCTTTTCAGAGCACTTACTTGTCCACGCTTCCCATGATGAAGATCAAAAGTAGAGAAGACTACATGAGAGATTTGTTCTATTGGGTCTAAGTTGCAGGGGCAGCACAGGAGGAGCTCTGTCGCACAGATCAAGGAGTGAGCGGAAGATACACCTTACACAGCCAAGAATGGGGTTTGGTAAGAAACTTGCAGCAGTTATGGAGAACGCAAAGGATGAGTCTGTGCAGGAGAAGCACAGTACAGCCTTCCTGTAAACAAAGACCATGTTTGCACAGGTCTGCTAAGCTTCCTCTCCATGAACATGACTGCAGGGTCATTTAGCATTCACCAAATCTCCTCTTGCTCAGTGCTGCTTCCTCCCTGTGGTGCAGGCTGTTGGAGTATGTCTTCAGCTGTGGTTTTAATGGTCCTGGCCAGTTGCTGGCATGTCCTCAGAGTGACTGCAAAGTATTTGCCTGTGGTCAGGCAGGCTGGCTGACTGATTGAAAGTCCTTTATTCAGGAAGGGTCTAATGCCCTTCACTTAGTTCTCAGCATCTCAGCTGATATAATGTAAAAATGAAAAGTCAAAGAATTGTTTGCAATAAAGGATTATCACTAATATTAACATTGATTTAATAGTATTTAACAGTGTTCTAACCATTCTTTTTAAAAGTTTTTATTATTCTTATGTATATGAGAGTATTGCCTGTGTGTATGTAAGTGTACCATGTGGTGCAATGTCCACAGAGGTCAGAAGGGAGTGTCGGATTCTCCTGACACTGGAGTTACTGACTGTGGTTAGCCACCATGTGTGTGTTAGGAATCGAACCTGGGTCCTCTGCAAGAGCAACAAGTGTTCTTAACCACTGAGCCATCTCTCCAGCCCTGTTCTAGCCATTCTTATCTTGAGACCCAATGGCCTAGGGAGAGGTGGGTGCCTTTTGAATTCTCTCATAAGCAGACAGCTTTGAATCTTTTGTATGTTTAACCTGGAGTATATATGTGTTGGCCAAGAAACTAGAAATGGGCCACTTAGGGCTGATGCCTTGGGAGAGATAACAAAATACAGGAAAAATGAAGCAAAGAGGGAGAATCCTGGGGCTAGAGTGGTTTATCCAGTGGAGGAAGATGGGAGATGGGGAAATTTGGTGTCAAAAGAAAGCTTAACCAAAGTGAGGTGTGCATGAAAAAGCTATATGGAAACCTATCATTTTAAAATCCAAAAAAAAAAATTCAGTTAGAGAAGACAGCAGAACACAGGTCAGACAAATGTGAGGAAGAAATACTCAGGGTTAAAGGTTTAGGTGGGGATATGGGTGTTTGCACAGAAAAGAGGGTGGGGGCAGGTTTTCAAAATGTTTAAAGAAACGCAAAGAAAAAAGGATAGAATGGAGAGTGGATAATAATTGGAAAATCCTGTTTTTTAAAGATATTAGTCAATATTAAACACAAAAGAGATGCTTTCCTTTGCCAATGAACATTGAATGAAATAGTAATGCACTGTTAAGGGTTTAAGGAATCATGCTCATAAATGACTGAAACAAGACACCTGACTTCCTGGTTACAATTTTGCAGCTTTTTTCTTAAACAAACTTTCATCAAGAAAGTCTACTTTTATGAATTTAAGGGAAATAACCAAGGATATCACTAGAAGATTTTTATTAAATTTTTAAAGATAAGATCTCACTTTATAGTTCAGGCTGCCACTGACCTAATGATTCTCTTGCCTCAGCCTCCAGATTATGGACATGCACTGCCATGCCCTGTGGACGGGAAATTTGTTAATATTAAAAAATAGAAATAACGGCAATGTCTGAAAGAAAGGTTGGCTCAAGAAACTATGTAACCACTGTGTAACTGCTATGCCAGTTAATAATGGATACAGAAGTATGGTTATCTTATCCTGATGTTTGAGATACAGTACGAAGTAAAAATCAGGTTATACATTTCTATCTTTACAAAGCTACAATGTTTACAGAAAGGTATATTTGTGGCCTGGAGAGATGGCTCAGCAGAGAAGAGACTGACTGCTCTTGCAGAGGACCTTGATTCTTAGCACCCACATGGCAGCTAACAACTGTCTTAACTCCAGTTCCAGGGGATCCGACAGCCTCTTCTGTCCTCCGTGGGCATTGTACAACTCAGGTGCACTTACACACACGCACTTACACAATACAAACACATAAAAGAAAAATAATAAATAAAATATTTTTTAAAAGAAAGTATAAGAAATCAACAGGAAACAAAATATATAGTAGAAAATTCTAAAATACATAGATATAGATAATTCCAGAAAAAGAAACTTAAATGATCAATAAACTGATGTGAAGGGTAACAGTCTTACATCAATATGACCTAGGAAGTGAAAGTAACTTAAAGCATTTAGATTGATCAATAATCAAAGAATAACAAGTATTGATAAAGATATGGAATTGGAAAATGGGAACATTTTTACAATAATTCTGATAGTAGAAACTTACAAAGCACTTAATGCATCAACTCAAGGATTATAAAATAAACTGTGACACATTTAAGGGATGAGGCTATAGCTCAGTTGTAGAAAACTTGCCTAGCATCCATAAGGCCCTGAGTTTGAACTCAGCACAGCATAAACCAAGCATGGGGAAATTTCACAAAGTCCAACTTCTACAAGAATTACAAGCAATCAAATGGTTGTTGAGAGAGGGAGACCAGTTTCACCAGGGACTGGGCCCAGTTGGTTATTCAATTCCAAGTGCCCAGCCTATTTACATACTCGTTCAGTATTTTGTTTGGATAACCTGTCTATAATCTATCTATCTATCTATCTATCTATCTATCTATCTATCTATCTATCTATCCATCCATCCATCCATCCAGGGAGAGAGCAAGAGAGAGACAAAGAGACAGAGAGAAAGGGGAATTTGGGGTGATGTGGGAAAAGTTGGAGGACTGGAAGTGCATGAAATACAATACTCATGTATGAAATTCTCAAAAAATAAAATTAATGAAAAAATAAAACAATAAAATAAGAAGCAGAAAAGGATTTTTATAATATGGATGCTAATACTGAACTAGCTAAGGCATGACATTAAAACCAAAGTGTTCAAAAACAAGCTACAAGGGACTGGAGAGATGGCTCAGTGGCTGAGAGCACTGTCTGCTCCTGCAGAGGACCCAGGTGCAATTTCCAGCACCCATATGTCTGTTACCTCCAGTTCTAAGGGATCTCACTCCATCTTCTGGCCTCCATGGGTGTTGCATGCACAGGTGTACACAAAACACTCAGATAAAAATAAATAAATAAATAAATTCTTACAAAGAAGCTGCAAATAGAACGGACCTCGCCTTGTCTCTTTTTGGAATTTATGGCAAACCTTTTATGCTCAATTGCTTAAACAACTGTTTTTCTCACAGATTTTGGGGTCAGGACCCCAAGGTGGCACCAGTACTAATTTACTTTCTCCATTTGGCTTGATTTTTAACCTCTACCTTCTGCATTCTCCCATGGCCAATAGATCGATAGATGATACATATGTGAGTATATACAGGAATAGATGTTGTTTTCTATTTAAAATTTTTTAAATTTATTTTTTAAATTTTATTTTATGTGAATGAGTGTTTTTCCTGAATGTGTTAATTGCATCCATACGTTCAATGCCCACAGAGGTGAGACCAGAGGTTGAGTCCCCTGGAAATGGAGTTATGCACAATTGATAGCTGTCATGTTAGTGCTGGGAACTGGTCCTGGGACCTCTGGAAGGACAGTTAGTGCTCTTAACCTCTCATCCATCTCTCCAGCTCCCTCCACCTTTACTCACTATTTTTAATTGTATGTATTCATGGGGTAGATTATGATATTTCAACATATGGCTGTAGTATATCTACATGTTGTCTAAACAACAAGACTAACTGCCATTTTCAATTCCTTATCTTTGTGTTTGGAGTATTCGATTTAACCCTTCCAGTTATTCATAAAATATATGAAGGTTTTTGTGGACAACATTTATCGTGCTGCATCATGGATCACTAGAACTTGGAACTTCTACCTACTTGTGTTTTCTTGCCTACCATGCAAGCACCTTTTTAAAAATGAGTGTATATTATTTATTAAAGTTACAGGCTTCCCATCATGATATCATTGCAATGAATCCCAAGTGCTTCCATCATTTCATCGTCTTCATTGATTCTCTTTCTGTCCTCCTTTAAAATTCCACTTCACCTCTTTTGCTGTCGCATCTGCCTCAAAAGCCTAGATTCTGCTCATGACAGACAAATGTGAAATTTGTCTTTCTGAGTTAATGTAGCTTATTTGATTAATATGATTATATCAAGCTCCATCCATGTCTCTGCAAATGACATAACTTTGTTTTATTGTTGAATGTAATCCCACTGTGTATAACTTGTGTTAACTGTGTATAACCTGTGCATAACTTTCCTTATTCATCTATTTTTAGCATCCAAACACAAGAAAGCACATTCAGTCTTTGTCTCTCTGTTTCTTATTCTATTTTCACCCACTTATTGTAAATAAGATTTCAAGGTGTCACAGTAGTTTTAATGATGTTCCATTTCTCTATATATTGGCATATATATATATATGCCTATAATAGGCACACTTATATCAAACTTGTGCTCCCAAGGCTCAAGGACCATTGTAGAAGACAGGGTAGCAAGTTTGTAAGAGCCAGATGTGATGGTGATGACCACAAAAAACAGTATTTTTCAGACAGCTGGTCAGTTACTCTAATGCTCCATTTCTCAATGGCCACTGGTGATTATTTAGCTATTAGAATCTCAAGTTGATTGTTTATTTTTTTAAAGGATAAAACATACTTTCTTCATTTAGACAACTGATTATTTGTAAAATATATCTATAATTCTATGCATAGAAACTTTCTTATTGGTATGTGCTGAACTGATATATCTAGTTTTCTCTGGAGAGGAGCAAGATTTTGTTGACCAGTTCTAAGCTCTGCTTTCCATAAATGTTTGTCTTGTGTTAAATAAATGATTCCATGAAGCAGAGGTGAAATGAGCTCACATGGAAGGATAAGGATGGTGGTGGCACTGACAGTGTGCCCAGGCTGAAGGCCTTGAGGACTGTGGTTTTCTTTGCCAAAAATCTTCCTTAGCAATTAAATAAAAATAAATTGTCTTGCTACAGAGCTCAGTTACTATACGAGAAATTTGGGGAGATGAGGCTGCAGATTTTCCTCATTTCAAGGTGTGACTGTGTTGTGAGTACCTTTCAGATTAAAAGAACTAGTTTCCTTGGTTAGATTTTATTTACTGTCACTATTAATGAGCCAAATGGTGGAGTAAACACAGAGCCAGTTAAGCCGGGAGGGATGACTAACACCTGGGAAAACAAATGAACACAAAAATTTCAGAACTCTTGTTTCACTTCCAAGTAACAGCTCAATTAAAATCAGTCATTAAACCTCTTACTTTCAATTTTCTCTTTGGTTTTGGGGGGTGGCACAGAACACTTCAAGCATACGTTATTTTTGCCTTTAAAGATTATAGAAAAAAATGTGTTTTTGTTTATAAATTTTCTTAAGGGAAAAATATCTCAAGTATCTTACGAATATATATCAAAGGTGATGATGAATTGCTTAGTAGAAAAACACTTCAACCCCAACGAAATGCATTCTATGTACACTTCTGAATTTTCCCAAAGGTTGCATTTAACTCCCAGGAACCTGGGAGGAAATTTCACTAACGGAGGCTTAGTCAGCATGGAAAAGATGTATGGGTTTAAAAAAATACAAATTTTTATATCCACAAGGATGAAGAAGGTTCTCTGTAGAACTTTCGAGCAACTGAGCAATTATAGAAGACAGAATGCAGGGAAACATGAATCCCAAATCTACAGCATGTGAAAAGGACAGCTTAGTGCTCAGATGATGTGACAGTGGCTGTTGCTGTTCATCTAGACATTTACAGTTAATGGTCTATGTGATTCACAGCCAAGGGAATATGGAACTTGTCCAGAGAAGGGAGAACACAGTGCAGAAGGCAGAGAAAAATAACGGGAGCCTTTGCCACTGCAGACTAGATTCTGAATGCAAGAAACCAGCAATAATGAAATCAAGAACAACTACATGCATTAAAAATAAGTAAATAAATAAACAAAAGATTAAAACTAATGAGCGGGAGTCCATGGAGCTGCACAGTAAAATGATCTGAGCAGTTTGTAGAAATTTGCACAGGGCTTGGCAGATGGCTCACTTGGCGAAGTGCTTGCCTTGCAAGCATGAGAATTCTCTGAACACACCTTTAATTCCAGCACTCAGGAGGTAGAAGAAGCAGGCTTAATCACACCAGGCTAACCCTTTGTAGTCTTAAAAATATGGTCCATGGGGCTAGAGAGAAGACCCAGGTTCGAATCCCAGCACCCACATGGCAGCTAACAAATGTTCATAACTGTAGTTCCAGGGGATCCGACAGCCTCTTCTGTCCTTTGTGGGCATTGCACGACAGGGTGCACTTACCTACATGCAAGCAATACACGCATAGACATAAAACAAAAATAATAAATAAAATATTTTTAAAAAATAGTCCACATAAAAAGTACCAGAAAGTAGAAATTAACCAATACAGAGAGATTTAAGAGGAAGGAACAACTTGTTAAGATTTATGTCACTCTCAGGGACATGGTTCATATGAATTATTTCATGCATAAGTTTGTGTCCATAAGATCTAGTGTACTCAATATCAGCAGGCAGCTTTGACTAAGAATTGGCCTATTTTTTGGTTTGGAAATCTTCTTAGGTCAGGTGTTCAAGTATAGAAATACAGGGTCTCCTTGTGCATGACACAAGTTACATACATGAAATGTAAGTATTCAGAGTATGTGGTGCACTACATATTGGCATTAATATGCCAATAAATTTAATTCAGTACACAGCCACATTTCTACTTACTTATTTTTATTATAGTTTTTTGCATATGAATGAGATTCACTGTTATTTCCCTACATGCTCATGCATGCAAACCTGTGCATCCATCATCCTCTCTATCCTTTTACTCCTGCTCCACTCCGCCCTCTGTCACCTTGTCCTGGAACCCTGAGCTGCTCCCCTTTCCTGGTAACCTCTCTCTGTTTTCAGGACATTTAAAATATCTTCCCACATATGTTGGAAGACATCTAATACTTCTCGATCTTCGTCTGGCTGATTTCGTTTAACATAATGTCCTCTAGTTTCCATTTTCCTGCGTTCGGGAGGTTTCCTTGTTCCTTGTAGATGAAATCTCCTTGCCCCACTGCTCTGCTTACAGTACGTACCCCAGGAGGGTGATTGGCACAAAGAAGCCACCAATGGGAATGAGCCACAGGTCAGCGCTGATGGCATGATCCTTCAGAGACTTCCGTGTGCTCTATACGCTGGGTGGGGATGTGATATGGGCACGAATGTTGAACAAGGGCGGATCTGTGTAATACAACCTTTCCTGCATAAATAGAATTGGGCCCCCAAATCTCTTCCTGTGCATTATCAAAATCACAGGACTTATACATACTCAATTAAACAAGGGCCCAGAGAGGAGGAGCGAAATGGATGGCGGATCAACCCTAGACTGAGAACTATCAGAGACTGATTACTACTGGGCGAGGAAGGGTATATGCCTTATATATGATCTCCAGATGGGCTGATTAGAGTCTGGTGGATGAATTTACACTGAAGGACAGCTGAGTACAAATGCTTGACTGGATTGGATTTAACATGTATGGCGGAATATATGAAGTCTGGTGGGGGCGCAATGGAGGGCATGGATGGGGGAGGGGGTCTAAAAAAAGTATGAACAGTTCACCTCAAAGCAATAAACTTTTAGACACACTCAGGTAGCTTCATTTAAGAATTACAGTGTATTTGCTGAACTCCCCCACTCTGGTTCTCACACTAACAGCTGGATTGAAACTGACTTGTGAGCTCCACCGGTTCCTGAAGGACTAGTGCGTACAAAAGTAAGGGGCTGACTTTCCTTTGGGTGGGGAGTGACTGTGGCCCAGCCATTTGGATGTGATGTGGGTTTATCTGTGTCGGAGTTTAGTATCCATCTGCTAATAAAGACACAAACGGCAATCATGCTGGAGGCCCGTGCCAATGGAACGTTTAGCTGAAAACAATTAAATCAAATTTTAGTTTCGAATTGTTGAAGTAGCTCTAGGCGGTGTCACTTACATAGCCTCGAATAATGTCTCCGGTGTTGCAGAAACAACGATTTTCTGTCTGTGCTAGATGAAAAAGGGTTGGGTTAATTTTTTTCCCCTTCTCTTCCCTGAGCAAATCCCCATAACAAATAAAGTTACACTTCAAGACCGGATTACTCAGACTGTTGGCTTTGCATGCCAATGTTTACTTTAAGTAAAAATGATACTTCTGAGAATTCAAATAATATGTTTAAGTATTTCCAGGCTATCGTTCTGCCTGCACTTGTCTTGGCACTAGTTCACCATGAATGCGTTGAGTTTAGGAAAGATGACTCTTCAGCCATAAGTGGATGTCTTCATCCAGTGTGTCAAACATCATCAACGTGCTTCCATGGACTCCTTGACTCTTGCCATTTGCTGAGTCTCTCTTTCAGTGACTGTGCAGTTTACAGATAGGAAATTGACCTCCTGTAGGAATGATCTCATTTTATTTAAGAAATGGAAACAAAAAGAGAATGAATGAAAGAGAAATACAGAGAGAAGCTGACAGAGGCCAGAGGAAGACGGGAAGGAGGGACAGGGAGGAGACAGAGAAAGGCAATTTAAGAACACACTAAAATAAGTAACAGGTTTATGGGTATTAATGAACGGCATTTTGCAACTCAAACATAATATCTTAAAGATCAGACTAAGTTTATTTTAAAGAACAAATTCCTTTCCCATCTTTATTTTATCAGGTCTCTCTATAGATGTACACACATATATTTATGTATATTTGTATAAATTTGTATATACTCACATAGACATATATACATGTACACACCTCTTCTTGTGCCTATCTATTCTCTCTTCTGTGTATTGGCTATCTACATGAAGAAATATGTTATGGTTCATACATGCAGAGTGATAAAAATAAAACTGTAAGAGGAGACATTAGCAACAGATAACATACCTTTCTGTTACCTAAAACTCAACAATTTCTTTATTATAAGGGGACCGATACTGGGCACTGTGGTTAAAAACATGTGGGGGACATTTTAGAACAGTCAGAGGTTTCCTTTACTAATCCTTTTCATACAAAGTCATGGCACTAAAATTCTTTGTGACAGCATGTTTTATGATTTCTTACCTGATAAGAATTATAGACATATAACTTTTATGGAAAAACTATCTCAAATTTAGCATACAAAAAAGGAAAAATGTTAAAGATGGATTCTTTTTCCATATATGATTATTGCACAGTGTTTTTGAGTTACATTTGACATGTTTCATGAACCTTTTCTAATTCTCTTATCTATTCATTTAAAATAGTTCCCCAGTGGTGAGGAAGTTTCTCTTATATTTAATTAAGAAATGCAGCTGGGGGCTCAGAGGTTAAGAACATTGGTTGATGTTCCTGCAGAAGACACGAGTTCCAATCCCAGCACTCACATGGCAGCTAACAACTGTCTGTAACTCCAGTCCCAGCGTATCTGACAGCCTCTTCTGACCTCTGCAAGCATTGCATGACACAGGTGCACTTACCTACATGCAGGCAATACATGCATGCACATAAAATAAAAATAATAAATAGAAATTTAAAAAAGAAATGCAGCTAGGTGGATCTATTTTACCCATTCCATTGTCTGCTAATACTGAGGACCATTATTTACTATTACATCATGATTTATAAGCAAATAGTTAAATTTTCATAATACATTTTGGAGATCAATTATTTTGCTTTTATATGTACAGTGATACAAAGATATCTGAAATTACCAGACAAAACAATATTGTGGAATCAGAATATGGGTCAGGATCTGCCTTCAGCTCAGAGTACGAACATAGAATGCGTGGAGCAGGAAGTAAAGACAGTGATGTGTTTCAAACTCCAATGTGGTAATAGTTTCAACCACTGTTTAATTTTACTAAAAGTCATTAAATTACATAATTACAGTGTTGGAATTTAAGGTATATATTTCTTTTTTACTTGGTTGCTTGAGAATTTCAGATGTGTATGTAATGTGTTTCATCAAATCCACCACCCACTCTCTTGCTTCTAACTCCTTACATACTATCTCACTTTTCCTTTCCAATTTCATATACTCTTTTATTATGTGCATTTTATTGAGATTTTGTGCATTTCACATAATAGCTCTTAATCAAATTTAGACCCGCGCCCCTATCTGTGCCCCCATAGCCCACCCCCACTGGATTTCATTTTTACATTTGGTCATATATGTTAAGTCCTATGTGGCCAAGCATGTACCCAGATGTCCCCGGTACAAGTTCATCCACTGGAGCCTAGTCAACCTATCTAGAGTCACCCCCTTAAAGAAGACCTACTCTCCCTAGTCCTGCAGTAACCAGTTGCCAATAGTACCTTGGTTAGGGTTGGAGCCTGCTGCCCATTTCCCCAGTTCTATGCTGGGTTTTTGTCTGACTGAGTCAGCCTGGATCTTGTGCCTGCTGTCACCATTGTTGCAAGTTCATATGAAGCAGCTCACAGAGGCCCAGAAGCCTCTCTTTCCTTAGGTTCATGTACCAACCCTGGCTCTTACAATTTTTCCAGCTCCTGTTTCACAATAGTCCCTGAACCGTGGATGGGTAAAACTTAATATCAGAGTCCTATTCAGGGACACATACTCTGCAGTATCTTATTCTCCAAAACTTAGCCAGCCGTGGCCTTCTGTGTCCATCATACTCAGTTGTATGAGAAAACTTCACTGGTGAGAGGTGAGGGATGTATTAGTGTTCTCTCTACCTCCTGTTCTGCTGTGCTCCATGAGCCTTAGGTGTAAAGGTTCCACGGTAGATGTGTCACCTAGGACTAGGCATCTCTCAGACACATATTCTCTGTGTGTGACCAGTTGTGGAGCTCTGTAACAGCCTCTATTAGTTGCGAAAAGGAGCTTCTTTGATAAATGGTGTATGGTACTTGTATGTAAATATAAAGATCCATATTTAGCCTGCAGTAAGAAATTTATGTACTCTTTTTTTGTTTTGTTTTCTTTTTTTTTTTTTTTCGTCTTTTTGAGACAGGGTCTCCCTGTAGCCCCAGCAGTCCTGGAACTCACTATGTAGACCGAGCTGGCCTTGAACTCACAGAGCTCTGCTTCCCTCTGCCTCCCGAGTGCTGGGACTACAGGTGTGTGCCACCATGCCCAGCCTTCTGTACTCTTTTTTAATCTACTGAGTCCACTTATTGTTGCACACACACACACACACACACACACACACATAGAGTTTATTTATGAATTATGAATGATTGGTACCATATTATTACTTTATTGGTTATTGAGACTGATGTATTGAGGAAAGCTTAAAGCTATTTGAAGGCTGTTCATTTATATCTAAAGAACAACTCATGCAATTCACCAAAAACTTTATGTATCTCTGCTTTCTAGTCCAGACAAGGATGGTTCACCCTGGTTTCCATGTGGATGGGTATGGTCAAGTCACCAATGAGTTATGACCAGGAATTTGAGGGCAGAATCATACTTCTTTCTTCACTAATGGAGTATTTAATCTCTGTTGTGAGACTTACTAGAACCTTCTTTTCCCATAGAGACCAGTAACCTGCAAGATTGTGGTGACTCCTCAGAGTAGAGAGGCCTGGGGGAAACTCCACAATTATGATAGACACTTTTTGTTGTGGTGACAAAATGCCTGAGATTAAAAGGCTTAAGAGAGGAAAGACTTGTTTTGGCTCACAGCTTCAGTTTTAGCTTGTAGGCTGGCCGCTTCCACTGCATTTAGATCTAAGGTAAAACAGAACCACCAGCTCTGTGGAACAATGGTAGAGGAAACTTGCTGACCAAACAGAAGCCTGGAAGAGACAGAGACAGTAGAAGGGACCAGGGACGAGGCAAACACTTCAAAGGTCAACATTCACCTGGTGACTAACCTCCTTCAACCAGGCTTTATTTACTAGTTTATGCCACCTCTTAATAAATCCATCAGATTAGGAACACATTGGTGTATTAACCTAGCCAGAATTAAAGTTCTCAGTCAGCTGGGACTCAAGCTCTTAGCTTTCAGATTCAAACCATCGCACAAGTTCTCAGGATTACCTATATCTATATGAATGAATGGATGTATCTAGGTATCCATGTATGCATATATGTATCTATCTATGGAGAGAGAGAAAGAAAAGGAAAGAAAGAAGAAAAGAGAAAAATAAATAAATAAAAAAGAAAGAAAGAAGAAAGAAAGAAAGAAAGAAAGAAAGAAAGAGAGAAAGAAAGGGAGAAGGGAAGAAATTCAGGTGACCATTTCTGGCCAGTGAGTTGCAAGCTCTGTCATGTTTAACATTCCTGGAATTTTTCTTCTTTACTGTGAGATTCTGTCACTGTCTCATTTTTCCATGAAGACTAATAATTTAAGAGACTGCTCCTGCTTCAGGAGATGGAGAATGTATATGCATATAAAATTATTAATACAGAATTTAAATACAGAATTTATCTAAATATAAATTGCATATATATACACAGTTTTCTTATGTGGGGAATCTTTTGGACTACTCCAACCAACAGCTCTTGTGTGGCACTGTGCTTCTTGCCAGACAGCCCCCAGGTATGCAGACACAGTAATGTTTAGACACCGTATGTGTATTTTCAGAGGGTTCCAGTGAACGCATTTCTCTCTGGCTTCCCACTCCACCCAAACTCCATTCATCTCTCCTCCAGCCTCCCCACCCGTCCAACCTCCCTTCTCCCTTTCCAGTTCAAATGTCCCCATTTCCCCCACCATCCCCTCATCATACCTGCCTCACACCACTCCTTCTCTCCCGAGTTCCCTCCTCCCCTCCCTCCCTAGTTCTCTGCATGTCCCTCCCTCTCCCCACCCAGCCAAACACTGCCACTTCCTCCTTTACCTCTGTGTTTCCTTTCCATTTTCCTGACTTCTGTTGTTACATCAAGATCTATACTCACATAGAAAGAATTGGTACTACGATCCACAAATGAGGCAGAACATACAAAGTCACTTGCTTTTCTGAATCTGTGTTACTTCACTTAGTATAAGTCTCTAGCTCCATCCATTTACCTGCAAATTTCATCCTTTCTTACCATTGGGTAGAATTCCATTGTGTAAATATACCAGATTTTCATTACCCATTTGTCAGTTGAGGGACATTTATGTTGTTTCTATTTCTTAGCTATTGTGAAAAGAACAGCAGCAAACATAGATATACAGGTATCTCTACAGTAGGATGAGTCCTTTGGGCATATGCCAAGGAGTGGTATGACCAGATCATATGGTAGATTCATTTTTAGTTTTTTAAGAGTTCTCCACACTGCTTCCCGTAGTATTTGCATGAGTTTGCCTTCCCCCAGCAGTGGATGCGTGTCCCCTTTCTCCACACCCTCACCAGCGTTTGGTGTCTTTTGATCTCTTGAACTTAGTCTGACTTAGGTAAGGTGGAATCTTAAAGTGGTTTTATCTGCATTTCTCTAATTTCTAAGGATGCTGAACACATTTTAAGGTGTTTCTTAGTCATTATTATTTCTTAATTTGAGAACTCTCTGTTCTAGTCCCTAGCCCATTTTCTTATTTTCTTGTTTCTTTGGTTTTTGAATTCTTCGTATATTTTGGATATTAATCCCGTGTCATATGTGTAGCAGGTGAAGATTTTCTCCCACTCAATGGGTTTCCTCTTCACTTCCTTGGTTGTTTCTTACACTGTACATGTCTTCTAAGTTTAATGAGGTCCCATTTGCTGATTGTTGACCTTAATACCTAAGCAATTGACATCTGATTTAGAAAGTCCTTTCCTACTGCCTGTATTTTCTTCTGGCAGTTTCAGAGTTTCCATTTTTGAAAACATATTTGTTTATTATTTTTACTTTATATGTATTTGTATATTGCCTGAATGTATTGAGTGCACCTGTGTCATGCAATGCCGAGGACATCAGAAGAGGGCTTTGGATTCCCCTGGAACTGGAGTTAAAAATGGTTCGTAGTTGCCATGTGGGTGCTGGGAATCGAACCTGGGTCCTCTGCAAGAGCAGTCAATGTTCTTATCTGCTGAGCCATCTCTCCAGCCCCCAGAGTTTCAGTTTTTATATTGAGATATTTGATTCATTTTCAGTTGATTTTTATGCAGGATGAAAGATAAGGGTCCAATTCCATTCTTCTATAAGCAGAGATCCAGTTTTGTCGGCAACATTTGTTGATGATGCTGTCTTTCCTCCATTGTGTGTTCCTGGCAGGTTTGTCAAATATTAGATGGTGGGAATTGCGTGCACTCATGTTTGGGTCTTCTATTGTGTTCCATTGATCTATGTATCTGTTTCTGTGTCAGTACCATGCTATTTTTATGACTAGCGCTCTGTAATTAGTCTGAAATCTGGCATGATGATCCCCCCAGCATAGCTCTTTTGGTCCAAGATTGCTTTGGCTACCTGGGGTCTTTGTGAATCCATATGGATTTTAGGATGTTTTGTTCTAGCTCTGTGAATGTCATGGGGATTTTGATTGGCATAGCATTGAATCTACAGAATGCTTTTAATAAGATGGTCATTTTCACAATACTAATTGTACCAATCCATGAGCTTGGTATGTTTTCTGTCTCCTGGTATCTTCCTTTATCTCTTTATTTAAATATTTAAATTTTCTTTGCAAAGATCTTAAATGTCTTTGGTTAGATTTATTTCTAGATATATTTTTTTGAAGCTATTGTGAATGTGAGTGTTTCCTTAAATGTTTTTTCTGATTGCTTGTTGTTGGCATATAGAAAGGTTACTGGTTTTTGTAAATTGATTTTGTAACCTGCCACTTTACTGAAATTATTAATCACTTCTAGCAGTTTTCTTGTGGAATTTTTGGGATCTATTATGCATAATATCATATCATCTGTAAATAGATAACTTGACCTCTTCTTTTCCTATTAGTACTCCTTTAATTTCCTTCTTTTGTCTTATTCCTCTAGGAAGAGTTAGATATATTGAAAAGGAGATAGTGGACAGCTTTGCCTGTCTCCTGATTTTAATGGGAATGCTTCCCGTTTGTCTCCATTAAGAATAATGTTGGCTGTGGGTTTGCTGTATGTAGCTTTATTTATGTTGAGGTATGTTTCCTCCAGTCCAATTTCCTTTAGAATTTGTTGTATGAGTGCATGTTGCATTTTTTCAAAGGCTTTTTCTGCATTCATTGGGACGATCACATGATTTTGGTCTTTAAGTCTATTTATATGATTTATTACATTTATGACAATCTTCATTTTCCAAGCTTCCAAGTTTCACTGGCATCTTGAATTTTATTACCCAAAATGTTATTAAAATTTTCTTCAAGGGTCAAGCTAAATATTCTGGTTATTTATTTTTTTAGAAGAACTCTGTTAATACCATATTTCGCCTAGCAATAATACAAACATCTTCCTTCAAAAAATGTGGTTAGTTTAGATCACGACTCAAACACACAAATCTTATTATTTATTTTCTGTTCTAAATGAGAAAAATATACTTCTCATTTTGTCAAACTCAATATTAAGAGGACTTTTTGCTGTTCTTTGCTTTGTGAGACAGGTTCTCACAATGCTAACCAAGCTGGCTTTGAACTCAAGTAGTCCATTATGACCACTTTTATATTTTCTAGAATGTTCCTTCTTTCTATGTGTATGTGTTTGTGCTTTTGCACATGTTTACACATGAATGTAGCAATCAGAAGTTGTGGTAAGTGCTTTCCTCAGTAATTCTCCAGTTAATATTTTGAGACAAGGTCTCTTACTGAAGCTGGAGTGCCCCAGTTGGCTAGACTGGCAGGCCCACAAGACTTAGCCTAGCCTTCTGAATGCTGTGATGACAGGCATTTATCACTGTGTTTGATGTAAAAGATGTATTTCAGGGGAACTTGTTTAAAAAATTCGTAATTTTAGAGTTCTAGGTAGAACAATTCAGTGAACCACGTTTTCTATTCCTTTTTAGCTGAGGCTCAAGGACCAGCATCTTATTGTATGGCAAATATCAAAATAACAAAAACAAGAAACAGTATTTTATTATCAGGAAAGCATTTGTGAACTTGGTTGTCTTTGTGAAAGCTTGAAAACTATCACATACATGTAAATGGATTAGCTATACCATGGAGTTATGGATTAAACTCTTCGTGTGGGACTTACTTGATCTTTAGTAAATAAAAGTAGTCTAATTTACTTAACACTTAATGAAAGAGCCAAAAGGCAGGACAATAGTTGTAGGAGGGACATCCCCTTGAGATAAAACAGTAAGGTATTAATTAATATTTTGGGGGATAGTATGCATAAGGTCTTCTCAAGGTTACCTTGTCTTTGGCCATGGTCACAGTTACATTGCACACAATAATTAAAAAAAGAAAAAGAAAATAGAGAAAGAAAGAGAAAGGTAAGGAATTTGGACAGATAATCACACAAGGTCTTAAATGAAGTTTTCATGATTTGGAGCAGGTCAAAAGGCCAAGTGTGTAATCAAAACGCCTAAAATAATAGTTAACCCTAAAGCTATGATCACTTTTCAAACTGACATCAAAGGAAATTTACAAGTCTGAGATTCTCAGATTATTAGAATGATAATAGCAGACCACATTAAATGCACCTAGATAATAAAGCTGATCAAAAATGTTTATGATCGAGGAGTACAAATGGTCTAAAGTAAGAACAACATGCAAACAAGTGGAAGAAAGCAAAAAAAGTCAGGGCTGACAAGCAGATGGCTCACATGGTAAAGTGTTTGCTACCTGAGTGTATGACATCCTAAGTTCAACCTCCAGCATCCACATAAAAGCTGGTTATGATGGTGTATTGTGCCAATAATTTTAGTGCCAGGAAAACAGAGACAGGAGGATCTCTGAGTCTTGTGGGCCAGCCAGTCTAGCCAACTGGGACACTCCAGTTTCAGTAAGAGACCTTGTCTCAAAATAGTAACTGGAGAGTTATTGAGGGAAGCATTTTCCCAGAGCTTCTGATCTCCACATTCATGTGTAAACACATGCAAAAGCACAAACACATACACAAAAAAATAAGAACATTCTAGAAAATATAAAAGTGGTCATAACGGACATAATTTCAGTTGCTTGTACTACAGTGAATACAGATTATCATAATTTAAAATCATTGGAAACATGATTAGTTAGTCTTTATTTCATAATTAAAATTTTTAATTTTCTAACATATGACCATTCTTTTGGTATGGGCTTAATATGTGCCAGGCTTTGTCTGTCCCTATATAGGACATCAGGCAATATTTTCATTTATGAAATAGTAGCAGTAGGCTTGAACCTGCAAATGTATTTTAATTATCTGAAGTTTGAAAATAAGGAACTGAAGGAACTCTTTTTGTGTTTATTAAACTGTGGGGTTATTTATTTGTCAAACCAATAATGTAAAGGCAAACATGCCTGGGGCACTTTAGTAATTAAGTGCCTTGGGAAAAGGCACAAACAGCAATATTCTGGGACACCTGTTTCAAGGTGGGGGCAATTACCCTTTGGAGCACTTTGTACATGGAAACAAGAAGTTTGCAAAATATGTGCAAAAGTCTGGTATTTTAGACTTTGGATATTTTAGAATCATTGGCTTATCCTTTCAACAATTATAAAATTTATTAGAGAAAAATCAGTTCTGAGGGTGTTATATAATGGGCACCATTATTAATTTTCTGAGATTGCTGGAGATTGTAAAGTGTGAGTCCTTGTGTATTTAAGGTAACACATGTGTTCTTATCCACATGTACTTTATACCTATTTTATAACATTTTACATTTATACAGTCCTTAGTGTAACACATGTGTTCTTATCCATGTACTTTATACTTATTTTAACATTTTACATTTATACAGTCCTTAGTGTAATACATGTGTTCTTATCCATGTATTTGATAAAGTTTTACATTTATACAGTCCTTAGTATTGCAATTTTCATATTTATTCTATTTGTAAAATTTAGAGTATTTTATACTTTTTAATTATTATATCACCTTAAACTGAGATTTCAACTTCATTCATGATAAATAATGCATGTTTTGAGTTCATTTTATGCTAAAATAATTAAGTTTTTTTTACATTAAAATAAGTTAAGTGAAATGTAGAGAAAAGTTGGAAAAGCATCTTTTGTACAAAATGTTCCTGTTACATTTTATATTATGATTTAAAATTATTTACTATTTTTATTTTACATATATGAGTGAATTGTCTACATGGGTTTAAGTGTACCTGTGGCTGTGTGATACTCACAGAGGTCAGAAGAGGGTGTCAGATTCCCCTGGAATCCCATGTGGTTGCTAGGAACTGAACCTAAGTCTTCTGTAAGAGCAGCTGGTACTCTTAATTTCTGAACCATCTCTCCACCCCTCTATACTGTGATTTTTTTAGGAAGCATTTGTATGTGTTCCCAAATGCCCCTAGTTTAAAAAATTGATTTTGTTACGATAAATGCATTGTGATTACATCTACTATAAAAGGAACACTTAAAAATTATTCTTCAGGGGCTGAAAGATGTTTCAGTGTGTTAAGGCACTCACAACTCGAGTTTGATTCCCGGATCCCATATGGTGGTAGGAGAGAACTGACTTCTACAAGTTGTCCTCTGATCCCCACACGTGTGTCTCATGACATGTGTACAACTCACAAACACATTAAATAAATGTAAACATTTTAGAGTTATTTTCCAAAAACATATTTTTATAATAAAATGCACAGAAATTATAATTTCATGGTTCACAACTCGAGTTTGATTCCCGGATCCCATATGGTGGTAGGAGAGAACTGACTTCTACAAGTTGTCCTCTGATCCCCACACGTGTGTCTCATGACATGTGTACAACTCACAAACACATTAAATAAATGTAAACATTTTAGAGTTATTTTCCAAAAACATATTTTTATAATAAAATGCACAGAAATTATAATTTCATGGTAATTCTGAAATACTCTGTCAGCCATGAGTTTCTTTCCTTT
>NW_008360319.1:100102-155473 GCF_000622305.1 Nannospalax galili | reverse complement strand
TTACTCTTTGGTTATACTTTCCTTTTGGGTGTTTAAGGCCATACAGTTGGCCCAGATAAACCAATTTAATTTTACTCTTAAGATCGTTTGAGGATCTGTTCCTCAGGGGTCCCATGGGATTGGGAGGAGCCCCTGGCTCCTTTCTTTTACCAGTTCAATCTACACGAAGATAAGTCAAAGGTCCTGCTCAATCATTGTAGGCTTCTCTTGGAAGCATGGAGGAAATGATTCCTCCATGTTGACCCTCCTCTTTATAGACTGGACACTGGTTCAGGTGCATCTGGTGGGGTCTTAAAGCGATTATAGCACTTACCTAAAAATTTCGAGTTATTTACCAGAATTAGCTGAAAAATGAAGTTAGAAAGAAAATATTGTACTTGTTACTTAAAAGGTCCAAGAGTGAACCTGAGTTTATAAAATAAAAATTAAGAATAGGATTTTCTCCCCAAAATTCTTGAATTACGGTTAGAATCAGACAACCGAGAAAGCAGACATCTAGAAATAAAGGCAGGAATATTAATATTAGTTTTCCTAACTACTGACACATCCTATGTACTCCATTCTAGTGGCATCCACTTTGGAAGATGAGAAAGACAGGGGAATGTAGCTGCCTGTGCTCTGCTGGGTAATTGCTCCAGGGCTTCAGATGTTGTGAAGATACATATGGAGTTTATTTGGTACGTTAGGTAGATGCTGCAATTCCTCCAGCTATGCTAGATTAAAAAGGATTTCTGAAGGGGAGAAAAGGAAGTGAAAGAAATGATTCAAGCTAAGGACGTGATGTGAGGCTAACTTTTTCTTTGCGCTAACATTTAGAAATTACTCTTCACTGCCCTCTTGGATTAAATAAAGCTTGTTCCCATAGAAACGGACTGTCTCTGATTTCACAGTCTGCAGCACACAAATAACTCAACTTTCTGGAAACAAGGGTTGTTTGCCCCAGCTCAAGGCTCAAGGTCGAGTACAAGGCTGTCAAAGCTCACCTGGACTGGGAGAAAACTGGCCTCGAGTATCACATGCATAGCATTTGAGGAGACATGAGCACCTGTCAAACTGCTCAACTCGGACAACTGCGTTATCAGAGGTGTGAAAGGAAAGAGGGTGATTTAAAGAACCCTCAGATAGTGAAAATTTGAGGTACCACATTGCAGAATGCAAGGGTTAGAACTGGTCCTGGAAACCACAGGCTGGATCTGACAACTTGGTGTGCTGATTCCTAACCCCCACTAGGCTCTTATTTCTTTGTTTGCATAATAAAGTGAGGGGGATATGGACCACGTAAATGTATCGGAGGGATTAAACAAGTCAGTTTATATGAAATGACTTAGATGATTGAGTATTATTCATGAAGGATTAAAAAAATACAACTCATCATTGAGAACATGTCTACAAAAACAAATCTACTCAAAACATAACAGCACATGCAATTATAGTAAGTGTAAAAAGATGTATTGCTAATATTATTAAAGATTACATATTTTAAATAACTTCACATTTCATAGGTTTGCTTGTTTTCATTGTTTTATAAGAAAATATTTTATTATTTTTATGTCTATGAGTGTATTGCCTGCATGTGTGTAAGTGCATCGGTGTCACACAATGCCTGCAGAGGTCAGAAGATGGTGTTGAATTCTCCCGGAACTGGAGTTACAGATTTTTGTTAGCCACCATGTGGGTGCTGGGACTTGAACTTGGGTCCTCTGCAAGAGTAGTCAGTGCTCTTAACTGTAGAGCCATCTCTCCAGCCCCTGTTTTCATTGTTTATGTATACATAGAGATACATTTTTCATGAGTTGGCATCCTTTATTTTCTCACTCAAAAAATATAAGACTGGTCTTATATCTATGTTATAAATACAAACTTATCAAAAGCCGGTCTGCAGCAGATACATCATCCCAGATTTTCAGAACCTCAGTGGCTAAGGTTTGGGTAGGACAAATCACTTAGTTACAAAATACTACAGCACAGACCAAACTATAAACTGTGTAAAGTGAAGTAGACCCTGTGCTTCAGCTGCTGTGTCTCAACCTTAGAAAGCTGTCGCTTGTGTCAGAAAAATGAAACAACGCTTGTTGAGTAAAAGTAAGTCCATGAGTTGACGTGAAGAAACAACCCTAAAATTGCTTCATGTCTGAAGTCAGGCAACATGTAGGAGAAGCGACTCGGTTCCCACCTTGGAAACAGTCTTCGTTTCCTTTGTTCTGTTTTGAAAGAGTCTAGTTCACCTCTCCACTCTGCCCTTCTCCACTTCAGGGTGATAGAAACACAATCATAACTTGTGTTTTATCAACAAAACTTCCAGAAATAAACTAATGTCAGATTTTTTTAAAGGAAAACCAAACAAAATTTTAAAAGAGCTCCTATTTCCTCCCCAGACACTGGCTTCTTCCCCCTTTTGATTTCTCTTTTAACCTTATGGCTTTTCATAACAGTCTGTAAGGCATCTGTCAGCAGTCCTAATTAGAAGCCTCGAAGCCATGAACTTGGCTATGTCCTTGACTCAGACCATCCTTCTGACCGACCACCAAATCCCAGGCTTCAGAGTGGGGCATGATGAGGTGGTCTTAGATTTACATTGTCTGTTGCTGTCTGACATGAAGATGATAAAGAGATGGAAGAAAATAGGACAAAACCACCAATGTCAAAAGTGGCTTGTTTGGATTTTTGAACTGATTGGCTTTGGAGAAGCCTCTGCTAGACTGTTTCAGTCACAGAGTCTGATTTTTAAAGTCCCTCCCTCCATCCCTCCCTCCCTCCCTCCCTCCTTCCTTCCTTCCTTTTTTCTTTCCTTCCATCTTTCTCTTTCTCCTATATCTCTCTTGCACACCTTTTTTCTTTACTTTTGTATAATGCTCTTACTATATAGCCCAGGCTAGTCTTGAATGCCTGGTCCTCCTGCTTCTGGCCTCAGGCTGCTGAGTACAGGGATTACAGTCTGATGCCTAGCTGCCCAACTATAGTGGTTCTTTATGAATGACTGGCATGCAGGAAAGCAGTTATTGATAGATACTGGTACTATTGGGGAAGAAAAAGGAGTGGAGTGGGAGAAGGACAAGAGATGTTAATGGCGGTAAGTAAGATCAAAATGTGGTATATACAGGACCTGACATGGTGGTATATGCATTTAATCCCAGCTCTCAGGAGCAAAAGTAGGTGGATCTCTGTGAGATTGAGACCAGCCCGGTCTACATAGCTAGTTCCAGGCAAGACGGGGCTATAGGGAGACTCTGTCTCAGAAAGACCAAAAAATATAAAATAAAAATACACTTTATACATATATGAAAATGTCATGTATCATAATGAACCCATTATTATGTATCATTAATATCTGCTAATAAAGAGCTTAAAAGTTCCCTAAGAATGAGGAAAGGAAGTCAGTTAGTAGGGCTTTCCCTTTACTCCTCTAAACTTGAGAGTCAGTTGAACGATTAACAGAGATGCCAAGGACGGTGGCATTCTCCTGTAATCCCCGTGCTGGAGAAGCTAAGGCAGAAGAGCAAAAGTTTCAGGTCAGACTAAGTAACAGTGAGACGATCTCGAAACAGAGAAACAGGCAAAGAACTAATAAGCACAGGGGCCGGTTTCAATATGCACCTCCTCTCAATGACAGTTTTTGTAATTGCATTATTTTCTCTTCATTGTCCCCCTGTCACTCATCTTTTTGGGGTACCATCTGAGATTTGCTGTTTTCTGTATAGGCCTTAGTAAGCGCTAAGAAGGAATTTTGAACCCAGCACTTTGCAATCATTGCCTGTTAACAGAGAACATAGTAAGTTCCTCCATGCATGCAGCAGAGTTAATAACCTTATGCCCTACCTAACCACAGGGATGCATTCTTAATGAACAATATCATATCTAAAAAGTAAATGTTCTTCATAAAATGACCCTCAGGAACACGTTATTATCATTATTCAAAGGCTGATTAATAACTGAAAACCACACCTGCGTCAGCATAAACAATCTACGTGCCTCTCACAGATTCCCGCCATCCTCTGCACTGCTTAGCTTTGGTGGGGCTGAGTTGAGTAACCTTCTGAGAGACACTGTCCAGGGCTGCGGGCAATTTCATGAATATGAAAAAAAACAAGGATGGATTTTATACTTGATATGCTTCAGCTCCCAGTTCAAAATAGATCATACCTTCTTTCTTAGGTTTCAAAGTGCTATTATTCAGCACACCATGAACTTAAGAAAAAGAAATTAGCTTTATGTTTAAGACAATGCTGGCTCAGCCTTTCCTTTCTTAAAAAGTAGTTGCTTCATTTCTTTTTAAGACTATGGAGTTGATAATACCATTTCCAATGGAGTTTAAAATGAACTAGCCATTGTGAATTAGTGAAAGTCAAGTAACTAATAATAATGCTTCCATGAAGATATATATTATACATATGTAGATTATTTTGGCACTGCCAAATTTATTGAGAAATTTCTTGTACAAATTAAATTCATTATCAAAAATTCTTAGTTAGCCAGCCTTTAGAATTCCCATTAAATGTTTTTGAACAACTTTAATTAAAACCTTCTGAATTCCTAGTGTGTTTCTCTTTCAATTTATGGAGAAAATACTTTACACTGAACCCTCAGGATTACAAGTCTATGACATCATTTATAATCGTAGGGTTTGAGCTATCTGTCCCCGTTTTAAAGTCATCTCATCTTTAATACAATGTTTTAAGCTGACAAAAATGGAAATGGTTCCAATGAGGAAAATGATATTTCATAGAAATGGTGACTTATTCTTCTCTCCAACAGTGTTAATCAGATTTCATTTATTTTTATAGCATGCCAGGCATTAGCATTACCCTCTAGACACAGCCCCCTTTCTATTTGTCCTTGGAGAAGTTATCTGCTGTATTAAGGATAACTTTCTTCCTCAAGATAAATGTTTCCCGATAAAGCAATATTATTAACCTGTAGCAATTGCAGTGTGAAATAAATGCAGTTGTCAAATCAACTTGAAAAGTAGGAGAAGAAACGTGACAGATTAAAACCTGTGGTATCGTTCTCTTCTTTTCTCAAATTCATTTATCTTCCTAACTATCGTGTATGATTGAATGGGAGAGAAGGAACCTGCAAGTAGGTGTCACTGACAAAAGATGCATTAGCACAACCCATGGACTATGCTGTTGTGGGCTACTAATAATACTGTCCTCTCTCTGAGTAATCCTGGTCACTGAACTTCATCAAGTAAGAGACAAAGTTTAACTCAAATTCCTAATTGTTTATTCCCCCAAGAAAACAAGATACAAATAGTTTTGGAATTCTAATCTTTCTTTGAAATTCACTAGACTGCCTGGAGCAGCCAGCAAGGGATCATCTCTAAGTGCCTTTAAGAGAGGGTACCCCTCCTTTGCCCCTGTAATGAATTATAAATTACATGCCCCTCTAAGTCAAAGCAGCACATCATAGCTGAGAGTCACTTCTGAGCCACAGACTGTACATAAGCAAGTGGAGTCCTCATAATGAAATCACCAGCTAGGGATTGACATCACCTTGATCTTAAAAATAATGAAATGAGTGTTCAGTAAGATTAAAGAGCTTGCCCCTAGTCACACAGCTGGTAAACGGAGTTCAATTTTTTCGCTGTTAGGCTTGCTTCCACCAGTTTTTGTGGCTGCCTTCACCAGTCTGAGAACTTCTCAAACAGAGCTTGCTTTAGTTTACTTCCCTCTTGCTTTCTGCATGGCACCCATGAATACAATGTATACAGTAAATTGAAGTAAGTTGATTGAATGCAGGGGTAGATAAGCTATCAGAGGCCTGGGATCATGGCCACTTTCTAATTTGGGTCATGTTTCTGAGATTCCTGGTTGCTTAGCATGCAGCTAATGCACTCATAAAGTAAGTGCAACTGCCTGAGTGTGGGGCTCAGGAAACAGGACTCAGAGCATGCTGGAGTGATGCTTCCTCTGGATTAGGGAGATCTTTTTATCATTCATCATACACTAGAGAAGTGGTGAATATCTAGCTGGCATTTCTGTCATGCCGTAATTATATAAGTATTCTTACTTTACTTGATTAAGAAGGTAATAACTTCAAAGAATTAAAAGGGTGGGGCTGAAAAAGAAGAAAAGCCAAGCTTGAGCAAGCATAAGCCTGGGGATCTTCCTACGCATTACATAACCCAAAACATGTCAGTAACTTGGAGCCCTTTTTAATTAATTTGATGCAGCATAGATTATCCAAGGTACAATGGCAGCATTTCTGGTCTTATTTTATTCAATAGTGTTTTAGAACTCTTTTAATATTAATAAGTAGAATAATACGAACTCCATAGTTATCAAAAATGACTCCAATTTGCTATGAAATAAGCTTGCCCTGGGAATTTTTCTTGGATGATTGCTAATGGTAACACTCTTTACATCATAGTTTGTCCACCTTAAAATAAACGGAATGTTATTTGCCCATAGATCTTCACACTTGTGATCTTAAGTCATGGTTTTTGTCATATTTAATGCAGCATTTTGGTTTTCTGTCCGTTCACTTATGCTTTCAGTAAACTTGAGTGATTTACCTATTTTTAATATCAGGAGAAAGTCACCTGACAATCCATAAAAATATCACGTAAATCTTGTGTTGAAAAGCTCACCTACACATGAAGTTAGCGTCTGAATACAGGAAGGATGGCTGGGAGAGCCTTTTGTAATTATCTAAATGCTTCTTGATGCTTTAGTTATTACTCAAACAAGTATTTTATCTGCCTCAAGAAATCAAGAATAAATACATCGGTAACTTCTCACTTGAGTAGAAGGAATGTGTCACTATACATAAAGATACCAAAGGAACAGATTCATTTCAGTGGGAGAATTGATCAGTCTCCATGAGCAACAGAGGGTACACAAGATCCCTGTCCCTTTCTGGATTGGTACTTTTTGTTTCAGATAAGGGGCACAGCATTGGATAATATAATGATTAGTCAAGTACAGTGTGACCAAGGGAGAAGACAGCTGTTTCCAACAGAGTTTAAGTTACATAGTTAAAACCACCATTACACATGCCCTTGTTTGGTATTTTGGTAGAAATCAGCAGCACTTCAGCGAGACCCTCACTTTGCTGCTTAAAAACGGAGTAAGCATCATAAATCTATTTTTTTCTTCTCTTTCCTTCTTACTCTTGCACTACAATTATTGATGTATAATTTTCACCCCTTATCTTACAGAGTTATTTATTTTTATTTTATGTGTATGAGTGCTTTGCCTACATTTATGTAAGTGCAATCTTGCATGCAACACCTTCTGAGGCCAGAAGAAGTCATCAGATCCCTTGGAATTATGTTATGGATGGTTGTCAGGAGTCTTATGGGTGCTGAGAACTGAACTGGAGTCCTTTGCAAGAGCAGTCAGGGCTCTTAACTGCACCTACCATCTTTCCTTTAAAACATAAGAACTGTAAAAATCTATCACATTCGGATTAGATATTATAATATAATTGCTTTTAAGTGATTTTAATGTCATTTTGAACTAAGTGATGCTGTGAATATCTCAATATGTCAATATATGTTAGTCATTATATATTGTATATGTAATTTCCCCAATAACTAAATGAAAATCCATCCTGATTTCAGGAAATGTCTTTCAGACCTTAAATTTAGAATTAGGGAAGATATTTCAAATGATAAAAAGAATATGGCATTTGATTCAAAGCAATATCTAGAAAGGAAATAAAAGCTGTTTTAAAATCATGGGATTTGTGTATGCTGACACCATTGCCATACAATCATAAGAGAAATGTTCCCAGGAGTGTAGGACTCTGTTTCCATAGGGTCATACACCTTCTCCCTGGCTCTTACAATCTTTCTGGGTCTTAATAGGGATGGCAGAGTATATGGACTCCATTGGGGGGAGGGTATGGGAGAGTGTCAGTGAGGAAGGGTGTATAAAGATGATTAAGATTGCTTGAGATGTTCTGTGTAAAATATACAAAAAATTCAATAAAAATTGCAAATTAACTAGAAGAATCATGTGATAGCTTTCTTTTTTCTTTTTTTTTGTTGTCTTACTTTCATTAATGACTATCTGGCATAGGCTCTTCTGATGAAATCACTTTGAATTGTCCTGGAAGCTTTGAATACTGGGCAAAGTTCTACTAAAGAAAACCATAGCAAGAAGGGTCCTGGATGCACATAGGGCTCATTGAACTCTTGCTCTTTTCAAAACAAAACAAAACAAAACAAGAAATGAAAAACACTTAATTGAATGAATTCTGTGTACCTAGGGTTGACCGAATTTTAAGCTAGTTCTTAGAAGTGTATGGCTCGCCTGGAATTGAAATTTTTATGTCTGAATGAGCAATAGGCTGCCTTGTTCAGTGTGACTGTTGGTGACTTAACCTTGATTTATTTATGTATTGTAGAATTTCGCTTCCTTATTTGATCATTCTTTCTCTTACAGGGTTCTCCATGTCATCATTTGCTCAGAAATTGAGAGCTGTCACAGAGCTCATGGACACTGTACATCACTCCCCATTTCCCTCTGCTGTAGCAGGTGAATGTCATCATAAAGAAATACACTCTAGAAAAATTCTTTCTTGTATGAGGACATTGTGGCAAACTTTTCCCTGATTAAAAGTTATTTTTCTGACATATGCCAATGAAGAAACGTCCACAGATTCCTATTTCCTGTGGCCATTTTCAGTTTGCCACCCTGGTCTGACTAGGCAGGTACATTTCTCCCCCAGGTGTTAGTGACCAAAGACTGAAAGTGAGACATGAGATATGAGCAAATTCATCTTTCTCCACACAAGCAAAATTTTCTCTTTTCCCTTTCTTTTTCTGTTCATACTGGTAATACTTGTACCACATACATTTTTTAAAGTGCTGAGAATTTTTTCTATCCTTGCCAGCCAGCATCCTACAGTTTTGGTGAATATTCGTTAACGCATCTAAACTGTGTTCCGTTTGCTGTGCTATGTTTCTACCACGTCTGCTTCGAGGGAATATGTGACCTTCTGGAGGTGAGTAGGTATTGCTCCCTGCCAGGTCAACTGCTTGTGAATTGAGCTCCAAGTTTAATTGGACGTGTATTAATCACCAGTGTTTCTAGGTTCAATTCATTCAAGATCAGAGCTCACACTCTGCATTTTGTACCTTTAACTCTGTTAGAGTAGCTTACGTCTTTATCTGTCTTCTCTCCTGTTCCTCTTTCTTCTTCTTTCTTCTATTTAAAAAACGGCAGGCAGATTGAATTTAATTACCATGGGATACTTTTTACATTACTGGAATAGAAATTTCAGTGTATTTTCCAGGTAGGTTATCTAAACCACTTAATGTCCTTGTTACCAAAATAATACAGAAAATCTCCAAGGATTAACTTTTCTTAGAACCAGAAGTGATTGACCTTACTAAGTTTAGACTTTCATGAGAATAACGAATATTTCTGAGCCTTCCTCTTGGACAAGTTGCTGCACAACACAAAGATTTTATTGTGGCATTTGTCTTTCATAATTTTGCAGTATAAACGACATTCTCATTGATCTTATAGGATAGTAAAATTTGTTGATTACCAAAACCATCAAATCAGCTGTTTTGAGCCTCAAATAAAATTATATTGGGTCAATGCTTCTGAATCAAATAAGATTTAGTTTTGCTTCATGTTAAGAAGCCCATTTAACTTTTCCAGGGAATGCCACCCAAGCTTTTAGTCTGATATCTCATTACCTCTTAGGTGTGTGCACTTAGTATGATTTACTACTAATAGTATTTAGTGTATCATAATGATACATTTTAGTACTAACTATGCCTTTTAAGTATGTTAACTTTGTGAGCAGTGTACTTGGGAAGAGATCTGGACATCATTAAGCTAAACTACAGAAGTGGGAAATAGTTGATTTAGTTTGGATGCTGGAAATAAATATCTGCTTTGAACGATTAAAGGTTTCTCTCAAAAATAAAAATGAAATGCAGGCACTGTGAACCTTCCGGGCACTATTTTCCAAGGTACCCTTTGTCTGGCTAAACTGTGAAGTGAGTTAAGTTAGCAGGGTGTGTGCTTTGGCAGATCACGGAAAAGCGGTGCCAGCACGGCCGTTGCCTGGAGAAAAGGTGCTCTTTATGAACACCAACCGGCAGTAGACAAGCTGTCACCAACGAGTCATTATAATGCCCCAGACAGAGTATCTTGATAACTGTGTTTTATTCCGGTGGAGCCACTCTGTGCTGCTTCACGACTGAGTGTCTCCCTCGAGTTTAGAAAAGAATTTAGTTCATGTTACCGCTGTAAACTTAATACCTGGGCATATCACCTCACACCAACAGTACGAAATGCAAATGAGAACGCTTTGCTCTTTATAAAGAACATGACAGGGGAGACTGTCAAAGTGGTTCCTAAATGAGGACTGTCCCTTTGGAGGGTAAACGAAGGCACAGAGGGCTTTGATAACAGTGTCTCTTTGTCAACAGACCAACTTACTGAAAGATATGAACCAAAATACATAAACAATAAATAAATGCTGTGGATGATATGACAAATGGGTGTTTTCTTTATAAAAGTGATGTTTTAAAATAAGAAAACTGTGAAAACTTGACTTCTGATTTATCAGAGGAAGCATTCTCTCTGAAATGACAAAGTAATTCACTTACTTTTTGAGATTACTGTGGAAATACTAAACGGCACAACTCGGGTGGTCTATAAGCTTAATATTCAAAATCTATCCATTTGTATTTAAGTCGGGAATTTGATTTAATACTGATCTTTTACTACAGGATTTTCCATTGCTGCATACCAGGTAATTTACCTGTAAAGTCGATAAAACGGTGATTTATAAACAGGTTTATTTTCCAAACAGTGAGTGACGCATTCTAAGAAACTGTTTTTTGTCCAGTAAACATAGTGTTGCTATAACATGGGAAAGCATAAATGGGTTCAATATTTAAATGTTAATAACAGTGACAAAAAATTGTTCAGGAATAATATTCTCATGTTCCTGGGGTTTAGTGATTCATTCAGTTAAACGAGGATGCTAAGAGATTGTCACCACCATCATAGAACTAATTCTGCTTGGTAGATATAATAAAAGAGCAAAACTTGGCAGACTTTTAGCCACCTGCATGAAGTAGTTATGACTGTATTGTGCTTTCCACCAAAAGACATAGTGATGAGCTCGAATTTAAAGGCTAGAAACTGTGGGTGTTGTCTCATTTGTCACTGGCGCTTGGTCAGGCTCTGATGTTCTTTGTGTCCCCCATTAAGTTGTCCTTGTTATAATGTTTCCTCAACAAGAATCCTGGGGTTTTTTTTGCTGTCCAAATTTTAAATTCTGAGATTTTCTTTCTCTCTTTCTGTTCCTATACTTTGTAAGTCATAATCTTCTAATCTAAAATAACATGGCCGTTTCTTCATCAGGGCAATGATAACCTGAGAAATCAGAATCATGCATCCAAAAATTATTACTCTTTCTAGTCAATGGTTTTCCTGAAGAGGAACATAGCTCCTCTGTTTGGCCTGCAGTCTCAACACAGAACCCTGTTGCTACAGTCAGACAGGGTTTCATGTGATTCTCTGTGTTATAGCAGAAAGGATGTAAAGGAAAACACTGTTTTAAGTGAAAGATAATCCTGGTTTCAAAGAATCTTAGAACAATACCTGTGACTTGGAGTTTACTGTTTAAGATTAACAAAGTCATTTAATTTTCTGCTATGAAGAGCAAAAGAAAATGAGAGCAAATGAGATATAAAGTACATGTTTATATATGATATATCCTATACAGAAAGAGGAGAGAGGGAAACAGAGGGAAGACAGAGAAAGAGAGAGAGATATGCTTAATCTGAAGAATTGAGTTAGTGTACACACTATATTAAATAAAAGAATGTTTCCTAACAAATTGATTCTAAACAAAATAATTAGCAAGAACATATATTTTATAAATAGTAATAGGTTTTCTTCTTTTCCTATAGATAGAGAATATGTGATCCATCTTAGATGTATTTTTTTCTTGAAAGGATTATATTACCTTTAGGGTAGGTAGCTGAAGAATCAGCCACACTTTTATGGTAAGCATGGTTCTTTTGTTTGCACTTCCTTATTCATTCTTTGAAGTGCTTCTGAGGAAAGAATTACGGGTGGGGACATTTTGGGCAAGATAGTAAGAAAGAGTTTAATTTTATAATAATATACTACATAGTATCAGTAAAAAGATTATTTCAATGAAATATTATGAAATATGTGGGATATATTCACATGTTGACTATGTTGACCATAGCTTAATAAATAAAATAACTATAAGGGAAAATGACATCCTCAAAGTTGTGCTTGGACTTATGAAACCATTTTGAGAGGATGAATCCTGTGTCATTTTCATAGATGGACAATGTTCACTGAGTGAATCATTAGTTGTTATGATTCCTCCTACTTTTAACGGGTATTTGTGAGGAATTAATTTATGATTTTTATTAGGACCGTGGTAGGACCGTTCACTAAGAATAATAATCACACAGACAGAATCAAGTTCATACTCTTGTCCTCGTACCATTCAACAAATCTTTAATCATTTAATTGCCACTTAACTTGATGGATTAGAATTATTGCCCGTATTTATTGACTGCTAAGAAACAAAGACAAGGAAAGACTGAGTCTACTTCCAGTTGAGGTTCTAGGTTAGACTAATGCAAAAGTATCGAGCTGTCTTCTTTCACTGTCTTCTCTCATTTCTTTTTATTTCCATTTTAGATAGAATGCAGCAATATGAAAGGAGAAAGGGTGATACTACAGTAGGAGGGTTATTGGTGTGGGAAATGGGGGGGCCGAGAAGGGAATATGGGGAGGGATAACAAGACGAAAGGCATTTAGAAAACGCCATATGGAAACCTACCAATATAGAAGCCACTAAAAGAATACACATAAACATTATAAAAGGAGTTATCTTAAAACAAGGGCCATTGCTCCCTCCTAGATGCTATAGGCTAGCAAAGCCACAATGCCAGGAATGAGATCCCTCTTTGATACTGTTGATCAGGGGTCCCCATAGACCCCTGAACAATAAAGAGAAGTGCTTAAAATGCCTCCTGATTTTTAATTATGTAACTTGGACCTGCTTAAATTGATCCCAAACAGATTAAGGCAGGGAGCCTAAGTTATTTAGTGGATGGGAGAAGATGAGAAGAAAAACAAAGATACAGAGAGAGTTTGGAACATATTGCTGTAAGACCACAGAATAGGACGGGGAAGACTTTTAAGAGGCGCATTTTTGCGTTACTTGGCAGAGAATGACTCCAGTAGAAGCTCTGGAGCCTCGTGGGTGAAAACAGTGCTATAAGACCCTAGAATATGTTATAGCTACTGAGATTCAAAGAAAATTCTGTACCTATTCACTTGTTTGACACATTTAAGAGTAGGCCACATTCAACATTTAAAACCACAATTCTCTGCTGCAGGGGAGATGACTTACTCTGTAAAGTGCTTGCAGGACAACTCTGTGTACCTGAGTTCAATATTCAGTACTCATGCAACAAACTGGTTCAGCGGTGCCTGCGTGTGTGCGATCCCAGCACTTGGGTGGAAACGAGACAGGCCTATTCTTGGAGCTCACTGTTTAGTTAGTCTAGCTGAATCTGTGAACTTCAGGTTGTGTAAGAGACCCTGTCTCACAGTGTAAAGTGAAGGGTCATTGACCAAAACATCCAGCATTAACCTCCACACACAATGCACATGAACATATGTACCCGCCACAACCCCCCTACATACACCAAAAATACTCATGAAATTTGATTAAGGAAATTGGCTTTAATATTTTACCCCTCAAATAGAGTGTATCAATAAAACTTTGATATCATTTTCCTTATCTAATTTATACAATGTACGTTCCATTAATATGTGGTATCTTCAAATTAAAAATGTAAATTGATTTCTTTACCCTGCCCATATTTCAGCAGCATGCTAACACATACCTACATTTTGATCTGTAAAGGTCTGCCACTGGATTCACATGGCTTTAAGCTCCTGTTAACCACCACATCCTCTTTACACCTAAAAATAGTTCATGTCTTTCCAAATGGGTGCCAAGCCCTCTGATTTCTTAGAATCTGTTTTTCCTCCCTACTTGCATTTGAAGCCACCCACCTGGTTTTAGGTGTTTTTTTGTTTTTTTTTTTTAAGGGCTAAAAAGCAGCATTCTGAAGAATGCTCACTTGCCTTCCCTAGTTACCAAAGTTCCATTACTCCCATTGCAAAAGGACTTTGATGTACTCATAAGTGAGAGGGCAAAAAGAACCAAAGTCAGAAGAGGTTTGACTGTGTGGGATATGACATTAATTTGCACTTTGAATAATCATTTCTGGATGTGTATACAGGATGTCAGCATATCTGCTTCAAAAGTGGGGAAAATCCCCTGTAGTCAATCAACTCATTGGTTTACAGACTTGGATTTTTTTTCTTACCAAATTTATTATTGCTGTATGTAATGACACACAAGTTGACTTGGCTATAAAGCATGTAAACTTTCCATAAACCTACTATATAGGTACAGATTTTATCAATGTGATCCCAGTGGAAAAGGAATGACTTCTCCCAAATATTTTGATATTTACAACAGAAAAGAGCCTGTATACCACGTTCTCATCTTCCCCAAATGCTGACTATTGCCAAACAACTGTGCAATGTCACCACTACTCAAGGCACAGAACGATACCCCTGCTATACAGATGCCTCATGCTGCTCTTTTAAGAACCACGACCACTTCCTTCCTGCCTCCATTCCCATCTTAACCCTGGAAACCACTAAACTGTATTCCATTTTCAAAATCCTCTCATTTGAGGAACGATATGCAAAAGGAATCATGTAACATATGAACATCTGAGGATGTTTTTTACACTTAGCAAAATTCTTCAGAGAGTCATCTGGGTTTTTGATCAAATCAAAGTTTCTGTTCTTTCTTATTTTAGTACACCCAATCATGGCGGAGTTGGAGAGGACTAGTGTCACTTTCAGATTACTGGTGAAAAAAGTCTTTGAAAAATCACCTTTTATCTGTAATTCCTGAGACCATTTGTTCTCATTTCTGATCTACTTCTTGGGTATTACTCCTAAACTACTCAGAGATCCTAGACTTGAACAAAGATGCATATCTGAGTTATGGGCAGTAACTTCTGCTCAGTTTTCAATACCGATCGATTCCATGGCTGTGAATTTATTTATTTCATTGCTAAAATTTACTTATAGTCACAAGACTTTCATGTTCATTTAAGAACACGTGCCAATCTACATTACACATTCTCCCAAGGCTCAGGGTTCATTGTGGAAGAAGAGGTGGAGAGATTTAAGAGCCAAAGGTGATGGATGAATAACAGGGAAATTGTGTTGCCTACATACAGTAGGGAATTTGCTCACAGAGAGCATGCACAAAATCTGTGCCAGCCCAAGCCTGACAAAATCCAAGCACGGAGGGTAAAGGTGGGTAAGAAGCCCCAGTTCTAACTAAGGAACTCGTGGTGATTGACAGATGCTGGGAGAGGAAGAGTCAGTTTTCTTTAGGGGTGTGATGCCAGGTAGATTGATCAGGCTACAAGGGATGGACCCAAAAGCATTTTGAGAACATAAATTAGACTTGATAGGCCTTTAATAAGAGAAGGAACATGAAGTCAGGGTGTTGGTGGAGATGGGGGAGTTCTGAATATGATCAAAATACATTTTAAGAAATTCTCAAAGAATCAATAAAAATAGTTTTATAAATAAGAAGTTCCAAGCAACAAAAGCAACAAAATGAAGCTGCCTTAAGTACAAATGCCCACTGCGATTTCACAGCGGCCTTCTGCCGTGTGCTGGTTTCATTTCTCAAACATAAACAAGCATCATTTGGCAGCCCATTTAGTCTCAAATTCTTTTCTCATTTTTTTTTGTTTTTAGTTAGTGATTTTGCTTTCTAAATTACCCACACACACACCCAAAGAAGAGGGACATAGTGTTGCTTCATATTTTAAGCACAAGAGTCTGTGGTTTGCATTATAAAGCAAACAGATGATGCTAGATGAGCTTTGTGCAAGTATTCGTTACAATGAAGTTGGCCATGGACTCAGGGCTAATCAATCAACAATATATATTAAGTGAGGTCTCATTGCATAGGAACATACATAAAGCACAGTTGTGTACTGACTAGATAAAATTGCCATTAGAGAGTTCTAAGAACCTACTGTGCATTTCCCCTATGAGAAATATATTGGTATTCATGAATCCAGAATTCATAGTTTCTTCATAGACTACAACTACCACAGAAAAGTCAATATTGAGTATATTTTATTGTACGAGGGATTATAAGCAGCAATCACAAAAGCAATTAAATAAACCCAACCCATGTTTCCCTCCTCCTCCATCTGTGAAGTGCTTCTCGGTTTGTACCACACATGGTTGGAATAAACATACACCCCAGTTTCATGGAGAAAGTTCTTACATTTATTTTCCCATGCAAGTATTATTAGTGCTTTTTCATTCTTAAAGCACCACTGTTTGAATAAATTAGATTATCTCTGCTTTTAGAAGTGAAATGAGTGATAACTGAAGCTTATTTTGCCTTACGGTCTGTCATGAAATCACAACTTGGAAAATAATAGTTTACTCTTCTCACGTTATGTGAATTGGTTAATTCCTGTTTTGAATTCTTATTTTTAATGTGTAGGTTAATTCATTTACCTCATAAATAAATAATACACTTGTTATTGGGCACAGATGTATTTTCCTAGTGCTCTTTCTGTTTTTGAGAGGAAATATTGACCAGGGAACTCTAGTTAATTTCCAGAGTTTTTTGAAAAGTATGTTACATAAACTACTCTAAGTCATGGCAAGGGTACGAATCTGATATTTCTATGATGGCCATGACAGTACTGTAGACAATTATGTCAAACTCCTACAATGTTTTAAAGATTAGCACAAATTAGGGGTGGGATTACAAATTTACTGATTCATAAACCGTTAGGATTTCTCATATTATCAGTGGTAAACTCTATAGTTTTTCTGAGTATCAGTGTAAACATGAATATGTGCCTTTGTGTGTGTACGAGTGTATGTACATATAGCGGTCAGATACCATACAGGAACTACCTAAGGTGACTTCTATGTTTATTATTAATTTGAGAGTTGGGAAGACACTTATTGATGGCCTTTAATCCAAATTTGTTGGTCAACTTTTATTTGGTATATTGGAAATAAAGTTGTTATCATGACATGTTATTTCAAATGAGACTTAGCCTTCTTGTGTATGAAAATACCTGCAGTGTAATAGGGAAAGAAGATTACTATAGGGGAAGGTGAAGCCTTGGAGAAGTCTAGAGGTGAGATAAAAGAATTGATGACCATTACGACCTCACGAAATGTATGCAGGAAAGATGCAAGGAATGATGGTCAGTTACCTCTGCCAGATGACCAAGCAGAATCCCATGAGCCACCTTAAGGGTTTCAGTTCACTCATTAAAGCAACGAGGGACCTTCAGATGGCTTTTAAGATAAAGAGTGTCAAGATCAAGTTTTCCATTTGAAAAATTCTTTGAATAACTGTGAGGGATGCACTACATCAGGCTAAGCCTAGAAACGAGGAGACAATTAGGCAACTAGAAATGAAATTCAGTCATAACTGCCTGAACCAAGGGATGATAGGTGTATTTAGGAGATAGAAATACTATGATTTCATTGACTGTAGAGAACAATAAATAGGCATCTCCTCTCAGTGTTTCAGAGCTCTGTCAACTTCCAAGTGGGCAGTTGAGTCAATGGTTGATGCAAGTTAGAACTGCAAAGAGGAAAAGGATGCATAGGGAAGAGGAGGAGGGTGAAAGCATGGATGGTTGTTTTGGAAAGGACAACATGAGAACGAAAACAAATTGGCTTTTGACCTGCTTCTTATGTGTCTGTGCACCCTACAGGAGCAGGGCAGCGGCTGGGGGGATATTTTGATCCCGCTATCAAGAAATAAATAATTGATGGAGAGGAACCTTTCCTGTTGATAAACAAAGGAAACATAGAGTTTATAATTTTTTCTAGAAACTTTAATAATTTCATTGGCCATGTGGCTACCCATGTGAACCTCAAGGATAGTTATTTCAAAAGTTTACTGTTAACATGGTTTTTCAAATAAAATTTCTCTGAAGAATGATTTTTAGTGGAGTATGTTATCCAGACAAGTGCAGCATTAAGGTCAGAACCACACCCAAAATACAAGCATTTGTTTTTACCTTGGGCAAAATGTAATGATGTATTCTCAAATAACTGTGTGTGTGTGTGTGTGTGTGTGTGTGTGTGTGTGTGTGTATACAGTGTATGTATTGGGAGGGATTGAGTCTTATAAGGATATATGAAAGGCTCAAAGGGTTTACAGACATCAAATATTATTTTTCGAAATAACATTATAGTGATTGAAGTGGAAATGAATCATGAAATATATGGATTAAATAAGCATGGATTTATTACGCATAATTAAAACTTTAAGACTTGCTCCAGGCAAAGTATGACGGAAGTTTTCTACAACTCCAAACACCACCTAGAGACACAGAAACACTGGAAACCAAATCTCTGTAAGGACAGATTTCTATAAATCACATTGATTATTTTCCTTTAAACACATTTTAAACTCTTATTTAAAATGTTTCAAATAAAATCTTTAGGAAGAAATAACGTTGCCTTGAATATCCAAGTAAAACCTGCTCTGTTTACAGACAAGATATTAAAATAAATCATTTTAAAGAAATGTTTTGGATGCAGGTAAGTGGAAGAGGGCTTGTCTGTCCTATGCAAGGCCCGTGAGTCAAATTATAGCTGCTCTACTTTGCTTTTTGTTGATGTGATAAAGCATTTACCAAAACAAACTTGAAGGAGAAAATGGTTTATTTCCTCTGAAAAGTTATCGTTTCTTATCAAGAGAAGTCAAGGCAGAAACTGAAAGTAGGAACCGAAACAGAGGAACTGAAGCAGAGACCACGGAGGAACACTGCTCACTGGCTCACGTCCCCTGGTTTGCTCAGCTACCTTTCTTATACAGCCCAGGCCCTCCTGGCTAGGGATGGCAACACCCATAGTGGGCTGGGTTCTCCTACATCAATTAGTAATTGAGAAAATGCCTCACAGACATGGCCACAGGCCAATCTGATGTGGAAACTCCAGTTTTTCTTCTCAGGCATGTCTAGCTGACAACTGACAATAACTATGGGAACAGGCATGCAAAAAAATAGAGAATAATTGATCTGTTTGATATAGAAGTATAAAACAATGGGGTGATCCATATAAGAGCTAGCATATAATATAGCATATGTTATCATACAATTAGCACATAATTATCAGAAGAAATATTAGCATCTGAAATGAAAGTGTATTATAGGAGCACATGTGTCAATCAAAACAAAATTTAGGAGACATGAATATGCACTCTTAAGATGAAAAGGAAAATAAAAGTCTGGCTGTAATTTCTTTCTGTCACAGTGTTCTTGATAATCATGTGGTAATCTCTAATGACAAGTGTTCTATTAGACACTGCTGGAAATATATATACTCCAAAAGGAGAGAATATGCATGTGTGTTTATGTGTGCATGCAGAGTTAACATGTATGCTAGGGGAAATAGAGTGTGTCACTTATTTTGTAATCCATCCCAACGAATCACCAGTATATGTTACCAATTGCAAAGTATTACTTCAAATTATAATTATTGCCTCTAATTATTTAAATTCTAATTGTTTCACTACCTCCAATTAAATATTTATGCATAACTGAGTACTTTAGGATATATTTAATGCAATAAAGTTAGTAAGATGTCTAAGAAACACCTTTATTAATTCATTAACTACCAAAGGGTTAGATGATGAATCTAGAGCACTGCAAACCGTATTGTGCACACTTGCTGATGTGATCTCATTTCCTCTCCTTCTCCTCCTCTCCCTGGCTGTTTCCCATCCATTTCTCCTTTCTTCTCTAAGAGTTCAAACTCAAAGAGGCAATTTTAATTTTTTGAATATTTTTATTGAATTTGTGTGCATTTTATACAAAGTATCTTAATTGCCTTCCTATGCCTACCCCATCTACACTCTCCCATATACCCACGCCCCAGATTTCATGTATTATGTCATTTATGCTAAAGCCTATCGAATCATGTTTATGTGCCCAGATGTCCCTCATTTTGAGTTCATCCATTGGACTCTAGTCAGCCTATCTAGAGTCTCTCCCTTAAAGATCAACTCTCCCTCATCCAGCAGTAATCAGCTGCCAGTAGCTCAGCTAAGGTAGGGGCTGTCTGCTCATTTCCCCAGTTCTGTGTTGGTTTTGCCAGATTGAATTTGCATTGGGCTCATGCATGCTGACACCGTTGCTGATCTTATAGTAATTTAAATTTTATATAGAGCATGCTACAAAACTCACTGTCTAAAACTACCTGAAGGTTTTGAAGGAATTCCAAACATGGTAAGTGTCAAGCAGAGAAGAGGCATACTAGGGCAGTGGAAAGTGAGGTGGAGAAAGGCTAACAAACTAGAAAGTGAAAACTTCTCTCAAATCAACTGCTACCCAAATTACAGTGTGTTATGCTCGGTTCCCACACACGTTTTCCTTCACAAAATATTTACCATGTGAAGTCTCTTCTTGCTAAGTCACAAGTTTGCTTTCTAACTTGTTTTAGTCTATATTTCATTCGGTTAATTTCTTAACCCAGAATCTCTAGGTTTTAAATACTGTATATACTATATATATATATATATATATATATATATATATATATATATATATATGTCTTTTTGAGATATATGAGTTTATTTGATGGACATTCACAAGTTATGTAGCCATTAATGTTGTACTGTCTTCATTTAGCACACATCTGTATTTAACGGAGTCTATAGTTTTATTGTAAAATAACAAGCAAAAGCATATAGAAAGACTCAGTGTGACAAATGGGAAGCACTATATTACACAGCACCAGAAATAATTGTTTCAGTTTCCTTAAAATCAATGTGTCTGAAGTATGAAGCTAGAAGCATTCTGCAAACTTATCCTAAGTAATAAATAGAGCGAAACCTGCGTTGCGCAGTGGTTGTTTCAGGTTGGGGTAGAATCTTCTAGGCCCACACAGAAATACTTATTTCCACTGGAGGCATTGCCAAGATGAAAAAGTAATTAATAGTATTATATACATACCACTTTGGCAAAGTGCAAACATGTTTACACTTGTGTGAAATGCAAATTTATGAAAACATGAAACATAATTATGAAAATTATGAAAACATAAATTTGCACTTCACACAAATATTTTTACATGACTTTACAGGCTTAGTTAATTTTATGTCATCTAGTCCATGTTTCCATGGGTAAATTATCAGGGCTCTGCTCTTTCTTTTTCTTTTAGCTATCTATAATGTATGGATCTATCCTCTTATCTATTTCAAATCTTCCCTCCAAATCTCATTTGATATAACTTAAAATAAAATCCAGGTGATACATGTATAAATTATTGGCAATATTGGAGGCAGGATAGTAAAACCAGTTTTTGTTTTTTTTTTTTTTTCCAGAAATGAAGCTATTACATGTCCGTGCAGGCTTTGGAGACTTTACTATAACTGAAGGAGACATTCTAAAGTCCTGTGTCTGCAGGCTGTCACTTGCTCAATACAAGTACTACATTTACTTCTATGGACTTCTAATAAAACCTTCCACCATGAGATTTTATCACTATATCACTTCAGAATATGTGAACACTCTCCACAAAATCTCTATTACAGCTGCTATTTGCACAGTTGCTGGAAACATAAATTGCAATACATGAAAGAATGAGAGACATACTTGAAACACAGGACACTCTGCATTACTAAATTAAGACAAAAATTCCTGAAAATTTATTTTATATTTAACTGTCCTATTTTAAGAGATTGTATAGAACACACAGACATGCTTCATTTTAGCTTTATAATAGAAAGCAGCTTTTATTTCGTGACAAATATGCCAGTCCTTACTCTTTCCTAGATTTAATGATATCTTTTTAGAGAAAGGTCTTGTTATGTAACCATGACTATCCTGTAACTCACTGTGTAACCCAAGCTGGCCTCAAACATGTAGCTTTGACCTCCTGAGTGGTGATATTATAGGTATGAATCACCAAACTAGGCTCATCTCTCAGGTCTTAAAACCCAGTTAGTCAGAAAAGTCATAGTCATCTGAAGAAAACTTGCAATATTCCATGTCTTAAATGACACATGAGCACATGTCCTGAGCCTGTGCAGTTATTTCTCCAGCTTCGCTAGGTGCGTTCCTTCTTACCAGAGTTAGGCTTGCCTTGTAGCGGTTTATGCGAGCGACTTACGTAAGAGACTGTTCAGACCTAGAATGAGCCCCTTGTCTCTCATGCACAACATTTATTTTTCATAAAACACTTAAATCTACAAAATAATTGCAGTGTAAAAATGCTAAAAGAAAGCAGCAGGTAGTTTGAATTACAGAGAGAATTCACAGAGGTATTCACTGTGGTGAAGAACAAGTCAAGAAGTGCAGGTGTGCCTTGGTGGGCTCACTTGATCCGTGGTCTTCCTAAAGTACCACTCTGTTTTAAGTTGGCATAAATTTCAAACAAGGTAGGCTTTAATATGTTTGACAGAATACATGAAATCTGTTGGGAGTTTAGGGGGTGTAGATGGAGGAGGGGATCTCAATTTGATTAAGATGCATTACATGAAATGCACAAAACTCAATAAAAATATACATTAGAAGTTCCACATAATTATTAGTAATGGAAACTCCTATCCAGTGTTGCTACCAGAATGCAATGCTGTTCAGCCATTCCTTACCTAACAGGCAAACAATCTGAACCACTCTGAGTGGCAGTGGGCACCAGCTCCTGTGGGATAGCCCAGAAGAAATTAACACTCATCTTCACATGATATGCCCGTGTGATCCGAAGGCTCAGAGAGCTAGAGCAGAAGGCTCATGCATTCAAGGTCATCCTTAACGTTGAGACTGGGAGACTATCTTAAACAGAGTCTATGTTAAATTTTTCATCTCTCCAGCTGATAGTCATAATTCTGCTATTGAATGTGAAATGCTGTGTGGTCTGTATGATAAATTAGGACTCAAAGCAACCCAAAGTCTTGCAGACTGCTACTACTGTTTAAGTTCCAAGTTGTGACCCTTAGTTATACCTGGGATGTGCTTTCTTAAGAACAATAAAGACAAAGAAATTGCAGTGTGTGCTTGCAGATATCTGGAGGGCCTTCACTGCAGCACAGCTCTATTGGGCAAGGTACTAGCAGAAGAATTCGGGAAACATATCTATATTCCTCAAATGTGAATGTGCAGTGAACACAGGGATCATGCCCACATATAAGGTCTGATTCAGGAAGTCTGCAGAGAGCTAAGATTCTGTCTCTAATACACTTTTGAGTGATGTTAATGTTACTAGTTCAGGAATTTTTTTAATGTATTATTTATATTTTATGTGTATGAATGTATTGGTTGCATGTATGTGAGTGCATCCATGTCATGCAATGCCACAGAGCTCAGAAGAGGGCTTCAGATTCCCTTGGAACTGGAGTTAAGGACAGTTCATAGCTGCCATGTGGGTGCTAGGAATTGAACCTACGTCCTCTGCAAGAGCAGTCAGTGCTCTTAACCTCTGAGCCATCTCTCCAGCCCTGGTAGTTAAGGAATACTTAAACACTTGCTCTTATCAGGCCAAAGTGGAATGACTGAAAGGAGAATCGATTAAGGATGGAATCAATTAAGTTGATGGAAAATGATGGCAAATTGGTACAAAATATAGATACCAAATGGTTGCCTTGATCAAACAAAACAAAGCCACAAACAAACAAATCACATGAAAGCTAATTGTATCCACACATCCTTTCATGTATGTAAGTAACAGCAGTTGTTTCCCAACTTATTTATTTGTGGATATATTTACATAGTTAAAAATATAATTAAAACATTAAAAGATGTTGGTGGTGACTGTGGATGTACATGTATGCATATGCCTGTTTGTGTTTGCATGTCCATAACATTTTCTCAAGTGCTTGATAAGAGTTAGATTACAGAAATATGCATTGGGAGAGAACACAGTTGTTAAAATAGTTTTCAAAGACAAGTTCTACTATACTCTCTTTGAATTTTATACAATGTGTACAAAGTTATATGAGGGTAAACCCAAATGTAATTGAAATCAATATTGCATTGAATAGATTCGCTTTTAAAATTTGTGCTTATTACACAGACTAACACAGACTATTTGGTCAAAGAGAGATTAAAACAACTCTGTCATGTACTTTTACCTAACAAATTAATTTTTATTATAGGCAAGATGATTTCTTGCATAACAGTTTCTGTTTCCAAAATTTAATCAAATATTTCCCCAAACTAAACAATAGACACCTTTTCTCTTGGTCACAAATTATGGTAGATATGTAAAGCAATAAGTATCTTTGTGTACTGGGGTATGTGCAGTTCAATAAATTAGCTACATCTACTGACTATTTGAAAGACTCAGAAACAAAACAAGAGTCTTCATACCATTTGGTAGCTAAACTCCTGAAATTCTTTTTGTTATTTTGGCCTTTAGAATAGTTTTCTTTGAGCCAAGCAATATCATCCTAGCACTCTGGAGGCTGAGGCAGGGGTATTGCAATGAGTTTTAAGGCAAGTGTGGAACACAGTGAAACCCTATCTCCAAATCGAAAGTAAATAATTGTTGCTTGAAATTTAGTTTTATACAAATCAATTCAATTCAGTTCAATCTATTCTAGTGAAAATATGCAATATATTTAGACAAAGTACTTAGAGTTTACATACAATTAATAGATATTTCTTAAAGAATCTATGCTAAAATTAAATATTTTAATAGCATAGAACACCAAAACTCAATAAAATGAGGCTAGACTTAATTATGCACATATGTGGTTTGAAATGAGTTTTCTTTTAATCTTGACTAGTTTTGGACATAAACACTGGCATTCTAAATTAGGCAATCAACGAAAACTTAAGGATAATCCTTAATTTTGTTGTCAATGCCTTAGTTTATTTAAAACTGGAAGGCTGCCCAGCATGGTGATACACACCTGTAATCTCTCCTGTGGAGGTAAAGGCAGTAGAATCAGGATTTCAAGAAGTGTCACATCTACATAGTGGATTTCAGGACAACCTGGGCTACATGAGAAACTGCCTTAGGTAGAAGAAAGAAAGAAAGAAAGAAAGAAAGAAAGTGCAAGAAGCTACTTAGACTGAGAATGGCAATGGAAATAAGAGAATCTCCTATTTATGAAAAAAATGAAAAGAAAATCATTAATATTGTTATCCATTACTAGAATAGTAAACCGAATTTTATCATACTCCCTTTATTCAGAGAAATAAATTTCTGCAATGTTTAAACCTGCTAACATAGCCAGATGGAGAGAAGTATTATTATTTAATTAGATTGCATTTAATGAAATAATTAGTGTCATTAGAACTCACAGGAAGTTGGAACTCCATAAGGACAGGAAATAAATCTTCTTTCCTTCTGTTTTTCCTCTTATGGAACATTAACTAACAAATACTATACATAAAATTGCTCCTGAGTAAGTACATAAATTATGCAGTGTGGCAGTTCAATGTACAGTAAAACTTTGGAAGAGGGCTTATAAACTTGGAAATTTCTTAAAATAATTAAACACAGTGGGAAAACAACAAATTTTTAGTAATATACTTTATTTATTATTTTTATTTTATGTGTATGAGTGTATTGGCTGCATGTATGTGAGTGCACTGTGTCATGCAATGCTGCGGAGGTCAGAAGAGGGCATCAGATTCCTCTGGAACTGGAGTTAAGGACGGTTCATAGCCTCCATGTGGGTGCTGGGAATCGAACCCGGGTCCTCTGCAAGAGCAGTCAGTGCTCTTAACTGCTGAGCCATCTCTACAACAAATGTTTTATGTATTAGGATCATAACAGTGATAAAGGAAAAAAATTGGAAGTTTTCCCCTAATTCTAATGATTTTGTAAGAGAAAGAAATGCAATGTTATTTCTCATTCATACACAATCGCAACTTTTACACTTTTAATCACTCTTATTGATCAAATGTTATCACAGCAAGTCAGTTTTTAAAAGTATCCTTCACTATGCAAAATAATAATCAAACTGACAAGTTGTGGTTACTGACTAGGAACAGGAGATAGTTCAGAGATGTAAGCATTTGGAAAAAAGAAAAAAAAAAAACCACACACACACATACACACACACATATCCTTCCTGCATTTCACTGGAAAGGATAATTAGAATCAAGTTAATAGTCAATGCAGATTCTAATGGGCTCACAGGTCAATAGTAACCACTCCTCTATAAGAGGTGTTAAATAGGAATGGCTCAGTACAAAGTGGGAAGCTTGACTCTCTGGATTTGAATCTTACTACTGCTTCATGTTCACTGAAATAACCTGGGAACCCATAGGGTTAGCCTGTGTTTCAATTATTTAAACTGAAGTTACTTCAACTGTAATTCAGCTTCCCGATATATGAGACTGGGGTGACACTGTTTCCCCATTTGTACTAGGAGGACTATCAAAGTTACTACTTGTAAAACTATGTAGAACAGTGCCCAACATGCATTAAAAGTGATACAACTGTAAGATAATAGTATTAACTACTATTTACCCTGTATATGAGATCACAGTGTAAACTCAAACACAGACAGTTGTTGTGCCTTGATCTGCTATCTTTACATAAAACCATTCTTGTCTAGAACAGCCCCTCTAGTCCCTCTGTCATGTTTGGTTAGGCTTGTCACACCATTATTCACAAGTTGATATTTTTCCTATAGTATGTATTTATGGATCAACGAAGCCCTACCCGGTCTGTGAGTTCTGTGTGCAATTCTCCTTAAAGTTACTGTAGGTATTCTCTAGATTCTTTTGTTCAGTATAGATTTTGACATGTGGTATTACATTGTGTTACAACACTGCCAAAGTTTCTCAGGCTTTCTTCACACCCTAATATAAAGAAGTGAAAGAATGGGCTATTGACTGAGCACATTTCCTGCAGATTAATTCTTCCATTTCTTGAAAGGCACATTTCTTCTTTCACTAGGAATATCTGTTTAGAAAGTGGAAGAGGTGCTGATGAAATAAAAAAGGCATTGCTATCATCTCTAGTAAGTAGATCATTGTCAAAACCCCAAATATTAGATCTTATGAGACATGCCAGGTTGAGGCAATTAGATGCCATCCTTGTACGCTATGCTCAGAAAGGCCAGAGTGTCAGTCCCAGGTACATACTAAAGCTTTTAGTGGCTTATACAAAGAAAGCATGGTATGCTGTGTAACCCAGCACCTCAAAAGTTCTATGAAGATGTGAGGATGTTTCCTGTGGAAGCAAAGGATCAAGAGAACGGCAAGTTTTGATGTACGTTTAACCAGTGAGAATACTTCCTCTTTTATCATTAAGTGAGTGAGCACTGAGCAGAAGAGACATCTCTCCAATCTAGTCATATTGCAAATTATGAGTGGTCAGTGAAAAACAGCAAGTATCATCACATCGTATTTAAATTCCACATGCAAGGGTTAACACTAATGCTTCAATAAGGACAAAGATAGTAGTTTTAATTGTCAAAAGAGGGGACATCCAGGACTGAAAAACAGACTATAATTTGATTTCAGATTTAAATTGTTCAAACAAGTTATTGTGCTTCAAGAATAGAAAATAATTGAGCAGAGTTACCATTATCTCAGTGGTGCAACATTCAATACAGAAACTCACTTTGGATAAGAAGGGCCATAAAGAAATTATCCATTGATTTTGAAGGTCTTGATGAAATGTGCTTATTCTGAAAGTTGATTATTTGATAAACTCACTTATTTTATGAAACTATTGTCCCAGCTTGCCTACCCAGAGAAACAGTTCATCTTCTGAGATACTGATGCTCAGATAAATGGCTTATGTGCCTTGATGTGTGTATCTTATATTGAATGAATTCACCATTTATAGCAGTGGAGGGAAAGAAAATCAAAGTGTCAATCAATAATAGAGACATTTTAACTATCAGAACTACTACCTTTTTGGAATATCTTCCCTTTCCCATGTCTCTGCCACTCCTTCCCCAAGTGGTATCAATTTATTTTATTTTGGAGAATGTTATTTAATAGTGCTATATTTGAATTTTGGAAAGATGTATTAAGAATGTAGATCCTCAATAATTAGAACTTCAAAATAAAACTCTATTTTCCTTCATTTTAAATATTTAGAATTTTGATTTATCATTTGCTCGTCTCACGACATGCATGTGGACATCAGAAAATGACTTTGTGGAGTGAGTTCTTTTCATCTATCATTACATGGGTACTGGGGATAAAACTCATGTTGACAGGCTTGGGTGACAAGCATCTTTACCCACTGAGCCATCTCGCCAACACATTTCCTTCATTTTAAATAAGGTTTTAGAATTATAATGTATTTACATTGGCATTGCTTATAGAAGTTTAATTATTTTCATCCTGAGCTAAAAAACAACTTTTGTTTTTACCAAAATCAGAAATTTCAATCATTTTATTCTTCTTCATGCTTTTGTTCTTTACACTAGGTGTCTTAATAACAGGATGGCCTCAAACATCACAGTCGTCCTGTACCAGCCTCCTGAGTGGCTGGGAAAACAGGCTTTGGACACCATAGCCAGGTATTTTATTCCTTTTTAAAAAATACACGATGTGTAATGACTATCAAGCCTTCAGGCTTTTCTTTTAAATTTCTTCAATGTGCTATAAGGGAAGTTAAAAAGAGATGTGATATTTTGCCACTCAGCCCTCAAAGTGAGATATTAAAGGTACACGTAGCATCGCTGTACCACAATCTCAGCCCTGTTTCCTCTTCCTGATGAACACCTCAGAACATCGCCCTGGCTCTCATCTTTCTTTGGCTTCACATGATAAACTGAGGTTTGCTTTTCAGCACCCAGTCCCCCTCTGAAGTCAGAGTTTATTGACACTGCAAGGCATTTAGTCACCCTAATGCTTTGTTAGATTATTCTTTGAGTCAGTCCAGTGATGTGGATCTCCAATTTTACACAAATAATATCAGGGAACAAGCAAGAATAAATACCTGTTGGCATTCACAATGAACGGAATATGCTAATGATCATACTGACCTTAAGAAAGTCTGCCAGACTTAAACCTCAAGGTAGAATGGTGAATTTTATGTTAGAACTTTTACTTCAGGACACACACCTCAATATGTGTAGTCCATATAACTAGTCTGAAAGTTTTTAACTTAACCAAAACACTATGATTATGAATTCCTAAGACAAAATGTGCAAGGAATTTCAGCATCTTATTATTTAAATTATTAGACAGAAGCAGACAACACAGCAACTTGCTGTAAAACTCTGATATTCTATTGATATCTGAAGCTTTTAGATTTTCTTATTTAATATTGTTTGAATAAAGCAATGTGCATGTTTACTCAATTGAGGCACGCATTGCTTTCAGTAATACATCTCAGAGCTGACATGGCAGAAAGGGAAATTTACAACTAGCATGACAGAGTTTACAAAAGAGAATATGGCTAATCTTTGCCTTTCTAGAATTCCAAGTGTTCTCACGAAAATGTACACATGAGAGATGGATAGAAATGCCGTGGGTGCCAAGTATGAGGGAAAAGCAGAGCCATAAGAGATATTTCTTCATAGGTATACATTGCTTGTAAATTTCAAGACTACAATTTGAAACTAGGTGCATCCTTGTAATGAAAGCACTCAGAGGCCAAGGTAGAACAGCAGCTTCCAACCAGCTCCAACTGTGTAACAAGACTGTCTCAAGAAACAAAAGAAAGGAGGCTGGAGAGATGGCTCAGTGGTTAAGAGCACTGACCTGTTTTAGGGGATACAAAGCCCTCTTCTGATCACTGTGGGCATTGCTGAATGGGTGCACTTATATATATGCAGGCAATACACTCGTACACATAAAATAAAAATAATAAATCAAATCAAATAAAAATATTAATTTAATAATAGCTATGGAAACATCTTCAGATTAACTGAATATGTTGAAAATGATTAAATTAAATAATGTGTTAATGTAGCTAATTATTTTTTAGTGGTACATTATATTATTTTTCTTCTCTTAGTTTATAAATAATTAAAAACTCAAATAAGAAAATATTCTTCTTGGATAAACTTTAGTACAAAAAAGAGAAACAACAGAGAAGGTGGTGGTGAGGTGGATTTTTCTAAATCATTTTTCAGTATTTGACAGATCATAGGACAGTCAGAAAAAAAATCTCTAGTCTTTTCTTTATATTACACATCCCCTTTCTCTTTCATGTTTTCTATAATTATTTGGTTAAGTGGTATTTCTATTTATGTTTATTGGAATTCTATTTTATTTTCAGTTATTTGAGTTTTCTTTTCTGTATCAGTACTTAGGAAGAAATTTCCATTTAAGGATTAATAGAAGTGTCTGTTATTTAATGTCAATTTCATCTTGCTGCAGTTCACAGTACATGCTTTTTATAAGAGGAGTAGATTTTTGCCGACTGACTCCCATATTCAACTGACTCTTTTAGAGTAATAAAGGAAAGCCGAGTTTTTAATGAAAGCACATGATAAAATGTTACATTTAAAATATTGTCATCATACATGATCATCTTTTGTTTCTTTAAACTTCTCACAATAGAGATAACATATAGCATGCTTTATTCTTAGAAGAGTTTGAGAGCACACAAGAACTATTCTAATATTCTTCATGACTAAATAAAAAACAAGCTTGTGGTCTTACATATTTAGAATCCTAACATTCTGATATCTGGAGGATCAGAAGTTGGAGGACAGTCTGGACTACATAGCAAGACTTTGCTCCAAGAGAAGGTGTGAGAAAGGAAGAAAAGAGTGGAGAAAATTCATGACTAAAGGCAATAAATGAATATCCTGTATTTTTCTCTAAATATTTGTCACATAATCTTATACTTAAGCCATTCTTTACATATTGAGCTTACATGTGGAATTTGGAGTGATTATTGCCTCCTCAAAGCATAGGAATCTGACACTGTTTCATTTTGTAGTAAATGCTACATTAAATATCAAATGTGCAACATTATGATAGGAGTGAGTGATAAGGATTTCAGAATTAATGTTCTGTGTCATGTGACTGAAAATTACCAGTAGAGTTCTTGTAATGTTTTTCATGCTAAATTCTGATATTTAGGAAAATTGGTAATGCATAGAGAACCTATCAAAATATATTAAAAAGAAATGTGTCTTAAGATTATATTATATTGAGAATAGGATATTTTTCAAAATCTTGTATAGTGCAAATCCTACAAGAGACGAAACAAAAACATCTTTCTATGAGGACTGGCTCTAAGTCTTAATAATGGTCCCATGCCAGGCAACTGCTTAAAAACAACATACATGTTTCAGGAATTAAGTATTGTCTAGAGTTGGGTGAGGTGGCACAGGCCTTTAAGCCCAGCATTCTGGAGAAAGAGACAAGCAGCTTTCTGTAAGATCAAGGCCAATCTAGCTACACAGTGAGTTCTAAGACACATGAGGCTACAAAGAGGCCCTGTCTCAAAAAACAACCCCCCCCCAAAAAAAAACCAAAAAAAATTACTAGAAAAAATTCACAAGGGTCAGCAAACAGAAGACCTTCAATAATCAACATGTAACTCATTTAGCAGTCACCCCTCAGGCTCACTGTGATGATTTCCCTGGGCTCAGTCATTTATTCTTCTCTGTTCTTTTCTTGGCCTTAATTCACAGATTATTTTTCAAATCATCAACATTATTAAAAAAAAAATAACAGTCACATGATAAAAATCCCTGTGTTTGTAGCAAGATCAGTTTTTGACGTAGGTGTTTGCACTGCAAAATATATTAATTCCCTAAAACGCAAGCCCCAAATAATCTTACAAGAAGTAGTTTATTACAATCTACATTCTTTTTAAAATATTTTATTTATTATTTTTATGTGTATACGTGTATTGCCTGCATGTAGGTAAGTGCACCTGTGTCGTGCAATGCCCACAGAGGACAGAAGAGACTGTTGGATCCCCTGGAACTGGAGTTATGGACAGTTGTCAGCTGCCATGTGGGTGCTGGGATTCGAATCTGGGTCATCTGTAAGAACAGCCAGTGTTCTTAACCACTGAGCCATCTCTCCAGCCCCAACCATCTATATTCTTTAAATGTTTCTTTTCCAAATTCCCATTGCTGATAAATAGTCCATAGCTTTCACTGTGGACATTCTAATGATTGCTGCTTGATCTTTTCCAATTGTCTTCCTGTATTAGCATTTCATATTAAAAGAGGGCTAGTGGAGGATTTGTTCTTATTTGTTTTTAGCCTTGAAGTTAGTTAATGGCTAGTTAACATATTAGAGACAAGTAGAGGAATTTCATTTCATTTTACATAACAATATACATAAACTATCTAGGACAGATTAAACAGATTTGTATGCTTGATATATCCTATTGAAAAAGAGTCACTATATCACCTTCAGAATAACTAAAGCCTGTCTTCTCCTCTCCTGTCTTCCTGTTGTTCACACTTTAAAAGATTTACATGGGGCTGGGGAGAGAGCTCAGTCTGTGAAGTGCTTGCCTTGCAACCATCATGACCTGCCTTTGATCTCCAGAACCCATGAGAAAGGGTGGTATGCACTTGTAATCACAGTGTTGGAGAGGAGGAGACCAGATTTGCAGGGCTTCTTAGTCAGCCAGTCTGGCCTACCTGGTGTGCTCCAGAACAGTGACAGTCTCTCCTTCAAAAATCAAGGTGGACAGAGTCCTGAGTAAGGACACCTGACTTTGACATTTGATTTCCACATGCATGTGCACATGGACATGAACATGTTCACACACATACAGACACACATAAAAAAGATTAAAAGACCAACACGTAAGTCTGATCTCTTCAAATGTAAATAAACTAGCATATGTTCAATTATATTAATATCAAACAATTTAGATTAAGTTCTGTTAACCTAAAATGTTTTGTTTATTTGATATGATTACCCATTGCTTCTTGCATCTGTAATATACATTAAACAATTACATAATTTATAATCATATCATCACCAGTCTCCCTTAAGTTGATAACTTTCACTTTCATATTATACGTGGGCTACAGACCTTAGACATAAAGATTTTAGATATTTGCATTCAGATACTTCATTTGTTCTACCAATGTTATTTTAAAAATCTTCATTTCCTCTCAGATTCAAGCTCCATTTCCATCTTTTAGATAATTGTCACTTTCACATTTCATTCATTTTATTTATAAGCTTTAGGCAAATGAAAAACACAAAATACGTCTTTTCCCATTCGCTTGTGTAACTGAATTTTTTACCCCCAAATGTTTGTATGGAGCATATATTTGAGTGGAACTGAAACATAGACAATGTTTTTAGGAAACAGTGGATGACCTAGGTCATGGAGGGACAGTGGACGCACTCTGAAACCCTAGTGCACTGTTTATGAAGAAAAGCATTTCAGTTTACTCACTGATGACACAAACTTTATGAAATAGCCTTTTTCCTTCAAGATAAAATTCAGCCTTCTAAATATCTGACTATCTTTATTCTGTTTACTTGTTTTGTTTTGTTTTCCAATCACAGGAAGCTTATCTATCCACTATTAACGAGATTCCTTCTATGGTATGTTTGAGCATCTAAAAGTTTAGAAGTACTAAAATGATTATTCAAAATAGATTTTTAGATTATTAGAAATAGGAGATTCAGATAATTGTTGTATTGGAATGGTAAGAAATTCTGCTTTAAAAATCAAGAGGCATCCTGACCTGGTCCTTGAGTCTTGTCTTTTGAAGGATCTGACAGTGCTCCTCAACGATGAAAGGACAGTGTTTCTCCATGTAAAGAACCCTGCGTGACCACTGAGTGATCATTCCACACTCCCTTCAGGCTTGCATAGCTAGAATATAGGATCCTTACAGCTAAACCTTGTGGATTTTTGTTTAGCCAGAGACGATTTCATGTAGATTCAGGAAATCTCTTTGAAGAGCTTAATTCGACATTTCTCCGTCAATGTGTTAATGGTTAACCCCCAAGTTGCTTGTTTGCAACAGAAAAATTCCCTTATTACTTAAAGTTATAACTTTGAACTCAATACCCTTTCTACAAGTGAAATGTTTGGCTTCCTCCCGACCATCACTGTTTTTCCATTTTTTCTATAATTGGCTAAGAAAAAAAAAATCTGCTTTGGAGATTTGTTCTCATAACAACAAGAAAGAGATGAAATTTATTTTGACCAAGAAATCAAACATTTCAATGAAGATGTACAAGTCAGGACTGCTAAAACCAAAAGTTTTCCTCAGAGAATCGTCATCTTCCATTTAATCCCCTGGGGGTCACCAGCCCCCCTCAATTTCTATGGGAGATCTGTGGGCAGAACCAAACCAGGAAACAGTTGATTCTAACTTTGAAAATACCAAAGGGCGACAGTTGACACTTTCCACTATGTCATTCTGCTGACCCATGGGCTCTTCTTTTATCATCACTAAAGTAATCACTACATTGTGGTTTTAATGAAAAAATAACGTTGTGGGTAGCACATTGCTTGGAAAGGATCAAATGAAATTTATATTCTGTGGGTGAGTTACAAACACAAAGAAGATAATTTTCTGTGTAATCCATGGACAACTACAAAAAATATCCTCATGGAGACTCGAGAATGGCGCTTCTACAAAAGTATTTCCAGTTAAAATCTTAAAATGCTTATTTATTAATTTTATCAAGAGTATTAAATCATTGTGGATGATAATACCCCATTTGTCAAACACTATCTAAAGTCCCCTTAATTACTTAAAAATAGTTTCTCTTCTCTTGAAACTATTTTTATTCCATTTTCCTTTCATAAGTACTGTGATGGAAATTAAACAGAGCCAATATTTTCTTAGAAAAATAAACATCTTTTTAAGTCTTCAGTTGTTTTGTAACTATAGTGATTTACCTGATTCTGATAATTAGAGTAGTTGGTTTCAGAAACAGAATATTTAAGTCTTTAAGTCTATTTAAGATTTAAAGTATTGAACACATATTGAACAAAATGATTATTAATGGGTACTTTCTTCCGCTGAAAGTATGCTAAATGTAGTAATGAATAATCTTATAAATATTTAGAAGACCTGGAGACCCTCATAACAGTTTAATAGTAATAACAAAATCAGCCTGGGCAACCGGGACAGAGCTGAAACTCACTTGTTCGGCAACAGACAAGAGAGAAAAACAAAGGTACGGAAGAAAATAGAAACATTTTTGTTGCAAGATTAGAGTTTCAATGTAAATATGTGATGTTTGATTTAAATGAAGTTAACTGATTTGGGGACACAGGTTTTGTTTACATCTACTATTTCTGTAATATATTAGATACCTTTGAATGTTCTTGTGTTGATGTAGTTGTCCAGTACAAGCTAAAGAAAGACATTTATTTGGGGGATTTAAAATTCAAAGAAAGTATTCATCATTTAAGCAAATGATAAGAAAAACAGGAAAGATAATAAAAGACAATAACTTCCATTTTTATATTTTACCTGTTTTTAATGTTAGGATTATGAGCCACAACTGCATTTTGAAATGATATACAAATCTATATTTATTTTATCCTTGACTGTCCACTAATTGAGGTCAGCGAATATTTATCTCTGACACATAACTTCAGATTGAGAACCAGAAAAATTATAAGAAGGGAGCTTTTCTTTTTAACTAATCAATCAAACAAACAAACAAACCACAACAAAACAAAACACACACAAAACAAAACAAAACAAAAAACAATTTTCTTACAATGGAGACTGAATCAGTTATGACGTTTATTACTGAATTATTACTTATTTAATTCAGTTTCTTTGAAGTTTTATTCTACAAAGAACCATCTTAGATGGTAGCGATTCAGACTGCAGAAAATTCAAATTGTGGCTGGGCAGGTAAATAGCCAAATTTGCTTTTGTGGCTTTTCCACTGATAAGTCAGATTAGAGTTGTAAGTATGACAAAGCTGGGCATATTCTAGAGGCCCCTCTACCCGAAGACCCAAATTTTTACAATCTAAGAAAATGAAGCCTAAAAGGCTCCTGTGCTGAGGGTTTTGTAGGTCATCACCCAGATGTTGGTTTTTAAAGCTCAGTTCGCTAAAGTGCAGATTATAGTCGAGTGTTTTTAAATGAGAGGATATAGAGCTGTCCAATTACAATTCAATCATCTTTTTAATTAAAAAAATACTACTTATTTCTTTTAAGTTGAAATGAGGTATCATGACATGGTAATTATTTTCTGATTGAGGATATCAGCATTTAGTGTTGCTGATATTGGGCGTGAAAATTGGGTAAATTGCAGATTTTGTTCTTCTACAGGCAGCCAGAGGCCAGAATTTAAGGGAAATGAAATAGCTCTGTTGGCTTGCAAATAAAAATGTAAAACTTTCCATACAATCAGGATTAATCAAGTACACTCAAGGCCATATATAGGTAACAAAATTGAAACTTTTTTTCATTTATGCTATGTTATTTACAGTTTCCTGGCTGATGTAATAGCCATGCATGTTGTGAGAAAGTATAAATAAAGTTTTTAGTGCCCTATAGCAGGCGATGTAAAGATGAAAATAAACAATGCCCCCATGTAGGCTGGCCAGCTTATTCTCCAATGGAGTGTTAGATTTGGCGAATCTGTTCTTTTAATTATCCACCTATTCATGTACTATAATGCTTAATTTCTTTGACATAATGTTTATGGGAAATTCATATAGAGACATTTCTCCATGCCCCTTGGAACTTTCAAGAGAACACTTAATTTTCCAAATAAGCAATGAGCACAATAAAAAATAAGTTTAGCTCCTTTTGAGAATGTATGGGTTTTCATTACTAACTGAATTATAATAAGTCATCAAGAAATAACTCCTTCCGGTCATATTTATTTCTCTCTATTTTCATACTATCTAAAAATATTGGCAATCATTAGATATATGTATGTATTTAAAAAGAAATTAAGTCAATATATTTTATATGTTGGACTACCTTACAATGATTTTTCATTTAAGGCAAAAATTGGGTGTTTAACAATTCACTCTGCATTTTTAATTTCCTCCACAATTAAAAAATGAAGTTTCAGTTGCTTCATGAGAAAACCTCAGACAGATTGAGAGGACTTCTCATGAAAACTCATAAATAACTTCATCTTTCCCTCCTTTCAATGAAATTGCTTTACAGTTTCTAAAGTATTGTTTCAGAATTACTTGCTCGATCTAAAGCTTGGGATTGCTATGTGGCATCTGCAGCATTATAATTAAATTCAAGTCCAGTTTAACATCAGACCCCAAGTTATTCAGATCATTATAGATACTACCCAATGAGGTATTGTGAGGGTCCAATATGGACCTGAGCACAGACAGAATCTTTAATTTGAAAACAACAATAAAAATTGTAAATGTCTTTGCATCTCTCCTTCTTTGTCTATTCCCGTTTTTAGACTTTTGAGAACCTAAACAAAGGCAAACACAGTAGTTGAGGAAATAAATCTTTCTACTTATTGGTAGTACATTCTAATTTATTACCTTTTCCATTACTTCTTTGAACAAGCAAATCAAAAATCTGTATTTCCACATATGAAATTATATCCTTATTAATATTTGCACATATTTTGAGTAGAAATCATGAAATGCCTCATTGGCAAAAATGTGTTTCTCAGGCAACCCAATCGTGGTCGTGTAAACCAAACTCTGTCTTTATGATTACTAGTTTCACAATGTTACCACGAATATACATACCAACCCCCTACTAACTGCAAATCCACAAAGGAAAACACAAATATTTTTAACATTGTATTTTTTTGATTTATGAGTTCCATAATGTATAATTTTTTTCAGTTTTAGAATTGTAAAAAAAATATGTAAAATCAATTTAAATACAAGTAGCAGACTGAAAGTGGGAATATTTGAAACGTTCATCCCACTGGAGTACACACCGGCCGGAACTGAAAATGGTGCATGGTACTCACACTGCACTGCAAGGAGCATGAGATGTCTGAAGTCCTTCGAAAGGCCGTGTAAGGCTGGCTCATTAAATCCAAGGGCATCATTCTTAATTTGAAAGCCGTGGGCAGAAACAGAGACAAGGGCTAATCTTTCCAGTGTGATGTCTAGACTCATCCACTGAGTTTTAACCATATTGTCTTTGAGAAAAAAAATTCATTTTACTTGTGGGTAAATCTTAGCTAATCAGTGAGGTAAGATTGAAGTTTCTTTTTTGAATCATCAGATTAAAGTGCATAAAGGAAAGAACAAAGTATTTTGCTAGATTATTCAGCTTTCAGCATTAAATAAAGTTATATTGATATGACATTTTGACAGAAAACACCTCTTTACAGACCTGGAGGGGGGAGACAGTTACAATCACTGTTAATTTTACTCTTCCCATTGAATTTGGCGTGAAATTTGCCCCATTTGCTCTGCAAATGGTTGCCTTTCCAGATTTATCAGAAGCAGAAAACTAAGCTTCCCCAGGGCCAATTCAGCATGTTTTAGCTCTTAGCCAAGCCTGCATGATGAAGATTCATGGTCAGCTAGGGAGGACTGAGGAATGTGATTTTATTTTGAGGAAAACCTCCTTCACGTCCCTTAATGTGTGAATGGATGAGGGTGAGGGTAAACTGTCTCTGTATGCTTATGTGCTTATTAAGGGGTTAAGGAGGTAGAAGCCTCTCTCTGAGGCAGTACCTCATTCTCCAAGGATGAGAGAGATTCACTGTCAATTATGTTTGTACACAGTATATATTTTTACAGTAGAGAAAGGTCTGCATATGACCAGATTGCATTATGTGCCAGCTTAGGAAACACTTTCATATATACCAGGATGTTCTTCTATGTCGAGTTGTTTTTTTCCCATTTGCATCTTACCTCTGTCTCCCCCACACCTTTCTTCCTGATTGCTTTCCTGCACAGAAGAACTTATCTGTGAGAATGACAGAATGCCTGCTCAAGGTAAGAGTATGGTTTACAGCTATAGAAAGCGGTACTTTCAAAACAGTCATTCTCACTCAACAAGGAGGAAAAAGCTATGAATATTCACTAAATATTTTGCTACTGCAAATGAACAATGATTCACAGAATGTATATGGAGAGACTGCATGTTAAGTTTGTCAGAGCTGTGTTACAGAACCATAGAACCTATATCTTGGTATGACACCATGTTTTGTTCTAATTACAACATCCTCTATGACTTGGCCTCCTGTCCTGTCATTTTAAATGTAGCATGGGTCTGCAGGCATAACAGATGAATTCCAGACCTTCGAAAAGTTAGGATTCATATATTATTATTTATGTTTGCTCTTTTAATTCCCAGAATTTAGAATCAGAGGGTGCTAAAGAAACTATATAAAAATTTAAAAGTTCTGTCTATGCCTGGGACACATGCATATTGCATGCTCACTGCATTCTGTCAGCCTTTTAAAAACAAGTTTACTAAGGCAAAAACCTTCTTGGCAGTAAGATAGCTTACCTGCCAAGCTTGACATTTCTATAACCAAATCAATATTTCAGGAACCTCCAACTATAAATCTGATGTTGATTTGAATTGTAAGGAATAATGAATGATCCAATTAGGAGACAAACAAAAAGGTAAAAAAAATTAATTAGAGTGTTTATTCTTCCTTGATAAGAAGTCCTTGACAAGACAGAATGCTGTCCCAGCAGCCTCTTTCTATGGGTATAATTGATCTTAGAAGTTAAGGGTTTGTTTGCATTTTTTAACTTTGAGAGTTAAATGCATTGCTTTGATAGAGCTGTTAAGTGGCAGCTTACCTATCACGTCATTTATTACTCTTTTGTGTCTAAATTTGTGGGAATTTCTGGTGTATAAGCTGTATTCATAAGTGGGCATAGACATGAAAACAAAGTACTCAGAAGTGTGCCTGCCATGTAGAAAGACCCGTTAAATATAGGTTGAGTGAGTAACAAATGTATTTCTGTTTTGTGATTTTTTTTTCACCACTTTCTTCTTTGAGGAGTTGAGAGTTTTCATATTCCTTGACCCTCAAACATGCTCTGTTCTATTACAAAGATGTTCATCTGTCTCTGCTAATCTACTTCCATTTACTTGTCTACCCACCCACTGACCCATCTGTCATCAATTCACTCAATCTATGTAAATCGAATCTAGTCAAAACTCTGAGGAAGAAATAACAATGAAACTAAAATAGGAACAAGCCATAGCGCCACTGGGCTTGGACCACTAAGGAAGAGACTCTAAGCAGATGTCTCTTTTTCTCTCTCCTCGGTCTTTTATGCTGTTGATAAATCATACTTTGGTCTCTTCTTGGCCAGGGTAGCTCACATTGTGTCTAAAGCTCTGAGCACCAGATTAGCTTCTGCAGATTTGTTCAAATTACCCACAATGCTCAAGACTCTTCTTACTGTCATCATGGCCATCTAGAGAGCAGTGCCTGCTGTGCACTGGTTTCACTTAAGATTATCTATTTAAAATATTATTTCTCCAGTGATAAGTGTTTAGGAGAGGGACACAATGCATAATACATATTAATTCCTCGTTACTGAATATAGTGACAATTCCTTTGGAAGATTTAAATAAAAATTTTGCCATGTATGAAAACAATATTCTGATTCACAAGTTTGATGAAAGGATGATGTCAGGAAGGAGTCCTGCAAGGTGGCAGTTAACTGATGTACCCTACTTGCCTGGGACAGTATACTACAGTTATATCCATAGAAAGAGGCTGCTGGGACCGCATTCTGTCTTGTCAAGGACTTCTTATGAATGAAATGATATTATTGAAAGAGCTCATAAGGGTTTTCATGCTCCAGGAAATGGGGTATCCAGGAAGAATTGAGCAGAGCTTTAAACTTCACATGCTTTGAGCAACTAAAGCCTGGAAGGCTAATTAGAGAAAAGGAAGTTACGATGGTTGGAACAACCAAGATCAAGATTCTGAGTGATCTAAGCTATGGAAACTGCATTATAATGAAGTGCATGGATGCTAGAAATCTATGTGGCTATAGAACTCAAGTAACTTTCATTTACTCCACAGGCATTTGATGGTTAGCCTAATTCTCAGTACTCTAAAAGATAATACGCATCTGTGCGTAACAGAGAACATTATAACATAGATACATTATCCTATGGAGCTCAAAAATTATAAACTTTCTCTTTTAGAATAACAAGGTAAATAATTGTGTGAATTAGAAGGTAGGATAACTACGAAGTCTGTTTGAGGTTTCAAATTTGAGTGAGGAGGATGATTTTAAACAACCTAGTGGACAGAGCACGAGCTTTGAAGTCTGAACACCTTACGTTGTCACTTGTTCCTAGACTTGTTTGGAGCAAATATTAACCTTTAAGTTTCTCTTTCCATTTCCAGTGTTTGAATTTAAAATCTAAAATTGGTGCTGGAATTTAAAGAGGAATGCAGAAGTCTAATTGGATACAGCAAGTATAAAATTCTGATCACAGGAAACAAAGAGCCTGAATATATCCAAGGTATGTACTAAAAACTCAGTAGGTTCGAATGATAACACTCCAATTAACTTTAGTTTTTATCCTAAAGTTGTTTACTTTTGTCTTTCTTAGGACTACAGAATTTATGTAGTATCTGAGGTGATAAAGAATGAGTAGCTGATTTCGGGGTTTATTAAGACCAGGAAATGAATAATAACCACACCCAATTTCCTCTCTCAAACGTGATCGCTTTTCAGAGACAAGAAAGCAGAAGATGAAGAGAACACAACCACAAAGCGCAAACAGAACCTCCTGGCAAACACACGACACTACTGACTCATCTATGATGGTGAACTACAACATCACTTACATTAGCATGTGTTCTCTTGATTCAGAGCTTCCAGATTAAGTAACTTTAAGAAAATTTGTTTTTTTTTTCTTTTAATGAAGTGACATCAGATAGGTTGATCAGGCTCCAGTGGACGAATTCACATCCAGAGACATCTGGAGACACAAATTTGACTGCACAGGCCTTAGCATATATGATAGAATGCATGAAATCCAGTGGGGGTCTATAGGGTGTGCAGATAGAGAAAGGGGCCTAAATATGGTTAAGATGTATTGTAAAAACATACATATATATTGTAAAAAAGGGCATTTATATCCACATCCCTCTCTTTACCTCCCCCCCCACTGCCCTCTGCCCAATTTAATGAACTCTCATTTATTTAATATGGTCTATAGGGTATGATTTATGCCTCCCAATGTCCTCAGTGTGGATCCAGCCACTGGGTCCAACAAGAGTCCTGACCCTTCCCCCCTCCTAGCAAAATTCCACTCAAAGTTCAGTTAAAAACGCAATAAAAAGAGTAATCAAATTTATAGTGTCGGGGGGGGCAAAGGTGGGTGTGGCCTCAGAGGTGTTGATGGTTAAAATCGTCAAAATACATGCTCAGAAATTATTAAAAAAGTAATAAAATATTAAAAATAAATAAACCTTCAAAAGCCCATATGATAACTTTAAAATGTGCATGGATATGGGATGGAATATTGTCTTCTGTTGTTTCCTTATAAGTTTTTATTTCTAAACAGATATGAAGGCAGCACAGAAGAAATGGATTGGATGGCTAATTTCCATAGCATTCACTCATTTCCTAAAGTACAATGCTTTCTGTTGAGACAGATGACATGGGAATTAAAGTGCCTTATTCAAAGGAGTTCTCAAAGAAATAGTGAAACATATAAAAAATTATTTCTTAAAGAACAAAGCTCCTAACCTAGTTGGGATAGTTAAAACAACTTAATCACCCTTCACAACCAAGTAGAAATCAATTCACTTAGGGGTTTTTCTAGAGAACATTGGTTATTTTCTTTTCTTTTTCCTCCTCTCCTCTCTTCTTCTTTTCTTTTTGAGACAGGCTTTCACTGCTGCTTCCAGTCATCTGGAACTCAGGCTGCCCTTTATCTCATAGAGATCCGCCTGCTTCTGCCTCTCGAGTGTTGGGATTAAGATATTGCACCATCACACTGGGCTCAAGAACATTAGTTTTAAAAGTACTACCCTGAATAGGTAACATTCATGTATTCTATTGTTCACTACCTGGGGTTGAAGAAGATGCTTCCACCAATCTTATTCAGAAGTATAAAGCCATTAGTTGAATCTATAGAATTATCCCTGGATGCTGCAATTTCTTAGTGCAAACACAGAGTACTTTCTCAAAGACTTGGTCCTAAAGCTGTCATATCAGCTAAAACATTAATAGATACTGAATTGAATTAGGTCAGGATCACATGGTAATGTCATTATGGTGGCTTGGATTCCTACTACAGGCCTGTTCCTTCTTTCAGACTTTCACATTTATTAATCATAGGTTGATCTTATGGAGACTTCTAAGGATTAAATGCTCTCTATAGCAGTTCATATATTAAAAATGCATCCTGGATTTTATAATATCTCTCTTCCTCAGTACAGGGTTTTGCTGTGTGGAATTATAGAAAGGACAAACTGTACTGGGTCTTGTTTCTTCAAAACTAGTTATTCATAAACTACAGAGTATAATTTTGACTCAAGAGTCATTATAATAGCACCTTGAGGTAGATTTTCTTTGGTTAAAAACATGAGTTTTCAAACTATGGAAAGTAAAAAATGAGTCATGGCAACCTTTTGCTAAAAGCACAGATTATACAGAAATGTGTGATTCATCTGTGCTTTCCTTAAACTTTTACCTGGGTGAGAAAGGAGGTTGTACTGATTTATGTATCTCCTTCTAGGATTATTAAATACAGTCTGTGAAGCTTCCATTTAAAATAGGGGACGGTAACTTTCATAAAATCTTTCGTTTGTTCATTCATTTATTTATTTTTTTGAGACAGGTTCTCACAAAGAAGCCCAGGCTGTATTTGAACTTGTGATCTTCCTGCTGTAGCCTCTTGGGTGCTGGGATTAAAAGCATGCATAAACCCAACAGCTAAAATCTCCCACTTTATTTAAGAAATTTTATTGCAATTTAAGAATTTCATAGAATACATTTTGAACATATTTAGACCCCCTCACCTATCTGCACCCTCATAATGCTCCCTGCCCAATTTCATGTATTCTGTCATAGATATTAAAGACTACGAGTCAAATTTGTGTCCCCAAATGCCCTTTGATGTGGGCCCATCGCTGGAACCTGGTTAACCCTTTCAGCATCACACCCTAAAAGAAAACTGATTCCCAGGCCCCTGAAGTTATCAGTTGCCTATCAGCTGAGGTTGGGTCTTTTTACCCTCTTCTCCATGTCAATACAGGAATTTTTTTTCTGGCTCGAGATTACATGGGCCTTGTGCATACTGTCATCATTGCTAGGAGTTTGTATGAATAACTGACCAGCTGTCTGGAAATCTTTGTTTCCTTGTGGTCATCTACCCCTCTGGCTCTTACAAACTTTCTGCCCCCGTTCCAACAATGGTCCCTGGCCTTTCAGTGGCAGATGTTTGACATAGGTGTCCTATTCAGGGATAAGTACTCTGAAGGCTCTTATTCTCTGAGCTTTGGCCAGCTGTGGCTCTCTGGGTTAATCACCATCTGCTACAGGAGAAAATTTGTCTGGTGAGAGTTGAGAGATACATTTTATCCACACATTCTTCCTAGAGCCTTAGGTATAGAAGCTGCATTGCAGATGGAAAGGGTTGGGCACCTCACAGACACTTATCTCTGACCACTTGCAGAATTTCATAATAGTCTCAATCTTTGATGAATGGTGAGAGTTGAACTTGTCTTCAAATGTTATGATTTCATTTTTCTTTACCACCAAGTAAATGTACCATATTTTCATTATCCATTCATTGGTCGAGAGGCATTTGAGTTGATTTCATTGCCTACTTATTGTAGAAAGAGCAGCAGGAAACAGGGCTGAGCAGGCATCGCTATAGGAGGATATTGAGTCCTTTGGGATTATGCCAAGAAGAGGGTTATAGCTGGATCCTACGGTAGCTCTAGCTTAAGTAAAACATTCCACTTTAAATGGATGTGGATACCTCCACAGTTTTCCTGCTTTGCAGACTTCCTACAACAATAATGAAATTTATGATCTGAAAATATTCAATAAGGAATAATAATGTATCTTTAATGGTAAGTCCTGCAGCCTCTTTGAAGACAAAAATTAGGCACACACAGGAAATTTATTAAGAAAAAATTTCTTCTTAATCTCAAGATCTTCAATATTAACAAGAGTATTTGGTATCTTTTTCGATCATGCATCCCCATAGGTTTTACTTAGAAATTATAAAAGTGGTAAAATATTGATTATCTTTATCTCTCACTCGTTTTGTACAATGTTGTCAAACATAAGTTAGCGCATGCATTGGTTTCATGAGCACTGACAGGACAATGCCCAGAGCCGGAGCTGCTGAGTCACTGCATAGCCACTTTAAAGACTAAAAGATGCTGTAAATTTCTCTTAAGGATGAGAACATTTCAACCACATCCTTATCAGCAGCAGACAGCACCAGCCATTTCAATCTTTACCAATTTGATAAGTAAAAATGTTATCATATTTGCTTCAGTGTGGATTTCTTCTGTCATGTGTTAGGTTGGACCATTTCCCTTTTGGTTATTAACCACTTGAGTAAATTTTTCACTGTATTTTATCTGCTCAAAAATATTAACACTCTGCATAATTTCATTTACATCTAGTGCTGATCCTGTGGTGTGGTATAGGTACTATTACTATGTTCATCTTTCAAAACCTTAAGTCTGCAACAGTTAGACCATGTCATGCCCTGCCCTGTGTCATCAGGCTGGTAAATGGCATGTGTGGAGTTGAGAGAGCATTCTGCTTAATACTGAGCTTATTGTTAAGACCTAGAAGTATACTGTCTCCATCTTTCCAAGCAAAAAATCATGTGACTTTTTGCATTTTTAATCATATTACTCCATTCTTTCAAATATTTAGCCTGAAAGAATAAGTGCCTTTTATATATCTGACACTGGGGTAGGTTCTATATTTACAGCGAAAAAATACTGAATTAAAAAACCAATTAATGAACATGCATTTTTCTTTCGGTAAACATATTATATAGAGTCATTAAAAAATTGGACCAAACTGTATGGTCTTAAAAACCCAAAAGGAAAGTATAACCAAAATTAAAGTGATCAGTATATTTCTTTTTTAAATTCTTTTTATTTTTAATAAATAATTTATTGAGGATTTCATACATGCATATAAGGTATTTTGATCAAATCCATGTCCACTCCCTCCCCTCCAACTCCTCCCATATATCCCCATCACTTTTTTCTGATAATTTCATGTACTCTTTCTTATTGTTTGATTTATTTTTATGGGGCTTTTGGCTACTCTAACATTCCCCCCCCAAAGAGGTAACCCTAAAATATTTTAATGATTAGATAAAAGCTCCCAAACATTATCAACATTCTTGGTCTTTGGAATGGAGTATGTTGCTAAGAGGCCCGAGGACATTGTGAGTTTTAGCTAATAAACTGGCTACTTTTCTTTGGGGTCTTTTTACCCTAACTGCCTAGCCAATTACTACCTCCTATTCTTATCACACCATCCTCTGAAGAGGTTAACCAGCTTTCAGATAGGGAATCAGGATGAAGGCCGCTCTGGCTTCTACCATGCTGAACAGGGATGCAGGGTGAGGCAATTGGGGTACCTCGTCAGTGGGTCTATCTAAAAGACTACAAATTGCATAACTCTTATCTCTAGAGGGAAAAGAAAGTCCTTGAATCCTGAGTAGGAGATGTGAAGGAGAAATAAAGGCAAGAGTAATTAGCATTACAAGTTCTAGGCAGGGAACTAGAAAAAAGTCAGAACAGGACAGTTTTCAAATGTTCGTATGAGGGTCCACTGGAATTTCTTGACAAGGGCTTCCAAAAGCATCCCTCTTTTGGGTTCTTCTTCATTTTTCTTTTGTCTTCCAAGGATGGACTCGAGAGTGATGGATTCAGTATTTGCTTTCAAGTATTTTGATAGCTGTTGGAGTGATTAGACTCAGTGTCAGTTCCCTCTCAAAGGCTTCTAGATAGGGGGAGAAAACAAATTTATCCATCATTTTAGAACAATAGCTGGTTATCTCCCTTAGCTATACTTGGGACCTACAGTATTGGAGACCAAGATTTGAAGTCTTACATATGAGCAGCACTTTCTGGTTAGGAACAAAATCATCAATGATAAATAATAGTCTAAATAACTTCTTACATAGAATTAAGCCTAAGATCTTGGAAGTGTAATCCCTTGAACTCTTAAAGAAGTATACTGATGACTTTACTCTTTGGTTATACTCTCTTTTTGGGTGTTTAAGACCATACAGTTGGCCCAAATAAATCAATTTATTTGTACACTTAAGGTCATTTGAGGATCTGTTCCTCAGGGGTCACATGGGCTTGGAAGGAGCTGTATGCTCCTTTCTTTTACCAGTTCCATTTACATGAAATAAGTCAAAGGTCCTGGTCAACCACGTCTGGCTTCACTTGGAAGCATGAATGATATATTTCCTCTAAGTTGACCCTCCTCATTGCAGACTGGACACTGGTTCAAATCCATTTCCTGGGGTCTCCATGTCCTCTCTGAACAAGAGGACAGGCGACTCACCACACTTACAGGACATTTTGAGAGATGTTCTATAGTCCCCTGGTCCAAGAGGTCTTTTGCCCCTTGGAGGGCAAGGGGCAAAAATTGTCCTTTAAGTCCCTCTGACCACATTAGTATAGGCCTCAAACTGTGGCTGTTAAACATTCAACAAAGTTAGTTACACCAGTCTGGTATCATGTGCTATATAGGTAAGACTCTGGTTAAAAAAAAAAAAAATTAGGGGTTACTGAGGTGTATGTATGACCTGAGGGCATTATGCACACACTGGAAAGCCTTTACCCAGCATGGGTCATGCCTTCTCTTCCTAGCCTTCCCCAGATTGTATACCTTAGCCCTACCCCAAACCAGGAGGCTATGTGTGATTAAGGCCAAATTACATACAGTTGGCTGGGAAGAGTGGCTGGATAATGTGGTGAGGATCCAATGAACCTGCTTGGCGCTCCTTAATGAATAAGCACAATCATCCACAAGCCCAATTGTGATAATGCTTAGCAATCAGGCTCAGAAGTTGTGATGATGGTAGTTATTTCATGCGGAAAGGACTTCTGTATAGCATCATCTCATTAAAAAGACCTGGAATTTAAAAGGATTGGTGCTAGGATCCACATATGAGGGAGAACATCTGTGATTTGTTTTTCTGAGTCTGTTACTTCACTTTGTATAACAGTTTTAGATCCATTCATTTACCTGCAATTTTCATTATTTCATCTTTCTTTACTCCTGAATAGAACTCCATTGTGTAAATATACAACATTTTTGATAACTACTCATGAGTTGAGGGGCACTTAGGTTGCTTCCATCTCTTAACTATTGTGAAAAGAGCAGCAACAAACATGGTTGTACAAGTGTCTCTACAAAAGGATGAGTCCTTTGGGTATATGCCAAGGAGTGGTATAACTGGGTCATATGGAAGGTTCATTTTTAGTTTTTTAAAAAATATTTTATTTATTGTTATGATTTAAAAATATTTTATTTATTATTTTTACTCTATGTGTATGCATGCATTGCCTGCATGTAGGTAGGTGCACCTGTGTCGTGCAATGACCACGGAGGACAGAAGAGGCTGTCAGATCCCCTGGAACTGGAGTTACGGACAGTTGTTAGCTGCCATGTGGGTGCTTGGATTTGAACCTGGGTCTTCTGTAAGAACAACCAGTGTTCTTAACTGCTAAGTCATCTCTCCAGCCCCATTTTTAGTTTTTTAAGAGTTCTCCACACTGTTTTCCATAGTGGTTGCACGAGTTTGCATTCCCACCAGCAGTGAATGAGCGTTCCCCTTTCTCCACATCCTCGCCAACATTTTGTATCATTTGTTTTCTTGATCCTAGCCAGTCTGATTGGGGTAAAGTGATACCTTAGGGTGGTTTTAATTTGCATCTCCCTAATTACTTACGATATTGAACACTTTTTGAGATGTTTCTTAGCCATCTTTATTTCTTCCTTTGAGAACTCTCTGTTTAGATGTTTAATCCATCTTTTAAATGGGTCATTTGGTTTCTCGATTCTTTGTTTTTTGAGTTCTTTATATATTCTGGATGTTAAACCTCTGTCAGATGTGTCACTGGTGAAGAATTTTTTCCCATTCTGTGGGTTTTCTCTTCATTTTTTTTTATTGTTTCTTTTGCTGTAGAGAAGCTTTTTAGTTTAATGAGGTCCTATTTGTTGATGTCTAACCTAAGTTCCTGAGCAACTTCTGTCTGATTTAGAAAATCCTTTATTAGACATCTATACCTTGTAAGTTACTGCCAATATTTTCTTCTAATACTTACAGGGTTTCCTCTTTCACATTGAGCTCTTTGATCCATTTGGAGTTGACTTTTATGCAAGGTGAAAGATAAGAATCTCATTTCATTCTTCTACAGGTGGAGATCTAGTTTTGACAGCACCATTTGTTGAAGATGCTGTCTTTCCTCCATTGTGTGTTCTTGGCACCTTTGTCAAATATCAGGTGGCTGAAATTGTGTGTACTCGGGTTTGAATCTTTAATGATGCTCCATTGATTTATGTGTCTATTTTTGTACCATTACCATGCTGTTTTTGTGACTATATCTCTGTAGTGTACTTTGAGATCTGGTATAGTAATCCCCCAACATTGCTCTTTGTGCTCAGGGTTGCTTTGGATATCTGGGGTCTTTTGTACTTGCATATGAATTTGAGGATTTTTTTCTAATTCTGTGAAGTATGTCATGGGGATTTTGATTGGGAGTGCATTGAATCTATATATTGCTTTTGGTTTTTTTGTTGTTGTTGTTGTTTTGTTTTGTTTTGATTTTTTGTTTTTTGTTTGTTTGCTTTGCAGCTACTGTGAATGGGAGGGTTTCCCTGGACTCTTTCTCCAATTGCTTGTTATTGGTATATGGAAAGGCTACTGATTTTTGTAGATTGATTTGATAACCTGCCACTGATGAAACTATTCATTAGTTCTAAGAGTTTTCTGGTGGAACTTTTGGGATCTCTTAGGTATAGTATCATATCATCGGCAAAAAGTGATAGCTTGAGCTCTCTTTTTCCAATTACTCCTTTAACTTCCTTCTCCTGTCTTATTGTGCCATCAAGAGTTTTAAGCACTATGTTGATAAGGAGTGGAGGTAGTGGACATCTTTCTTTGGTTCCTGATTTTAATAGGAATGCTTCCAGTTTTTCTCCATTTAGAATAATGTTGGCAGTGGGTTTGTTGTATATGACTTTGATTATGTTGAGTTAACTTCCTTCAGTTCAATTCCCTTTAGGACTTTGAACATAAATTTATGCTGAATTTTGTCAAAAGCCTTTTCTGCATCTATTGAGATGACAATGTCATTTTTGTCTTTGAATCCACTTATATGATTTATTAACTTGCTTATATTGAATCATCCCTGCATCTCTGGGGTAAAGCCTACTTGATCCTGGTGAATGATGTTTCTGGTGTGTGTCTGTATGTGGTTTTCAAGTATTTTGTTGAGAATGTTTGCATCTATGTTCATTAACGATATGGGTCTATAGCTTTATTTTTGGGCTGTATCTTTACCTGGTCTGGGTATTAGAGTGATGCTAGCTTCATAGAAGGAATTTGAAAGTTCTCCCTCTGATTCTATCATTTTGAATAATTTAAGGAGTATTGGATGGAGGTCTCTTTAAATGTCTGGTAGAATTCTGCTGTAAATCCATCTGGGCCTGGGCTTTTTTTAGTTGGGAGCTATTTGTAGTACTATTTTAATTTCCTTATATGTTATGGGTCTGTTTAAATTGCTAATCTCTTCTTGGTTTACTTTAGTGGTTCCCATGATTTTAGATTTCCATCCATATCTTTTAGATTTTTTAAGATATTCCCTTATAATGATCTGGATCTTTTGGGTGTCGTGATATTTTCCTTTTCATCTCTGATTTTGTTAATTTGGATTTGCTCTTTCTTTCTTTTGGTTAACTTGGCTAAGGCTCTGTCTATCATGTTTAGCTTTTCAAAGAATCAGCTCACAGATTCATTAATTCTTTCTATTCTTTTATTTGTTTCTATTTCATTAATTTCTGCTCTGATTTTTGTTATTTCTTCTCTTCTGCTGGGTTTGGGTTTCATTTGTTCTTGCCTTTCCAGTGTCTTGAATTGCTTTGTTAGGTCATTTATTTTGGCTCTTTCTAACTTTTTAATGTAGGAACGTAGAGCTATAAACTTCCCTCTTAGGACTGCTAGTAACACAATCTCAGAGATTGTGTTGTGTTGTACTATCCTTTTCATTGAATTCCAGGAATTCTTTTATTTCTTTCTTAGTTTTCCTTTAACCCACTAATTGTTTAGGAGTGTGTTGTTCAATTACCACGAGTTCGTGTAGTGACCAGGCCTTTGTCCAGTGTTGATTTTGAACTTTATTGCATTGGGGTCCAATAGAATGCATCGAATTATTTCATGTTTTTTTTTTGTAATTGTTGAGGTTTGTTTTGTAGCACAGTATGTAGTTAATTTTTGAAAAAGTTCCATGGGGTTCTGAGTAGAAAGTGTCTTTTTTGGCGCCTGGGTGGAAAATTTGAAAGATGTCTGTTAGGTCCATTTGATGTATGGTGTCATTAAATTCAGGTGTCCCTCTGTTTATTCTTTGTCCAGTTGACCAGTTTAATGGAGACAGTGGGGTATTGAAGTCCCCTACAGTTACTTAGTTGGGGTTAATGTTTGTTTTAAAGTCCTGTAGTGTTGTTTTTATGAATTTGGGTGCACCACAGTTTGGTGCATATATGTTAGGGATTGTAATATCTTCTTGGTTAACTGTTCCTTTGATCAGAGTGAAGTGACCCTCTTTATCGCTTGTGATTAGTTTTACTTTGAAGTCTATTTTGTCAGATACTAGAATTGCAACCTCTGCCTGTTTCTAAGTGCCATTTGTTTGCTTAGTGCCATATTCTTTTCCATCCTTTAACTTAAGGCATTGCCTGTCCTTGAAGGTGAGATGGGTTTCTTCCAGTGAGAAAAGAGATGGATTTTATTTCTTAATTCATTCATTGAGCCTATGTCTTTTGATTGGAGTAGTTAGTCCATTGATATTTAAGGTTACTATTGAAAGATGTGTTTCAGTTGCCATCATTTTGATTGCTGTTTGTGTTCTCTGTCTAATTTTCTGTTTCCTTGATTATACCTTTATTTATTTCTTTCATTGCCCTTGAGGTATAGTTGTTTCTTTCTCTGCTCTCTGTTTGCTGCAAGTATTATTTGGGTGTCTGGTTTTGTGGACATGTACTCTTTCCGGCTATTCGTGTCTTGGAAGATTTTTCTTTCTCCCTCAACTATAATAGACATTTTTGCTGGGTAAAGAATTCTGAGCTGGCATCTATTGTCATACAGAACTGTAAATACTTTGGCCTGGGCTCTTCTGGCTTTTATAGTTTGCATTGATGAGTCAGCTGTAATTCTGATGGGCTTTCCTTTGTATGTGACTTGTTGTTTCTCTTTTGCTGCTTTCAGTATTCTCTCTTTGTTCTGTGCATTTAGTGTTTTTACTATGATATATTGTGGGGGGTTCCTTTTCTGATCCTGTCTATTTGGTGTTTTATGTGCTTCCTGTATTTCTATGGGGATGTCTTTCCTTAATTTCGGGAAGTTCTCTTCTACAATCCTGTGTAGGATCTGGTCAGTATCATTAATCTGAATTCTTCTCCTTCCTCTATTCCTATGATCCACTGATTTTGTCTTTTCATAGTGTCCCACATCTCTTGCATATTCCATTCGTGTATCTTTTTTTAAATTTTACATAATCTTTTCTTGATTGGTCCAGTTCTTCAACTTTATCCACCAGTGTTGATATTCTGTTTTCCATTTCATTCATTCTAGCAGTGAGGCTTTCCCCTCTTGTTTCAAGTTGGCTTATTGAGTTTTGCACTTCCTTCTTCATTTCTGCCTGAGTTTTCTTCAATGTTTCTATCTCTTTTGTGAATTCATTCAGAAGTTCATCCCTATCTTCTTTTAGTTCTCTGATTTGTTTGTTCATGTGCTCTTTACACTTGTTGGATTCCTTGATCATGTTTATGATTGTTCTTTTAAATTCAGTGTCCTATACTATCTCTAGGGGGTTCTCCTTGTAGAACTCTTCTTCAGGATTGGTGGAGTTTTGTGGGGACATAATGTTTTGGATTTCTATTTTGTTATTCTTTCATTGTGATTGTGGCACGTAAATTTCTTTTGTTGTTTATGATTCTGATATGAGAGTTACGTTGAAATATGCTTTGTTTTTATTATCCGGGTGCCTAGATCCTTTCTTTATTGGATATGTAAAGCTGATTGGTACAGGGTTCAGGTTCCCTCATGTTTAATTTGGAGGGAATTGATCTCTTCAAATCAGCCTATTCAGGGGTACCCACAGAAGCCCAATTCAGGTTCCAGTCAGGTACACTCAGGCTTCCTTCACCATGTGGAGGCAGGATCCGGGGGCTTTCAGGAAGTCTCTTGAGTCTTAAGGCCCTCTGCTAGAGGGAAGCCAGAGTGAGGCCAGAGCTCGGCTGAGATCAGAGCTGCTATACCAATGGAGGCTGGAACCCACCCTCCCAAGCTGTCTGCTAGAATCTGAGCCTTAATCTACCAAAGCCAGATCTGCTCTGGGGCCTTGGGAGGGGCCTTACAAAAATCATCAGTATATTTCTTTAAGTGTTCAAGGGATTAAACTTCTCAGACATTAGGCTTAAGTCCATTTAAAATGTTATTTAGACAATTATTTCTCATCGATGATTTTGTTTCTCTGCTCAGATGTAAGACTTCAAATCTTGGTCTGCAATACTGTAGTGCCCACCTGTACCTAAGGGAGACAAACCGCTATTGGTCTAAAATGATGGCTAAATTTGTTTTCTCCCCATATCCAGAAGCCTTTGAAAGGGAACTGACACTGATTCTAGCCACTCCAACAGCTATCAAAACACCTGAAAGCAAATCCTGAATCCATCACTCTCAAGTCCAGCCTTGGCAGACAAAAGAAAAATGAGGAGGAACCCTATAGAGGGATGCTTTTGGAAGCCCTCCTCAGGAAATTCCAATGGACTCTGATATGAACATTTGAAAATTATCCTATTCTGACTTTTTTTCTGGTTCCCTGTCTAGAACTTGCAATGCTAACTACTCTTGCCTTTACTTCTCTTTCATATATCCTATTCAATATATGGGGCTGGAGAGATGGCTCAGTGGGAAGAGCACTGACTGCTCTTGCAGAGGTCCTGGGTTCAATTCTGAGACCCACATGGCAGCTGTGAACCATCCTTAACTCCAGTTCCAGAGGAATCCAAAGCCCTCTTCTGACCTCCATGGCACGCAAATACATACAGGCAATACACTCATACACATTAAAATAAAAATAATAAAATATTTTTGAAAAGAATTATGCAATTTAAGAGTCTTTTAGTTAGACCGACTGAAGGGGTACCCCAATTGCCTCACCCTGTGTCCCTGTTCAGCAAGGAAGAAACCAGATTGGTCTGTGTCCTGATTTCCTATCTGCAAGCTGGTTAACCTCTTCAGAGGATGGCATGATAAGAATAGGAGGTAGGAATTGGCTAGGCAGTTAGGGTAAAAAGACCCTAAAGAAAAGTAGCCAGTTTCTTGGCTAAAAGTCAAAATGTCCTTGGGCCTCTTAGCAAGAAAATATGTTCCAAAGTCCAAATGTCAAAAGTATTTGAGAGCTTTTATCTAATCCCTAAAGATTTTAAGGTTACGTCTTCAGAGGGGGGATTGTTAGAGTAGCAAAAAGTCCCATCAAAAAAAAAAAGAAAGAATGAGTACATGAAGTTATCAGAAAAATGTGATGGGGAGATATGGGAGGAGTTGGAGGGGAGGGAGTGGGTGTGGATTTGATCAAACCCCTTATATGCATGTATGAAATTCTCAATAAATTATTTTCTTAAGTTAAAAAAATTTGCAAGTAAATACTTAATGAGCCCTTACACAGCCCTGAATTATGGGATTCTGTGTGTTTTATGGAAGAAGGGACTGATTGGTCTGGGAGTTAGATTTTATCATAAACATAATCAAGATACATAATTTGTTTTATAAAAGCAAGATGAATGACATAAGATAAAAACTGTTATAAAGTATCATAGGAATCATTTACCCTAATAAACAGCCTGCATCCATTTTTTTCACTTTAATTTGAAAAGTGAAATCTCCTGACAATGTACAAAATTACTATCAATTATTTCTTCATAAAATTTTACTTCTTTAGTAAGTAGCAGAATTGGTAGAACAGAGATCTGCATAAAATAGAAAAGATAGAGAGTTAAGTGTGAATATTTTAATGACCAAGAAACTTAAAGGATAAAACATATTGTGAGAAAATTAGCCTTGAGTAGAGAAGGACTAGCCCATACCCTTTTATTCAGTGTTCCTTGTAGCTATAAATAATTATAATTACAATTCTGAACAGATAAGTATATATTGAATGTAGTTTTATGAACTGCAAAAAAAAGAAATAATCATGTAACACATAGGG
>NW_008360319.1:93295-100084 GCF_000622305.1 Nannospalax galili | reverse complement strand
ATAGGGAAAGATGCTTGTGTTCTGAGTAGGAACCAAATGAACACATCAGTATGTTAACATTTTAACTTATTTCAGATGGATTATGTATGTATGATGTACACATAGAACAAACGATACTACTGAGTATTTACCATATGTGTTATAGGTGTTACAACACAGGCCATATGTGTACATGTGCCTTTGTTGTTCAGTCACCTGAAGAAAGGAGTTCAAAGAGAATGAAGGCAGAAATAAAAATACAAATACTTCAGAAAATCTTGTACTTGGACACTAAAGCTTGAAGTGGAGAAATGAATTATTTCTTTCCTATGTATCATTTACTGCAAGCATAAGATACAGGAAACATAAAAAGGCCAATGAGAGAAGCAAATCATTGGGGCCTGAGATGGCCCCAATTTTCCCTTAGTACTTTCTTATTATTCAAAAATAATGCACTAACAAATAGAAATATAAGGAAGATTACTAAATTGGAATAATCATAACTTTGGTACCAAGAAGAACTGTTGTTTTCCTTGTGTTTACTTTTTAAAACCATGGAAATAGTCTGTTCAGGACCATTATGATAGATCTAGTCATGTGGGAAGGAGAGAGAGATAGAGATAGGGCAGGTAGAGAGAGTTAGAGAGACACAGAGAGAGACAGAGAAAGAGTGAGAACTCATGTAAATACAGGATGAGCAAGTTGAATTTATAGCCAAGTAGCAAAAAACAAGGGTGATTCTTGTGGAAGAGAGATCAGGGTGATCAGACATACCCCCTAGGGAAGACTAATGGATGAAAATTACATTAGAAATGGAGGATGGAGACCTTGGGAGACTGCCTGAGAGTGCCTAACTCCAGCCTCCACATGGCGAGCTGCCCATATCAAGCTGTGCCCAGCCCCTTACTTTGGGATCACTTGCAGTCCCTTCCATTGCTGCAGGTCTTAGGCTTCCCTGCTGACCAATAGGGACCAGCACTTCCAATTCCCATATCCTCTCCTAGGACCTTGACTTCTGAGGCCTGTGAAGTGCTTCTCACTAGCGAGAGCCACGTATCCCTCCTGGAGAGCCCCGGAGTAGCTCGACTGGAGCCATCAGGTCCTTCCAATGTGAAATAAGAAGAGAGAATGTGAAGCCTAAACCAATCAGCTTTTAATATTTTATCAGAAAGCAACCAAGGTACATAATAATGTAAACAGAATCAGACTTCAACTCAATGAAAGAAGGCTTGAGTTTTGTATCGAATGACAAACAGAAAAGAAATCCACATGCCAAACCACAAAGAAAAAAATAGTAATAAAAATACCAAAATAACATGTTCCCACCAAACACTACAAATCTTATAGAAGAATTCTACAGGGAAAACCGCCTAGAGATAACCTAGGACACAGAATTTAAAAGGAACAATCATTAACCTGATCAAAGAATTCAGAGAATTTAAAGAACACATAAACAAATCAAAGAACTAAAAGAAGTTGGGGATGTACTTCAGACCGAAGTCACAAAAGAGAGAGAAACATTGAAGAAAAGTCAGGCTGAAATGAAGAAGGAAGTGAAAACTCAATAAACCAATTTGAAACAACAGGAGTAAGTCTCACCAATAGAATCAATGAAACAGAAAACAGAATATCAAGATTGGATGACAAAGGTGGGGAATTGGACTGCTCTAGGAAAGAATATAAAAAAAATTAAAAAGCTTAAGAATGGAGTGTGCAGGAAATGTGGGACACCATGAAAAGTGTATGCATCAAGGCATAGAGGAAAGAGAAGAGTCTCAGACAAGTGCCCCAGTCACCACTCATCAACGAAGCTTCTTTTGCAAGAGACAGAGACTTTTACAAAGTTCCACAACTGGACACACAGAGATTGTCTGTGAAATACCCGACCCTTATGTGATACATCTACAATGGGACCTCTGTACCTAAGACTATGGAACCTGGTGGAAGAAGGGGTAGAAAGAAAACCAATGCATCTCTCAGGTCTCATCAACAAGGACCATGAACACAAAGTGTCACAAATGGCCAAACCACAGAAAATAAGAGTCTGCAGAGTGTGGGTCCTTGGACAGGACTCCTATATTAAACTTCACCCACCCAGGGCTAATGGCCAATTGCAGAAAAGGGGGCAGAAAGATTATAAGAACCACAGGAGGAAGTGCATGACCGTGGATACAGTCTTACAGGCTCCTGGGTCCTTGTGCATATGTATTTACAGCAATGGTGACAGGATGCACAAGATTCATGCAAACACAAACAGACAAAAACCCAGCATAGAAATGTGGAAATGGGCATCAGATCCCAATTTCAGCTAAATAACTATTGAATAACTGATTACTGCTGGGTGAGGAAGACCTGCTCTTCTTTAAGGGAGGGACTCTAGATAGGCTGACTAGACACACTAGATATGGGCGCGCAGGGATCTCGGAGCGCCAGCTGCTGGGCCTGGCTCTGGTCTCCTGTGCACCTGAGGTGCGGCGGTCCCGCACCGCGTTGCTGTTTGGGTCCCTGGCTCTCCGCGTTGCTGGCGGGTCCCTGCTTCTCCGCGTCACTGAGGCTCTCTGCTACCGGGGTTGGCCCGGTCGGGTTCCGTCCCAATCCACCATGCACTTCCTCGGGATACGAGATCCATCAGCTGCCGGATTGCGTGGGAAGGTGCAGAGACGGCGAAAGCTGGATTTCCGTGAGTCCCGGTTTACGAAGAGACAGCTCTCTCCGGAGAGGCAGGATCACACACAGAACTCAGCTCAGTCAGTGGTACAGCCCCTTTATTCAGTGACTTAGCTCAGCTCCAAGTCTTAGTGATCCAGCTCCGATTATTGAGGGAAAACCAGGATACTTTATACTGTGGGGGTAGTGGTAAAAGCCTTAGCTGATAGGTGCTTTTAGGATGCCCTTTTTACATGTGGAAGTGGGCTCCTGCCAGGCTGTCAGACAGTGCCTGAAAATCACACAGGAAAACCTGGCAGTTCCAGAGCTGGAGGCCATGGCTACTTCAAAAGATGAGTCAGGAAGATGCCGGGAAGGCACCCTGCTGATAAAAGGAGTCTCTGCATATGAAGCCGAGCCCATAGGCTATCCGGACATGGAGAGACTGCTACTTTACACAACAGGGGTCCCCAACACTAGTGAATGAACTTGCACTGAATGATGTCAGGGGACACCAACTTGACTTGATAGGCCTTAACATAAATGACGGAATGCATGAAATCTATTGGGGGTGTTATAGAGGTCACAGATGGGTCTAGGAGATGAGCTAAACTGTGGCTTGGTAGAGAATCTTTGTTAGTTCCCCCTCATGTTCAAGAAAATGACAAGCATCCTTCTCTCTTCACTGAACATGATTAGTCCTTTTCCCATTTGGAGATCTTTTCTTTAGCAGAGACCAGCATTTGTTGGGAATTGGTGACAGAACATTTGCAGGATAGTGCTGGATTTCAGGCATTTAATGAGAAATTTCTATGTAAGTCAAGAAATGCAAGATGATCACTGATGTTAGACTCCGTTTCTGAGTCCAGAGGTAGCCAGCTGAGTTTCCCTTGCACTTGAGATGGCAGTGGCTGTCTAGCTGTCCTCTTGGCCCTCAGTTTGAATGACAGATGATGGCAGCCACTGTTCAATTTAATGTGAGTGGCCCAAATAGCAGCAGGCTGTCTTATTTTATTTTCTCTGCAGAAATCAGACAAGAATCCAGTTATTTCCTTTCTTGTCAGTAATTACTGAATAAATTCTACTCCTACCACTTAAGTGATGTCCAGTTGTGTTTGTCTCCCTTGTCACCAGGAATGGAAATTCAGGAAGTAAGAACGTTTGCAAAAACCATTTAAGATTCCAACCTACTCCCAATAATCCAAAAACTGAGGACTTGCCTGGTAGACTGAAGCAAGGTACAGAGCATCCACATGCAGCCACACGCAGACGTGAACAGACACATGTGCAGAGGTTGAAACAGAAGCCACCATGGAACCTTCAGAAAAGTATAGTCTTTGAGAGGATGTGAGTTTTCAAGGGTCTTAAGAAATTTTAATACCTTCATCAAGGTGGCTATTGCCAAGGGGTTGAGAATTTGAGATTTAGAAGGAAATCCCTCAGTGTCCACTTATGGTTGCAGGAACCAAGCTTGCCTAGTATCCTTGGGTTTCAGAATCATTTAATCCATTTTGAAGTACATGCATCACTCTGGAGTTTTCTCTGAGCCAGAGCCATGATTCCTAAGGACTTTGGTTAACAGTAGTTCAACATTATAAGGGCACATCTCTCCTCAGGGAGGCTGCTAAAAACTAAGGCTGGGGCTGGAGAGGTAGGTCAGTGGTTAAGAGTAGGAGATGCTCTTGCAGAGGACCTGGGTTTGGTTCCCAGCACCCACATGGCAACTAACACCCAGTAGTAGCTACAGTTCCAGGAAATCTATCACTCTCTTTCACCCTCCAGGGACACTGCATTGCACTCTTGGCTACACTTACAGACATGTAGGCTGTATCTATCTATCTCAAAAGACAAAACATTTTCATTTCTTTTTAAAACTTAAAAAAAACTTTGGATGTGTGTGGTGTTTTGACTAAGAAATGTCCCCCATGGGCTCACATATTTCAACATTTGGTCCCTGGTTGTTGACAATGTTGGGGGGAGGTTATGGAGCTTTTAGAATGTGAAGCCTTCCTGGGGAAGTGCATCACTGGGGGAAGGCTTTGAGAATTTATAAACTTACTTCACTTCCAGTTCTATGTATCTATCATCTATCTACTATCTATCAATTATCTATCTATCTATCATCTATGTATCTATGTATCTATCTATCTATCTATCATCTATCTATCTATCATCTATCATCTCTATCTATCTATCTAAATTAAAAAGAAAACTAAGGTCTCTCCAAATTCTGGTCAGCAAAGTCCAAACCTAAATCTGAAATTTTAATTTGACTTCTAATTTAACCTTGGACCTCAAACTTTAATGTTCTTTAACTTATATATTCAACCCAAATCACTCTTGAGCTTGACCTCAAACTTGATCTTGACTGTGTGCCTTCTGTCAAACACATATTCTGAGCTCCAGGACCCTGAGACGTTTGCATCAGTGTTCATTCTCTATGCCCAAGGACTGACAGGATCATACAAGGCCATAGGTGACCAGTAATATGACATCTCAGATGCAGGACTACAAGGCTCAGAAGCAGAATTCTAATAGAAATCTGGATCTATACTATGAAATAGTTGTGTATGTATAGCACATATATAAAAATATATCTAGATTTTAGTCTTTAATTTTATGTGTCTCTCTTACATAGTTTTCAGTGTAAATAACTTAGATTTTTCTTTATTGGACCTAGAGATTTCAGAGTAACCATAGTGTTGGTTGCACAAATCAAGCCAGTCAGCACTTCTGGCCCTGTGAGAGGAGGGTCTCACAAAGTCCCAAGAAGCCCCACCTGGAGCAGAGGGGCTAATGGCCAGCCAGTGGCTGCTGGGGAGGGAAAGTCTGTTTTTTCCAGTGTTCTGGTTCCTAATAGCTTGCCTGTGCTCCAGTAGATATCCCCACATCCAGGCATGCATAAGTAGTACTAATTTGACTCAGTGGATTATTTTTTTTTTAAAGAGGAAGAAGGCATGGACTAGGAAGAGAGATGTGGTAGCCTGGGAAGAATTTGAAGGGGTAGATGTGATAAAAATACATTATATACATGTATGAATTTTCAGAAAATAAATTTAAAAATTTTTACAAAATAGGTTCACAAGAAAGGCAGAAAAGTTTTATGATTCATAGAGTTGCACTGCTGATTATCATTCTAATGAACTGTATACAAAGGAAGGCTTTAAAATATTTGTTACTAGTTTTATAGTATTATAGCATCAGGCATGAATTCCCTTCAATTAAACAGGCCTTAAGACTAATTAGACAGCTGTTGATTACCTTCACAACATAAGGGCCACTACTACACCATTAGGGATACCTTGCCAGCCTGGGTATTTTTGCCATTCTCAGAATTCACAGCTGAGTAGAACTGTTGATAACTTCTCTCCCTTGGCAGCTTGCATAGCACTTTCCTGTAGTATAAGAGCTAGTCCTCATGGAGGATGTTTCTATGTCACTACTATCATGATTATTTCAAGTCCTGTGACAGAAATGTGTGTTGTCCTCAGCAATAGAACTTTCCTTAAATTCTGGGAGGCAACCAAGGGCAATGGCAATAGCCTATGTTGTTTTGAGGGTCTCTTGACCCTAATGATCAACACCTCAAAGTTAGGTGTCCTTTCTCTGAACCTGGTGTTTTTGTTTGCTAGTTTACGGCTTCTGGGGGAACATTATTACCCTATGTGAGGTAATACAATTTAAATGTCCCCCCTCTCATATTCCCCATCAAAGAAGCCTGTTTTTGCTTCAGATGGAGGTAACTACAGAGATACATACTGGTCAAAGGTCAGAGAATAGTTGATCATGGGGTTCTCAGCCCCAGTTGGTGGCTCTATACCTAAGGCTCAGGGAGCATCTTGAGTGTGAATGGAAAGATTGTAAGAGCAAGAGGATCAGAAGCACTGTTGCTAGGATGTGTCTCCTTGACATGACCAGGATGCTTGGACTACTAACAATATGATTGTTTGTATAAGACCTGCACATGGCTACACCAGCCCACATGCACCACCCTAGATGAAGAGCTATGGTAGTGAAATTTTACTGAGGGAGGGAGAATCATTTTTCTTCAAAGACATACCCTGATAGATTTTCCAATTCTAAGTGATCAGACCTTAAACGCATGTACATCTGGGCAACACTAACTTGAAACACTATAAGAAATATATATATATATATACATAT
>NW_008360319.1:66441-93281 GCF_000622305.1 Nannospalax galili | reverse complement strand
TATAATATTTATAGTGTATATTTACTTTATATTATATAATAAATATATAATTATATATATTTACCTGAGGAGTTGGAGAGGGAGAGGAAGGCATGGAAATGATATAAATAAATACAGTGTACTCATGTGTGAAAGTCTCAGAATATTGAGATAAAAATTAACATATTTTCTTTTTCTCTTTTGTGGAATTATCAAGAACCAGTCAGGACTCCATTGTAGATAATCTTATCATTTGCAAATAAAATTTTACTTGAAATTATTACACAATTAGAAAATGCATGTGAACTTACCATGTATTTTTTCTTTCTAAATATATATTTATTGAATTTTTGTGCATTCGAAACAATACATCTTAATCATATTAAGAACCAGTACCTGATCTCTTCCCCCCATAGTCCCCCACCATATTCCAAGCATTCTGTCATATTTGTTAATCCCTATCAAATAAGGTTTGTGTCCCTAAAGTCTCAGTGTGAGTTCATCTGCTGGAGCCTGTTCAGCCTAGCAAGTGTCATTCCCTTAAAGAAGACCAACTCTCCCACACTCAGCAGTGACCAGCTGCCAGTAGTACCCGGCTAAGGTTGGGGCTTCTTGCCTCTTTTCCTATTTCTATGCTGGGTTTTTGTCTGGTTTGAGTTTGCAAGCGTCTTATGCATATTGTCATCGCTGCTGTAAGTGCTTATAAGCAAGATCGCGGAAGCCTGGGAGACTCCATTTCCTTGTAGTCATGCACCACCCCTTGCTCTTACAATCTTTCTGCCCCCTCTTCTGCAATGGTCCTTGAGCCAAGGGTGTGTGAGGTTTAATATGAGAGTCCTATCCAAGGACATGCACTCTGTCCTCTGCACTTTGACCAGTTGTGTGGTCTTCTGTGTTTAATGCGCCCTCTCTTGAATGAGGAAGCTTCATTGGTGAGAGTTGAGAGATGCATTAATATTCTCTCTACCTCATATTTCACAATGACCCACGAACCTTAGGTTTAGAGGTGCCATTGTAGATGTGTCACAGCGCTGGGCATCTCACAGACACTCTCTGTGTTTGAACAGTGTAGAACTCTGTAATAGTTTCCACCTGTTGCAAAAAGAAGCTTCTTGGGTGAATGATGATAGGTACATTTCTCTGGGTAGTCTGGAGAGCTCAGGCAGAATGATCAGGAAGGGGGCCTAGGATCAACGCTGCTATTTTTTTAATAGTGCAGAGATTTATAAAATCAAAAGACAAATTTCCCCTTTGCTGTAACAACCCAGTTTCATATCACAAAGCAGTTGCCATCTCCATTTCAGTGTTTCAATGTCACTTTCTAGGCATCTAAAACTGCCAATTGGTAACCTATCTGGGTGTATAAAATCAGAATTTTATCCCCTTAACGCTTTACACACTATGGCTTCTAGTTTCCATTTCATCAATTGTTAAACCAATGTATAGTACTAGTTTGAAGAGCCTCACGCATGTGCTGTTAGACTGTACATAGATCATGATGCATGATGGTACTGCAACTGGCCAGTTAGTGTTGCTGTGGAACCTTTGTTCTCTAAGATGCAGGCAAAGCATGTGAAATACAATAAAGAAGTTGTATGACTGTCACAGTAAAGTACGTGTTGGGATGGCATTGGTTGACTAAGATTTTCAGACATTTATATTTTGACAGTTAAAGTTGTTTTTAGATTATTGAATTTTCCCAAGACATATATATTTCAATACTTTTATGATAATAGAATATGGTTTTGAAATCAATAAATGCCAGAAATAACATTAAACTAAAAATTCCATTTTTTTTTTTGTTGGCCAATGAGATGGCTCAGCCAATGAGATGCTGCCAAGTCTGAGTTCAATCCCTGGGACCCACACGAAACTCCTGTAAAATTGTTCTTTGAAAACCATGCAGGCTCATCCAACAAAATAAATAAAATTGTAATAAAATATCATATGTGATATATAAATTTATATCTCATATATCATAATTACACCCGTGTGCAAATAAAAACTAGCTTAAAGGGGGAAAATAATGACTCATGTGAGAAACCGAAGAACAGTTGAAAAATGTTTGCTTATAATTTTGATTTCACTGAATGATAGTGGAAATTGGAGCTTGTCAACAGGGGATATTCTGAAGGAAGATTATTATTTGATTTGTACATGGTTACACACAGTAAATTTATGTAAATCATAAGGACACAGATTTGAAGAAAGCAGAATTTATAGAGCCCTTACTTTGTGCCAGAGACTATTTTAGGTGCTACGGAAAGTTTTCTCAATGTAACAAGCACTGCTAATGCATATCAGTTTTGATTTTGCAACTATTGACTTCTGTAGACATGATGTCAGGTTTCACAGAAATGGCTAAAATCTCTGAACTTTATAGTTTCTTACTTGTGAAGCAAGGGTGTAATGACTTACCTACCCATACTGTTCTAAGAACTGAATGAGATAGAGTATGCTACCTTCTTAGCAAAGGATAAATTTTGCATGTGATTACATCTTACAGGGTTTAAAAATATTTTTCTGGTTATTTAGAGTTAGTTTCCCAAGAGATTTTTAGAACTTCAGAGAGAGTAGATTCAGGCATTTTGTTGTTATTGCTGATGTAAGAGTTAGCTATTTATTCTTCTTAGAAATAATTATATTTGATGATATATTGTTTCTGTTTATTTTCTTTTCTTGAAACATAAACATCTCAGACAAAATCCTATGCCCAGTTTATGGTAATGAAGGTGCTGAATTCATGAATTTGTCTTTGAACACGGTGAGGAATCATACTATTATTCTACTTCTTTGCAGCATAACAAGGACAAGAATTTTCAAGAAATGTGACGGGGAGAAACTAAAGGGAAACTTCTTCATAGGTTAATATCTTCTTAAATTTGTTTTTCTAAATGACAAAATATATCAAGATCTCTGCCTAACTGGCAATATTCAACTCATTCACAACTAAAAGTAGAGTGGGAAGAAGCACCGTCTGCTCCTGAGTTTATAGCTCCCATTTTCCTCCCGCAGCATTATACAGACCTCTTTGTGAAATCTTCAGTTATAAAAGGACATAAACTGACATGGAAGCAGTAACTGCATACATGTGATATACAGGGCTAAAAGAAACTTGAACTCAGAAAGTAGAGGCTCTAATTCGATCTCTAGAATAAACTGTTTTCTGTGAGTTTGGGTTGGCCAAAGGGACTCAGCAACTCCCTTCATACAACTTAATGTGTGTTATCAACTTTTTTTTTGGTAAATGAAAAGACGAAACTCAATGCGATTTATAGAAAAACATGCAACAATAACCAGTTTACAAAAGCCACTTACAAAGAGTTTAACAATGGAATAAAAGCCTCTTTTTCTTTTATTTCATTTTTCTTCTATGAAGAAAAGTCAATACACTATTCTAGAAGTATTTGTACATTCGGATTAATTATATTTAACCTTCACAATGTCAGTGAAAGGTAAAATCTAATTTTATGTATTTTAAAGATTATAGGAAACTGGTAATTAAAATTACTGCAAAATTAACTTCTATAAGTGAATAAGTGAATAAGAACCACTAGTAAGTTAAACCCTACAAGACAGAAGTTTGAACAGAGAAGTCAGATTTACAGCTGTCTCCTTAAGATAATCAGATGTAATGATTACAGTCATATTTGTAATCCTGGGTTAACTACTACTGCTTTGAGTAGATCCATTTACCCCTGAGATTTAGTTCCAACATCTAAAGAACTAGAGAACATAAGCTAAATAAGTCATGAGTTTGCTTTCATGTCTACTCCTCTATAATTTATGCTGTAATTATAAATCATAATGATGAATTTTTATTTTATTATAAACATTATAATGTATTTCTTAGACAATGATGATAAATTTAAATTAAATATTGGAAATTATTTTAGAATCCCTAATTCCTTAACAACTGATGTCCAGTTTACAAAGCCCTTTCCTCCACCTCTATCTTGTAGGGTACTGTGCACAATTTCTTCTAATAGTATTAGCCTCTCAAGTTTCACATTAAGGTTGTTCATCCATTTGGAGTTGACTTTTGAGTTATGTTCAATTTTGTTCAGATTCTCAAAAGTAGGAAAATAAAAATAGATAAAGAAGAAAGGCTAAAAGGACATTTATCATTTTTATTGATGTTGCTTTCACATTAAAGATTAAATATGGGGACCCAAACCTGACTCAATCAGCCTTAAAATATATGACAGAATAAATGAAATCCATTGTGAATATACAGTGTTGCAGATAGGGGCATGGGTCTAAATATAATTAACACACATTGTATGAAATGCATAAAAACATAAAAATTCAATAAAAATAGGAAAATAAAGCAGTCACAGGACTCTCTGCTCTCGTTATAGTGATCCTTTCATGGTGTTCCATATAGCTTGCATGATGAGTTTGATTCTGCTTTCCAAACTGACACTAAGTTCCTCAATGAAACTGGGTTTCAACAAGCTAATAACATAAATATAAATTTCTTACATGTTGACATAAATGTAATAGCTCTAAGCAATATGAAGTGTATATGATCTCACATGTATCTTGAGTCTACCTTTTGGTCGATCACACTGGGTGAGCTACCAACACACGAATGTGTGCGTGCAGGTTCTACTGCATAATTTTCAAGACTAGGAAATAATGGAAACTGACTAAAGAGCCCCAAGGAATGCATCCATTGTAGCTCTGTTAAACACATGCAATTAAATCACTTTTATTATTAAATGAAATATTGTCATTATTCCTTTGGCCACAAACTTATGGCATGTAAAAATAATCCTTTGGATCTTTAGCCCATTAAACTACTATCTTTAGTAGTTTAAAATAGTTTAAAATAGTTTCTGATTGCTGTTACTCTTAAGTTTATTAAGGCCAATTCGTAAGAGTCCTCCCACAGTAGAGTAGGCTTTTGGCTGCTAATTGGTGTTCTCTTTTGTAATCCAGAATTTGATTTTGAAAGATTTCTAAAGTTTGTCTCTTTATTTGTTAAAAGGAAGAGAGAAGGGATTAGTGAGGGAGGAGGGATGAAGGGATAAAGAGAGGTGATGAGAGAGGAAGAGTAAGGGAGAGAGAGAGGAGGTGTTTTGGCTTAGCAGCATGGTAGTTCAAGCCAGGGAACCAAATCATAAATTTTCAGAAATCAGAAATCTTGTAAACCAGCACTTCAAGTGTTGGTAACTTGCGATGTGTTTTGGTTTTTTATATGGAAAGTGTTTCAGCATGAAGGACTTCCTGTCGGTTAGCAGTGTGCCCATTGGAGGCATACATTTTAATATTGACTTGAAAAAACAGCAACACCTTAAAGCTACTAAGAAATTCTACACTTAAATATGCCGCATTTATTAGGCTAAATATATTCTGCCTATAATGGGGTGCAAACACTTCTTCCTAAAATATGAGGCAGTGTTTAAAATGCTACACGTGCTCGGCTCTGGAGGCAGTCTGCATGGCTTTGACCCTTCGCTTTGCAGTTTGTTCTTAATATGAAGATTAATAACCACTGTGATTTATACCCCTCATTTGTAAGGCTAGCCTAATTATGAAATACTTAATGATCTTGTTTTTGGTGTGAAATGAGCCAACATTGAGTACATAATATAGAACCTCAAACACCTAACTGTAGAGGATGTTTTGTTATTTTAAGGAAATAGTGCGTCTCAGAACTTAGTTTAGAAAATTATAATAGTTTATGAGGAAATAAGGTAGGGATTCTCTATTTCATTTTGAACATTGTTGAAACTACTGTATTTTATTTTAAAAATAATGTTAATTTTATGTATTATGAAAAATAATTTTATGTGTAGACTATATAATTCTTAGATCTGTTCCTATCTTGAGAGCACTAAAATTATTTCTTTCTCAACATAATAGCAAAAAGATGTGAATTTAATTAATATTTTATTTATTATTTTTATTTTATGTGTATGCTTGTATTGCCTGCATGTAGGTAAGTGCACTCCTGTCATGCAATAGCCACGGAGGTCAGAAGAGGCTGTCAGATCCCCTGGAACTGGAGTTACAGGCAGTTGTTAGCTGCCATGTGGGTGCTGGGATTCGAACCCGAGTCTTCTGCAAGAACTGTCAGTGTTCTTAACCACCGAGCCCTCTCTCCAGCCCCAGATGTGAAGGATTTTGAAGTCGGCACTGCTTTCCAGTCCTTCCGTATGCTTGACTAACATTTTTACTGTGGAACTGAGTGAAGTTGCTACCTCAGCGCATTAGAGAGGAAGCAAAGTAGACAAAGTCTGCATGCTTTAATCAGATTGCCTTGAAATGGCTTCTGGGCATATGTAGTACAAAATAAGCAAATTTTAAAATAAGTCGTTAATGACTTCCCTAAGAACTGTTCTAATCTCTGAGGGATGGGAAGATTAAAATCAAACAAAACACTAGAACCATTCTTGTCATAGGACTCAAAAAATTGAATGTGGGACTCCCAGAGCACCTGCCAGTGGAAAAACTGTGCTCTGAATGACAGGGAGTTGAGTGGAGATTTTAGCTGCTGCTCTGTCCAAAGGGAGTGGCTAAACCTAGAGTTCAAATCCTATCAAGATAGAACAGGCGGGCAAACAGGGCGGATACCTAATGGGAACTCCAAGATGGCTATTCATTGGAAGTCAAAACTGTCACAAGATAAAGGGAATTCACCCTAAGAATAAGAAATAGGGGCTGGGGAGATGCCTCGGGCAAGAGTCCTTGCTGTGCAAACTGGAGAACCTGAGTTTGAATCCCCAACAGTCACATAGATATACAAGAATGACTATGCACAGCTGTGAGCCCAGTACTGAGGGGTAGAGACAGGCAGATCCCTAGAGTTGACGGGCTGGACAGTCTACAAGAAACTGCCAGTTTCTGATTCAGTGAGAGACCGAGAGCCATAGAAGAAGACACCTGATATCCATCTCAAATCCACCCTCAATGTGCACAGGAATGAACTCCTGTACACTCATGTACATAGGGAAACACACATACACAGCACATGTATGCACAAAGAAAGAGTTAGCAAAAGCGTTTAAGAAATAGGCCAAACTTTAAAACAACAACCTCACAAATAAATTGTTCTCCTAATAATTAAAATATCTGTTAAGGAAAACGCAGCATGTTTTTCCTAAGAAGATAATATTTATTTTCTCTGTGTGTTTTGTGGTAATGTGTGTGGAGGAAAACATATACATTCATGCCATGGCACAAATGTGGCAGTCATAGAACAGTTTGATAGAGTTTTTTCTCTCCTTGTACCTACCATGTGGGTCCTGGGGAATCAAACTCATGTCCCCAGGCTTGGTGTTAAGTTAATTTACTTGCTGAACCATCTTGCAGCCAAGAAGATAATAGATTTTTTTTAATTAAACTTTTTAAATTTCATACATTTCCCACTCAAATTCAGATCCCCTCCCCCATTCATGCCTCTCTTATCCCCCCGGCTGAATCCTAAGCACTTTGCCATACATGCTGAGTCCTATTCCTTCAGGTGTTTGCACCCAAATGTCTTCAGTGTAAATGTGTCCACTGGGGTCTAGTCAGCCCATCCAGTGGTCATATGTAAGTCAAACTCTCCCTCACCCAGCAGCAATCAGTCTCAAATAGTTCTCTATCTAGTGCTGACCCGCCACCTTGGGCCCTTGTTTCATTGAGCTGACATGGGTCCCAAGTTTGATGCCACTGCTGTCACGGGCTCACATGAGCAAGCCTCCAGTGGCCTGGAAGCTTCCGTCTCCCTATGTTTATGAACCAGCCCTGGCTCTTACAATCTTCCTGCCTCTTCTTCGGCAATGGTCCCTGAGCCGTGGGTGGGTGAGGTCCCATATAGGAGTCCCATTCTACACTCTACAGTCTCTTATTCTCCAAAACCTGGCCAGTTATGGCCTTCTGTGTGCATTGCACTTCTGATGTACATGGAAGCCTCACTGGTGAGAGCTGAGGGGTGCATTAGGCCTCTCTCTACCCCTTATTCTGCTATGTTCCATGAGGCTTAGTTGTAGAGATTCAACTTCAGATGTGTCACATAGTACTGGGCATCTCTAAGGTGTGTGTTCTCTGTGCCTGACCAGATGTGCAACTCTGCAGTAGCCTCCACCTGTTGCAAAAAGAAGCTTCTCTGATGAGTGCTGTATGGCATGCTTGTCAGTCTAAGGGAGGTCTCTTCTATCTGGCACTGTGTTCCCTTCCAAGCAGCTCCCAGGTACACATATGCATTACTGTTCAGACACGCTATATTCATGTCTCATAGGGTTTCTAGGGCATCACTTTTCCCTCTAGGTTTCCTAGTCCGCTGAGATTCACTGATCTCCACTCTTTTTTTCTTCCATCCAGCTTCCCTCCTCCCTCCCTCCCTCCCTCCCTAGTCACAGTGTCCCCATTATCCCCGCCATCTTTCCTCTCCTGACTTCCCTCCTTCCCCGACACCGTGGTCCCTGTATGTCCCTCCCTCCCTCCTCCCTGCCCATTACTCCCACTTTTTCCACCTCCCTCAGGTAGCATCTGTTCCCTACAATCCCTTTTCAGGTTGTTTCTGTTCCTTTCCCTCGATGCAGCCTTTGCCTCTCCCTGTCTCCTGGTGTTACATCAGAATTCATATATATTCTCACATGTAAGGGATTGGTGCTACACTCAACAAATGAGGGAGAACATATGTTCCTTGCTTTTCTGGATTTGTGTTTTTTCACTTAGTATAACACTCTCTAGCTCCATCCATTTACCTGAAAATTTCACAATTTCATTTTTTCTTACTCCTGAGTAGAACTCCATTTTCATTAGCCATTCATCAGTTGAAGGACATTTCTTAGCTATTGTGAAGAGAGCAGCAACAAACATGGATGGAAAGGTATCTCTGAAGTATATTTTAACATGTTATACACAAAGTTCAGTGGAATTAAAAACCACAAAGAATGAGCAAAAACAAAAGATAACATACACAGTCCAGAGAAGAGCCAGGAAATAAGAGATTTCGCAAATAATTCAGGTGGAGGAATTAGTAGACACTGATCCATTTGCTAACAAATGTAATGTAAGAGATTAAGTTTTAGTTGTGACAGAGAATATTAGTAGAGATGTAGAAACATAATACTGAATAAAAAGGAAGTTCTAGAAATATAAATTCATTGATAAAGGTTGGATTGGTGATGCATTCCTTTAATCTCAGCACTCAGGAGGCAGAGACAGGTGGATTTCTGTGATGGAGGTCAGGCTGGTCTACATAGCAAATTCCAGGAAAGTTGGGGCTACATGGAGATCCTCTCTCAGAAAAAAAAAGGAAAGCAACAAAAAACAGAAGTTCGTGGTGAGAATGAGAGCAGGTAGGGTTGAAACGGAAAACGTTTCAGGAAGCACACCTGCAAGCAAGTTATTGGTCAAAGAAAATGTCAAAACAGAAATAAAAAATAATACTTGAAAGTCTTGGAAACAAACCATTTCAAAGGTGGCAGGGAAGAGCTAAATTTTAGTTTAAATCCTGGAACTGGAATAGCGGAAAAATTAAACTTTAAGGTTAAATTCCATAAGCTTAAAGTAACTAGAAACACCATGAGAAAATCACGGTAAGTAGATGAAGGAAAGCAAGCCTAGAGAATTTAAAGAAACGATCAGGAAAAAATAATCTGTATTAGAAATAGGTTCTTTTGAAAGATTAGCCAGATTAATCTATAAAAATGTGGAGAACACAGTCTCAGGGACGATGAGGGGGCATCATCACAGACCTCACAGGTAATATGAAACTCTTAATGCCAATTTTTCTAACAGCTTGGGCAAACAAATGTTAGGCATGTAAAATTTCAATATTCATATATTTGTGTAAGATATTGAATTATTAGAAATCTCAATAAAAACTACTGGTAAATTCTGCTAAATACTGAATTTAAAAAACACTATGAATTCTAAATATACGTTCCCAAATAAAGGACAATAATTAATTCCTAACTCATGCCATGAGTTTGAAACGACATGAATTCCAAATCTGACAATGTCACTCTAGGAAAATAATTACAGTCCAATACCATTCATGAGCATAGATGTAAAGATACTTTGCAGAGTTCAGTAGCTTGAAAAGAACAATTTCTAAAGAGAAAAATGTGCCATGACCAAGCTTAAATATCCCATGACCATAAGATTTAACTCTTTTAAACAGAAGCTCTTGATTGGTCATTTACTTTTGAAAGTTATATAATTTGGAGGGAGATACCTCTTTAAGTTCATAAGCCTCATTTAAAATGAAGGGCAGTTGATTGAGCACTGTTTTTTAAATTAACTCTTCTAAACGTTCAGCTTCTTATGAAACACGAACATCTTTCTCCATTCCCATGAGTAACTAGAAATCAGAGCAGCACCATTTTAATGTTATGCAATGTATTTGTCTAAGATCCTTAGGCATATGTACCCAGACTATCTATCGTGGACTTGTTTTAGGTCACGTTGACACATGAAAAAGGTGAAGGATTCCACCTTCTGTGCCAGGCTTAGAATATTCCAGTGGAAAAACCCCACAAGCTCAAGCAGTTTTGTTAGTTACCCAGGGCTGCCTAACCAGCATTGCCAAAGAAGTAGGTAATTGTGAAACCCAAGCAACTGGCAGCAGGGAAGTGGCCAAGCTGTGAGACAGCATCTGGCCAAGGATTGCCCAATGCTGGGTTTGGGCGATGGTGACCTACATTTTCAGTAATACGCAAGAGTGATTGTGTCCCTAGGCTCCCTTTAGAGCAAACTCCCATACACATTTCCAAGTGGCACTTATCTCTACATTCCCAAAGTAGGTGACGTTGGCCATCAAGACACAAATTAAGTGCAACATTTTAACATACTTTTTCAAAGGCCCAATATTTCTATACATTTTTGTATTCTAAAGTGCTTGGGGTTAGAACTTTTACATGTGAATTTGAGAGATGAAGAAAAACTTCATTCACGGTAAGTATCATCTTGTCCCAGTGGTGGGACTGCCTGGTTCCCATTTTTCCAGCATTAAACTATTGCTCATGGAATACAGTTTGCCATTTGTGCCCTTTGAGCTCTTTATTAAATAGCATTACTTTTGCTTTTTCATTTTTGTTTTTTTTTTTGTGCTTTGAGGCAGAGTCTTGCTGTATATCCCAGGCTGGCCTGGAACTGCTAGTCTTCTCCTCAGTGTCCAGAATACAAGTTATACCATCTTGGCTAACTAGTATTGAATCATAATTCAACATTATCCCCTTTTAAATAATTCTTTAAGTTTATACCTATTATTCATTTCCAAATTATATGTTTGCCAACTCCTTGAAGAAAATATCTGTTTTCTTCTTATAATCTGTGAATTATGTTATCATTAACATACTGATTAACATAAATTTCTGAAAGAAAAAAATACAAAACTGTAATTTTCCAATTCCTGTCAATAGGAACGCAAAAAACTTCCTCTTCTTTTGAAGCCAGAGTTTTATGGTGATGATAAAAATGAACACATGAAATGATCCTCTTGATGCTATAGCAAACCTTTCAGTCGGTTGCTTTCATTTCCCTCTCTCCACTGCAAAGCATCTTCATTCTCCAGCACATTTAAAGTGATGGTCTCTACCAAAGAGTAGCACAGAAGGGCATAAATTGAAAAGCTCATCATTTTCCAGTATGGTAAGACTCATTTTTTCATTCAATAAAGAGATTTTGCTTTGCACTGAGGGGACCAACTATAGAGGCTGGTGCAGGCAATACCTTCCTGAATCAGACATAGATATGCTGGAGAAGAGTAATCGAGTTTAGACTTTTACATCACAAACACTTCAGTGTAGATTACCATATGAATGAGCTATACAACTTACTTTGAGTCACAATTTTGGTCAAGTCTTTGATATTCTTCCTCTGTCACATGAAATAGCTTTTCTTTCACATGGAGAAGTGGAGCTGAGTGACATAGAGAGCTCCTCGACTCCTTGGCCAATTTCTTTATGAAACTGCATTTGGAAATTTCTCTTTAATTGGGTCTTCCAAGGCTTATGAACTGAAAACACTGTGGACTCCTCCGTGGTAGAATATTGAAATGTACTTCGCCTGATTTTTTAAAGGTGCCAACCAAAAAAAAAAAGTTTTACCAGTGATATCTCTATAATATTCAGGAATTTGTGGATGTACACCCTATTATATTTAGGACACTCTAATTTAAGATGCCTGTGTGGTCTGCTCTGGTTTAATTCTATGAAATCTTCTACTTGAAAATCAAAATTTAGTCCATTTGGTCATAAATCCTGTGAAGTAGAATGCTTTGTTGGGAAATTTATCTGACATCAGTAGTGATGGAGAGAGAAGGGAGATTCCAGATTCCTCTTTGGATGCAAAACTATATACACTAACTCATGACCACCTCCACCTTTATTTCTCTGGTCCAAGCCACTATGACCTGACTGCTAATTAATAACTTTCCCCTACCTTTGCCCCTTTGTAGTTTCTTCTCAATGAAGCATAAGCATTGACTTTTAATTTAAGAGAGACTATGTTAGTACTAGCTGAACACTCTGTCCTTCATGCTTAGTAAAACATTAAGCCTTTATCCAGGAATACGAAGCATAATCTATCTGTCCCCATTGTCTCCAGGGCATCCTTTTTGACATCTTCTCCAACTTAGCTGAGTCCTGGATCATCAGATATACTCCCTGTGGGCCATTCCTAGTCTAGCAGTGCTCCTCGAGCTATGCTCAGGACTCCTCTTGACTGCTTCAGGTCTTTTCTCAAATGGAATCTCTTCAGCAATCTCTGATTGGTAACACTTTTTAAAGTTCAACAACTATCTGACTTCATACCTCCTTTCTGGTTTAATTTTTTCTATACCAACTTTCACTACAATTTTATGTACTTACATACTTTCATAATATATTTCATTTTGAAGTTTATCTATAGAATACACATGCTTATCCCTAGTGCCAAGGCTAATACTTAGAAGGAAGCTAGAACCACGAAATCAGTAGCTATTCCAAGAATGAATGGAAGCCAAGGAGAAGTCAGCCAGATCATGAAAAGGTCTAAATTGTATCAGGGTAACATTTGAAAACTACCTATTAAGGGTAGCAGTGACACTTAACTGAAGACATCCCTTTTCCACTGATAGTCACTGGAATTTTGATTAAAGCTGGTGAAAGATCAAAGACACAAGGATAGATCAAATGGATATTAAAAATCAAAGTAGCGATCTGTTGGTAGAATAAAATTCTTGAATGGGATATTTTAGATGAGAAATGAGACTTAACCTCTGTCTTAACTAAATTATGAAAGTTTAAAAATGTTTTAAATTTCCAAACTAGAAATGAAAATTTGTTATTTCCAATGATTCTTGTTCTTCCTCAAATAAATTCAAGGTTTTGGGGCATACCAAATAAAATAGAAAATGTTAAATCTTCTTTTGATATATTCAAGACACAGTCTTGTGTCTTATAGACAAGAATTTCTACAAAAACAGTAATTCTATAAAGCTTGTAAGGAACTACATTTTGAAATCACAATTTCAAAGATTTCTTCATTTTTTACTGTTTTTAGTGCATCGTTTGTTGCTTTGATCATCTGTTTTCCATGGGCTGTTAGCCCACTTCAATTGGAGTCCATCTGCTATAAAAACACAAACAGCAAGAAGAAAGACCATCTAAACAGTGGCTGTTATAATAACTTAACCTATGGGCATAAACACAAATGCTTGGACGGTACTTTAGCAGGTGCATCATGTCCATCTAACCAAACAATTGCAGTGGCTTCCCCACTGGGGCCTGTATCCTCTCCTTTCACAGGGGGTTGGCCTGGTCTGCAGTACCAGATGTGTATTCCACCTCTAGGAATGGGCAATACACCCAATTGAAAATTTGCTGGTTGTACAGACACTAGATGTGCTGCTATTTCACCAGCTGGAACATCTTGTTTGGCATGTTAATAGTGCAGCACACGAGGTCCATTGCTGAGCAGAATTATAGGGGAGAATTTTCCCCAGTGATCTGCATGTCGCCTTCTGGCCCTATGAAAGCCACCCATCCAGTGGCAGTGAGTTTCCAGCTTAGTCCAAGCTTGATTTCTCCCTTTCCCGTGCTCACATCATGTGTTGTCTTCAGCAATAGGATGTTACTGTCGACTCCCAGTGTATAACCAACATTATTGGCAATGGTTTTTATTTGATTGTTGGAAGTTTTCCAGAAATTTCTAAAGCTGTACTTTGGTCTGGGTTACACATGGCATAAGGAGATACTGATGCATACTGTTTAGCCTTGTATAGATATTTCTCTTTAGTAGACTGACACATTTCACTGGCTCTGACTATTCTCTTCCATGTTCTACACCATAGTCATGAAGAGAATCCTTGTCTACTTTTGAGCTAAGAGGCCCACACACTTTGATGTCAGAGGGTTCTGATATCCCCATTCAATAATTCTTGTTACTCCCTGAATACCATTATCAGTCTCTTTCTCAGTGCCAAAGTCCCACGTATGATTTACAGAGTTATATGAAGGCATCTTCTGTGTGCTTTTTATTTCATGGGAATAATTAGATCATCCTTCATTCCAAAACACACCAAATAATCTACAATTCATCACCCAGTTTAAGGCTCTGGAGTCATAAGAAAAACAAAGATAAAATTATTTCTCAAACAACATTCATCCTAAAAACTTCTTTGATGTGGCTTTGAAAGATTATTTTTGTGCTAGTGTTTCTTCCACAATTTTCTAGAAGGGTTATAGTTCATCCATTATCTGAAATTGTTTTTAAGACAAAATCCATCTTGTATAAAAGGGAATATGTGAGGCAAATGCGGTATAATGTGTCAGTTAACCGCCAGAAACGGAACAAAGCTTTGATATGTTCCTCACTGTGGAGCAAAACTTTTTACCATAAGCACCAAAGTCAACACTTGGTTCTCTCAAACTTCCTTAGATTCAAACCATAAAATATGTAAAATATTTAGATAGTTGAATCATCATGCACCCAGGGATTACGAAATGCTGGTTGAGATTCAGAAGCTGATACTGAGATTCTGTTCCTGCTCACTCGTGGTGTTCCAGTAAACAATGTGTGTCATGTGCTTCTCTCTGCACCTTGAACCGGATGTGAGTCTGTTTAGACTTAACTGTCAACTTTGCTATTGCAAACCCATAGAAGTAAGACCCAGTCCTTGTGCCAAGGCTACCAGAGAAGAGATTCAACCAAGTGAAAATCAGACTGTGTGTTTAAATAGAATCTTGGAAAAGCGTTGAAATGTATTTAGTCTACCAACTGTCTTCATGTTTTGATTTGGGTTCTGTGGGAATGGGTTTCTGTGTGGGAGCTTTGAAGGTTTAACTGAAGGAAATATATGTGTTTTCCTTGGCAAATTTTAAAGTAAGCCATACAAAGGCATTGAGACAGAAAGGAAAATGTGCAAAGAAAACTCTAGGTAAATTTTATGTAACTGTAATGAGGAATTTTAAGTTCTTTTACACAGTTTTCTGTATATAATAGAAAAACAAACAATGCTCCTATTCTGTTTTTTGAGAAGCTTGTGAGAAATCTACTAAATGCTGAGGATTGATTTTAGTGGAATAGAATATTTGGATATGCGCATGTTAAATAAAGGTAAAATGTGTTCAATGTGATGTCTTCAAAACACCCTGATTTTAAAAATTATTTTATTTATTATTTTTATTTTACGTGTATGAGTTTATTGTCTACATGTAGGTAGGTGCATCCATGTTGTATAATGCCTAGGGAGATCAGAAGAGGGCGTCAGAGCCTCTTGAACTAGAGTTATAGGTGGTTGTTATCCACCAAGTGCGTGCTGGGAATTGAACCCGGGTATTTGACAAGAGCAGCCATCACGCTTAACCACTGAGCTGTCTCTCTAGCCCCAAAGCACCTTCCTTGACATGGTTCCTTCCACAGAACTGGGACCAAGCACTGGTCATTTGAGAAAAGTAAGACCTGAACCTTACATCCTTTTTCTATTCAGACAATAATAGCAGTAAATTGTTTTAGCACGAAACTAGGACTTTGAAACTGGTACTGACTGCATTGCTAACGACAATCTAATAATTTTTTCTCTAGCATTTTCTAAACCTCGACATATTTTTCTTATGGCAACTTTTAGAGATAGCAACATAGCTAGCTATATTTTACTTATATACTATATATATAATATTTTTATTGGCCCTACATTAATTTTATTCTAATTTCAATGATCAGAGTGCTTAGAATTTCCAAGTTTAGTCAATGATCCAAATTTATAATACATTTTCTCTTGTCATAAAAATACACTGGTTCACCCTTTAAAAGCTGAAAGATGCAAACAGTGTGAAGAGAAACCAGAATATGGTTCACCATTCAAAAGAAAAAAAATGACACAGCTAGTGTCACAGGGCTCTACGGTCAGTTACTTAGTAAATTGAGGAAGGAAGATCCTAAGTCTAATACTTTTTGGACTATAAAATGAGTTCAAGACCAGCTATGACAACTTAATTAGAATCTGTCCTAAAATAAAAATAAAGAAAAGAGAACTTGGGATACAGCTTAGAGGTAGGATATTATTCAAGTTCACGTTGGGCTCTAGGTTTAATCCTTATTACTGCAGAAGTAAGTTTAAAAAGACTGCTGTGATGTCAGTGTCCTTATGACATAGTCTGGCTTCATTGCTTCTTCACAGTGGTTACAGGCTCTACTCTCACCTCTTCTAACTAAACTCTTCCTGGTACACCCTTCTACCACACTAAACTCCCTGTGCCTCTTCTACTGCGGCACGTCTAAGGGGCCCTAGCTATAACCCCTACTACTAAATGCTGCTGAAGAATTTTCTAAGTGGTTTATTTCACCTCTTGTCAGATAGCTAAGGTTCTGTTTGAGTTCTTTCGTAATAAACCCTGCAGGAATACCAGTCAAAAGATAAATAGTAAAGTTGTGTTTGATTTTTGAATAAGTAAATCATGTACTTGAAACAGTAAGCAGTATCTGAAGGATAAATTTGTTCCCTTTGCTTTTATTTGTTATTATATTTCTTTGTAACATTCATTAATTTAATTGAATCATTATTATCATTATTAGTTTATTTAAAAATGGACATGAACTTGTTCAAAGTTTATAACCATCAACATTACAGATCTGCTTATCTTTTAACCCAGGTATCTCATATCTGTGGATTGGCCTAATGTATATTTTGTGTGAGACATACAATTTGATTTATTACAAAGGTATTTGTCTCACTATTAAAATCTCAAAGTTATAATAAATAAACAAATAAAATAAATAAAAGAAAAATATACATATCCATGTTGTTTCAGTAAGTTATGATAATACTCTTCTAAAGCTAGGGAAAAATATGGAATGTACTCTATAATGGAGGATATCCTAAAATTTACTGACGAGTAAAAATGCCAAATAGGATGTGTACAGTACATGAGAAAAGTTGAAGGCCACGTAAAATAGCCCTGTTTGCATTAGACAGGAAACTTCCAACATTTCTACCTCCATAAAAAGAAAACACTAGGCCCTTATGGAATTGGATTTTTAAACCCAGCTCATTCCTGTCCATAACATATCACATATCCACATTTGCGAAGTTCTCAAAGGACCAATGTGCTCTATTACCTGCCTATTCCACAGCCTAGTTTAACATCTTTCTTACCACTTAACAAGGCTCATTGGTAAGTCCAGGCACACTGACTTTAGCTTGCTCCTCACTGCTTTAATAATTTTTCATTTGAAAAAAATCTTCCCTCCACATCTACCCATGGTTTTCTCTCACTGTATCCATGTGTGTCTGCAAACATATCTTTGTTCTGGAAGTTTCTCTGGCCAACTGAAGAGTCCTCTTTCCAGTCATACACTCTCAGTCACCTCTTTCACTCAATGATGAATTTTCCTAACACAATGTGCTCCTGAAAAGAAAATAAATGCTAACTCTTGATGTGAGTGACTGTATGCTTAGAGCAGATGTGAGTGACTGCATGCCAAGAGCATGACATGGGGAGGGGGTGTTAATGGCAAAGTCATATGATTAAGATACTTAACTTAGGGAAAACTAACGTTAAGAAATAACAAATAAATGGAGCAGAGAAACACACTTATCAGCTATAGCTGGTGGAACCTGAGTTTATAGGAACATTTTGTACCTCCAGAGATTTAGAAGTGCTTCCTTTCTTCCCCAAGTAAGCTGATGCATTTTAGAATTCTCTGTTATCATGGATAAAAATTAGACTAAGCAACTAGGGGCAGAAATGTGTGCCCTGTTATAAATAAAGATTAAGCTTGATGCAAAATTTAGTATCTGTGACCCATGAACCATCACAGTAATGAAGGTATTAAAAATAGTTATCACCCTCAGAAGCTCCCTCTTGCCATGTATGATATCCTGCCACACCTGCATGCTTCTCTTCATCCCAGAAAAGCAGGATCCTTTGGCTTTTCTAGACACACCCCCACATGCACTCCTCCTGTTCACATAGACAATATTATATGTGCTACTTTGTAAGATTTCATACATGATTGTTATAAAGCATAAATAATTTGACTTTTTCTTATTGCTAAACACACTCCCATTGTGCAATTATATACTTATAATTGCATCTGTTGTTGTTGACATTTGGGCTGTCCCTAGTCTTTGAGTATTAACTATTTTTAAAAGAACTTATATAGTCTGGAGATAAATTCAGTTGGCACTGGCTGCCTAGCATGAATGAAACCCTAGGCCTGATCCTAGTACTTATTAAGTGGAGTGGTGGATTTTCCCTGTAATCACAACACTGGGAGGTAGAGACAGGAGAGTTTGAAGTTCAAGTTCATCCTTGGTTACAAAGAGACCTTGAGACCAGCCTGGGACACATAAAACAACTGAATACATATAAATCATTATCATTTTTAAAATGTTTATTTATATGGATATGTTTTCTAGAATAAATATCTAGTAGTGAAATGTTTAATTTCAGTGTCTATTAAATCTTAAGCAAGTACTCAAAGTCTTCACTTACGTAGCTAAGCATTTCCTACTCCACCAGGGCAGGGAGGCCCGTTTTCCTCTTTATTGTTGCCAATATTTGGCATGGTAGATATTTTAAGGCATTCTAGCTATATAGCTAAACCTTGAAGTTTTAATCTCCATTTTGTTAGTGATGAATAATGTTCAATATCTTTATCTGCTCTTCCATGAAGTTCTTATGTTTTATGTGGGGAAGTGTCTAATCAGCTCTCCAGCACCTCTGGCATATGGTTGTCATCGTCCTAGTGAATCACATGTGGCATTAAATAGCTTATATTTTATAAGCACTAGTTCTTCCTCCAGTATGATTCAGAAATGCATATTACTCCGTTTTCAAGCGTTAATCCAGCCTTGTATTCCTGGAAACAAATATACTTGTCCGTGACACAGTGTTGTTTAAATACATTGCTAGATTTGATTTGGGCAAACTTTCCTTGGAATTGTTTATTAGAGTTATTGTTTCATATCTGTAATCACAACACTTGGAAGGAGCACCACAAGTTTGAGGCCAGCCTGGGCTACATAGCAAGCCTGGTGTATTTCATCTAACCCAGGTAACAGAGAGAATGTCTCCTAAAAGAACAGCAAGTCAGTCAGAATAATGACAGTAATTGGTAGGCTGCAAATTTCCTCCTTATAATTTCTTTCTAGGTTTATGTCAATGTAACACTGCTTGTATTGAGTTAGGAGTTATTTCTGTGCTCCAACTTTTTAAAGACTGTGTGGAATTTGTATTGTTTCTTACTTTAATACTGTGTGTATTTCTTTTTATTACTGAGAAACTTCTCACTTGTGGCTCTGACACAATCTTATTTAACCCATCATGTATTAAACAGCGGTGAAGATATAAGCCTTAATGTTTTTGTTTATATTGCGATGGTTCTTGGTATGTGTATTACTGTCTTCTCCATTGCTATGAAAAAACACAATGACCAAGGCAACTTATAGAAGGCAGAGTTTATTGGCTTACAAATCCAGAGGAGGAAGAGTCTGTCATGGCAGAGAGGCATGGTAGGAGGTGGACAGAGCAGAAAGCTGACCACTCACATCTTCAAACGTACAAGGAAGCAGAGAGTCAAACTGGAAATGGGCAGGTTATGTACTCGCAAAATTGGCTTGCAGCACCTTGCTTCCTCCTTCAAGGCCAATCTTCCTAAAGCTCCACAAACAGCACCAGCAGCTATAGCCAAATACTGAAATACCTGGAGCCAGTGGGGGAGATTCTCATTCAAAGCCCCACACGATGTTTGCCACTCTGAACTTGAATTCCTAATCTTTCTTCTTCAACCTCCTGTGTACCTGAGATTACAGGCATTCATCTCTGCACCTGCCTAGTCAGCTTTTATATGTGTTACCCATTGAAATTTATAAGCCTTATATAAACTCAATTTAAAATTTTAAATGATATAAGTATTATGAAAACTATAACCGAAATGTTTAATGCTTACTTATGGGTTAATATATAATATATGATTATTTTAATTTTGTATTCTTTTTCTATCATAATATGTGTATGCAGATGCACATTTCCATTTTTATTATGTTCTTACTTCTCGGGGGGAGCTTTAAGAGTTCTTGGGCCTTTCTGACCATGTGAAATTTTGGAGGAATGTGGAAGAATGAAATTTTGGATTAGAAAAGCTGTTGAATTCCATAAACAGAGCTTGACAGGCTGTTCTAGTAGAAGCCTGGAAGAAAGTAGCACTGAGAACAGTGTTGTTCCAGAGGGAAATAAGGACTTAAGCATCAACTGTTTTGACAAAGCATCTGACTGCCATCTGCCCACAGCCTAAGAGCTTGCCTGAGGCTGAATTGAAAAGCAATGAACTACTTTCTTTGGTGGAGACAAATTTCAAGACAGTCTAATGTAGGCAGGTGGTGTGGCTTTAATGGTCAGTATTGTGCATATCTACAATGAAAAAGAGAAAGTGGGGCAGAAAGACACACAGAACAGAATGTACAATTTGGATTGACAAAGAACACTAGGAAGATGAATGTTGGAGCCAAGGCATGTGCTGAAGGAGAGGCTCCCTTCGATAAGGACCTTAGAGCAACTAAGGAGAGGCCTAGAGATTTGCACTTGCACAATAGAAAGAGTACCTTTAAGGCAAGGTCACACTCAGCTAAGCCCCAACTTGTGAAAGGAAAATGCCCATGGGGTTTTCTACTCTCAGAAAACCACAACATAGAAAAACTCCTAATGTGGATAAAGTGGGCAGAGGGCCACCCCAAGTTGGTAGCAGAACTTGGCAGTGTCATTCATGTGGTGCTGGGTTAAAGGCATGAAAGATGCAAAAATGAAGGGGTCATCAGTTCTTCCTCTGTGGTATCAGAGAGTTGCCAAGGCCAGGCAGGATTCAGCAGGGGTGCCCTTATATAAATAAGGCTATTACAGGCCAAGAGGTCTAATGCCATTGTGTGAAACTGTGAAGGTGAAGCTTGGTTGGCAGTGGAGACCCCAACAAGATGCTGGATATGCTAGAGACATGAGACATCTTCCAAAGGAGGTGCATACAGGGAGTGGTACCAGACCAAGAGAGGGATGTATGTTGCACAAAGCAAAGCTAAAGGACCTGAGGCAACTAACACTTTTGAAATTAAAGTCCCAGAATTCAGTTATAGAACTACTGAATTTGATGTCTTCCCTACCGGTTTTGGTCTTGCCTTAGTCCAGCATGTCTTCACTATGTCCCCCATTCATTCCTTTTGGAATGGGAATGCACATTTGGTTCCACTGTATACTGGAAGTATGTAATTTGTCCTTTGATTCTGCAGGGGTTGCACTTAAAAGATTCCTTTGAATCTCAGAAGAAACGTTGGACTCTGAACTTTTAAAACACTGTCAAGACTGTTAAAGATTATGGAGACTTAATTTAAGCTTGGATTAAATGCTCTTTTTAGTATATGGTCGTGAACTTATGGGGGCCAGGGAGTGAAATGTGGTGATTTGAATGAAAATGTCCCCCATAGTCTGAGTATTTGGATACTTGGTATCCAGTTTGTGGTGCTGTTTGGGGAAGGTCATGTAACCTTTAGGAGGTGTGGGCATGCTGGAGGAAGAACATATCTTAAGGCTTGCCAGATTTCCTGTTGTTCTCTGCTTGCTGTTCCTGCTTAAAGATGGTGTCGCTTGGCTTTCTGCTCCAACAACCTCTGTGGCCATGTCTCTTCAGCCATTATGGACTCTAACCTTGTGGAACTGCAAGCTCAAACAAACCCTTCCTTTTATAAGTTGCTTGGTCAGTGTCTTTTTCACAGCAACAGAAAAGTAACATATACACATTAGACCTTGGTTTTATGATTTTTGTGTGAAGCCAGCCCTGTTGTGACAATGACTAATATTCTTATCACCAGAGCAAGGACCTTTGTAACATCACCTACCAAACCCACTATGTATGATAAGCATTCCCCGCTGGACCAGCAGACATTCTCCTGAAATACAATGTTCTAAGCCCCCTTTGCCCAACTACAGGTAGTTTTCTTACACAGTTAGTACCCTGGTGAGTACTTGAAGGACTCTGTACACTGTCCTTAGTCTTCTATTTCTGTTTCTCTGAAGCTCTTTTTTGTGTGTCTGTGTGTGCGCCTGTGATATATAAATCAGGCAGTTTGTTCTCACCGGATATGGATCACTCTCACGTCAGCATCGGGTTCTTGATCGGCTATGCTTCGCTTTCTTTCCTCAAGACACAGCCTGGAAACTGCATTTTCTCGCCCATTTGTCTTCTCATCTTTCTTCTCCTAGTATCTCAGAGACTTCCGTAGACAATTCTTCCTCAGTAAACTCTTTCAGTAAAAATTGCTAAGGGAGAAACCTAATTGGTGATTCCATCTGTCTGTAAAGTCTTTGAACTAAGGCGATGACCAGCTTAGTAAATAATCTCTATTGATGCAGTAATGTCACTTTTATCTTGGAGGTAATCAATCGCTATCTAATTGTACTTAAGGACTGCTCAATGGGAGGAACTCAGGTGTGGTACTGTAAACAGAGCCAAATACTCATGACTGGAGAGGTTATAAATCTCAGAGAAACATCTACCTTTGTAACACCCCAGACCAACATACTTTCTTACTATTTTCTAAATATGCAAATTTACATTTATAGACAAGTGTACCTCTCACTACTCTGCAAATAAGCTTCTTTTTACAAAAGACAAAAGATATTACAAAGTTCCACAACTGGTCAAATGCAGAGATAAGTGTCTTTGAGATGTCCAGTGGTAAATAAAACATCTACAATGAAACCTCTACTTCTATAGGTCAGGGAACACAGTGGGACAGATACAGAAGGAATATTAATGCATCTCTCAACTCTCACTAGCAAAGCTTCCTCAGGTAACAGATGCTTAACACAGAAAACAATAACTGGTCAAATTGCAGAGAAAAAGAGACTGCTGTTTATCCCTGAAGAGGACACCTATATTAATCCTCTGCCACTCAAGACTCAAGGACTATTGTGGAAAAGGGGGTGGGGAGATTTTAAAAGCCAGAGGTGATGGATGACCACAAGGAAACAGAATCTTTCAGATAACTGGAAAGTTAATCATATGAACTTTCAACAATGGTAACAATATGCACAAGATCCACGCAATTTCAAGCCAGACAAAATCCCAGCAAAGAAGTGTGAAAATGCATAAGAGGCCTCAACATTAGCTAAGGATAACTATTCGCAAGTGATAACTACTGGGAGAGGGAGAGTTGGTTTCCTCTTAAGATGTGACACTAGATAGGTTAACCACATTCTAGTGGATGGATGCACACTGAAGGACAGTTGGAGACACAAACTTGGCTCAATAGGCCTTAACGATTATGTCAGAGTACATAGGTGAGTTAAAAAAGGGCTGAAGATAAGGGAGGGGTCTAAATATGATAAAAATATATTGTATGAAATTCATAAAAATTCAATTAAAATTTATTTATTTACTTATTTATTATTATTCCACTTGAGCAGTCAAATTAGGATATTTAGACACTTAACAAGTTTGAACAAAACAAAACAGAAAACTAGGTTTGGAATTTTAATTCACAATTTCAGTTGTGCTGTCCTGAAACATTTCTGAGGTTTTTTTTGTTGGTTTGTTTTTAAATTTTTAATTTTATTTTTGTCTTTTCGAGACAGGGTCTCCCTGTAGCCCCAGCTGTCCTGGAACTCACTATGTAGACCAGGCTGGCCTTGAACTCACAGAGATCCACCTGCCTCTGTCTCCCTAGTGCTGGGATTAAAGGTGTGTGCCACCACACCTGGCCAAAAATGTATTTTTTTAAAAATTCTCATTTTGGCTTCTAATTCTTACCTAAGAAGATATCTACCTGAACATGTCCAAAAAAAAGATTTTTTTCATACCATGTCCTAAAACTTTCTCTTGTACCAGTCATTCCATCACAAGAGGAAAAAGAATCTGACATTAATTTTGCTGTACAAGTGACAATAAGTGAATATTTTTTGATTTTTCTCTTTCCAGTCAATCTTCATTTTCTAGTAATATTGTAGATATGAGTCTATACCTCCACACAGCCCCAAATTCTATCATCTCCCACTTTTAAGTTCCTCACACTTCAACTCATGGATTGAAAATTCCCATCACCTAAAATAATAAACATAACAGGGAGCCCCTTTATTGTAATTTATCAATTTTATTGGTCACATCTAAAGTCATGAACAATATGAATTTTGGGGGAGTTTTTCTGGAATATTTTAGACAAATAAGTACATTTGTACATATACTAGCTTTTTTTTATTTGTTTAAACTGGAAAATTGGATGCTTTATCAATATTAGAATTAGGGTAATGGTTCTCTCTTCTTACAGTACAGCACCATATAACTAAACATCATTTGTTATACTCATCACACTCTGAGGGACAACAGAATAAGTTCCTTGTCAGCCAATAAATCAAGTTCCTCATTTAAACATGGTTTTAAAATGAGCATCTTAATATGCAAAATTTTCATGCGGTGAAAAGTAGATTTTAAAATAATTGTATTCCCATAAATTATTACCATGAGGGAAATCTATCCCTTACTGAAAAAATCAGTTATGAGCTACTTACAATCAAAAATTCTTTTTTTTCCCATTCAAAATAACTGATACTGCACTAGCTATTTGATTACAACATCTTAGTCTATAATTATTTTGATCAAATAATATACTTGTGGAATTATAAGATGAGTTGTTCAAGGGCATTACTAAATTCTAGATATAAATTCTTCCCTGGCCTGCATTTCCCTAGGCCTGCTTAAATGTTTCTTTCCTAGAGAGTCATCTCTCCACTAGAGTAGTATTCTGCAAAACAGTGTTTCAATGAGTAATTCAGAAGGCATTTTGATGGTAGAATGCTGAGATAAACATGTAGGGCATTAAAAGGAATTATTATAGGGCATAAATTCCAATTTAAAACTTTGTATGCCCAACTACGGCTGTTCCCATAATATCTTTAAGTAGGAAAGTAACTTAGAAATTGTCTGTTCAACCAAGAAACGCAGAATACCCTGAGGGGGATCCATTTATTACTGTTTGTTATGTAGGCAAGAGTCCATGAACTGCCACTGGAACAGGTAAAGTTTGTTGAGAAGGAAAAATAACCAGTAGTCATTAAGCACTTAGAGTTTAGAAATTCAACATTCCACAGAGAGATGTCGGTGAAAACACTAGGCGACATATATTACAAACACCGGGCCATTTTCTTTCTCTAAAATGCGTGGGTATTATATAAGATTGAAAAGGTGAAAACCAGAAAGAAGGCAAATGGCATTTTTCAACGGTATTTATCACTGGAAAACACTCCCCATGGATCCAGACATTATCAACTTTTAAAAATAAATAGTGGCTTGACATTCTAGCCCTCACTAGCACTGACAGAGGAACTACAGTGTTTTGGATGTCTGGAGCCAGGGACAAGAGCAGAATCCTCCCAGGGCATGTTGGAAGTATTAACAGCCACCCACCACGCCTGCTGGGATCCCATACCCTACCAGCGAGCCGTCCAAACCTAGCCTCGCGTCTGTAGGCACGTTGGATCCAAGTTCAGCAATGTGATTGTCAACTGAGTTTCAGGACACGGCCTAGAACATATGCCTTCTCCTCACTATTAAAAGGAAAATAATTTATTTGCTAATGGAGAATGGTTGGTGTTTCATAAAAATTTGCATGGATTAGAAAAAAATAACTTCTATGATTCTTTTCATTACATTACATTTGGCCCTTCCCCCTCTCTTTCCCTGTCTCTTTGTCTGTCTCTCTGTGTCTGTCTCTATCTCTGTCTCTCTGTCTCTGTCTCTCTATTTCTGACACACATACACATGAACACACACACAGTTGTACACACAAGGCTTGCAAGGGCTAGAATGCTGTATGTGAAATACAGTGTTATAATATCTTCAGGGTGAATTTGTATTCAGTTCAATAAAGACATAATAAATCCTATGGGAAGAACATTTGACTACAGATTTTGTCTCTATGCAGGACATTAAACTCAATTTCTATACTGTATTGATTTTTTTGCTTATATAGATCAGGATGATGCTCATCTCAATGCTTTCAGTATGGATTCTTCCTTTGTCATCCAAAATATTACGTATTAGCCAGAAAATTACAGTCTTGCATCCTAACTTCTAGCACTTACCAGGGGATGAATTTCTATTTTCTATTTATATATTTTATTTATGTTGCTAATTTGATGCTTACTACATTGTAGTATTATTGCTGATTTTAACGTTCCTGTTTGTTCATGGACTTTGAATAACTTGGTGCTAGACTTCATGCGTTTTGCTCAGATACTCAACCAGTGTAAGGCTGTATTTGGAAAATTAAGTTCAATGAAAGTTTTAATTCTTTGTATTTCATAGTAGCAAATGTTTACACTGCATGCTGAGTCTACAGTTTTGAGCTACCATGTCCAGCTCACATTTATACTTTTTTTATCATATATATTCAT
>NW_008360319.1:60963-62495 GCF_000622305.1 Nannospalax galili | reverse complement strand
CCTCCCTCTGCTTCTATCTTTTTTAATAATTTAAGTAGTATTGGATGTAGATCTTTAAATGTCTAGTAGAATTCTGCCATGAATACATCTGGGTCTGGGCTTTTTTAAAATGGGAAATTTTGTATTACTGTTTCAATTTCCTTATATGTTATCATTCTGTTGAAGCTGTTGATCTCTTCTTGGTTTGGATTTGGTGGTTCCCATGATTTTAGATATACACCCATTTAAGTTTTCAGATTTGTTGGCATATAAGTTTTTTAAGTATTCCCTTATAACATTCTGGATCTTTTTTGTGTCTGTTGTGATGTTTCCCCTTTCATCTCTGCTTTTGTTGATTTGGAGGTGCTCTTTCTTTCTTTTGGTTAATTGGGCTAGCGGTCGGTCAATTTTGTTTATCTTTTCAAAGAACCAGCTCTTGGTATTGTTGATTCTTTGTATTGTTTTCTTTGATTCAATTTCGTTAATTTCTGCCCTGATTTTTGTTATTTCTTCTTGTCTGCTGGGTTTGGGTTTTGTTTGCTGTTGCTTTTCAAGTGTGTTGAGTTGCAGTGTTAAGTCATTTATTTGTGTTCTTCCCGATTTTTTGATGTAGGCACTTAGAGCTATAAACTTCCCTCTAAGAACCGCTTTCAGCAGGTCCCAGAGGCTTTGTTGTGTTGTATTGTCCTTTTCATTTAATTCCAGGTATACTTTTATTTCTTTCTTAATTTCTCTTTTGACCCATTCGTCATTCAGGAGTGTGTTGTTTAATTTCCATGCGTTCGTGCGGTGATTTTGGCTTCTTCGGGTGTTGATTGTAGGCTTTATTGTATTGTGGTCTGATAGAATGCATGGAATTATTTTAATCTTTTTGTATTTGTTGAGGTTTGTTATGTGCTCCAGTATATGGTCGATTTTGGAGAAGGTTCCATGGGGTGCTGAGTAGAAAGTATGGTATTTGCTGAGCTTTGTTTTGTGCCCCAGTATATGGTCGATTTTGGAGAAAGTTCCATGGGGTGCTGAGTAGAAAGTATGTCCTTTGGTTTTTGGGTGGAATACTCGGTAGATATCTGTTAAGTCCATTTGATATATGGTTTTGTTTAATTCAGATGTCTCTCTGTTAAGTCTCTGGCCTGTTGACCTATCTAATGGAGATAGTGAGGTATTGAAGTCCCCTACTATTAATGAGTTGGGGTTAATTTGGGTCTTAAAGTCCTGTATTATTTTTTTTATGAAGTTGGGTGCACCAGAGTTTGGTGAATATATGTTCATGATTGTCATATCTTCTTGACTGATTGTTCCTTTGATCAAAATGAAATAGCCCTCTTTCTCTTTTCTTGTTAGTTTCAGTTAAAAGTCTATTTTGTCCGATATTAGGATTACTATGCCTGCTTTTTTCTTAGTGCCATTTTCTTGGTATATTTTGTTCCATCCTTTCACTTTGAGATAGTGTCTGTCCTTGAAAGTGAGATGAGTTTCTTGCAGATAACAAAAAGATGAGTTTTGTTTCTTAATCCATTCAATTAATCTGTATCTTTTGACTGGGATGTTCA
>NW_008360319.1:42944-60105 GCF_000622305.1 Nannospalax galili | reverse complement strand
TGTCGAGGCCGGATTGATTTTGTCTTCAGGAGTTCCACGGTGGCCCAATTCCAATGTGGATCAGAAGTTTTCAGACTTTCTCCTTAGGTCTGGAATCGTGTAAGAATGCTTTTGGTCTCAGGAACTTGGGTGTTGGACTGACCTGAGACCCTGGCGGTGGCCGTGCCATGCAGGGATGCAAAGGCACCTGGGGCGGGAAGAAGCCCCAAGATTTCTCAGGGAGTGGATTGAGTAGCTGGGTTGTACTAGATGCAAAGGATCAGGGAGAGTAAAGGTAAGCCTCGGAGCCCCAGAAAGAGGCTGTCAACCCCAGAAAGAGTCTGGTGGGTCTTGCAGGACCAGGGAAGTAGAGGGAGGTGAGGGCGGGGCCAGGACCAGAAGCAGTGCTCCTGGGGACCAAGAAAGGGTCTGAGTTGATCTGGGTGAGAAGGATCAGTAAGCAGTATTGGTTCCCCAGGTGTCTGGGGCCCCAAGACTAGGAATGGTGTAGGGCCCAAACTAGGAGTATAGAAGGGCGGGAGGGATGGAAGGGTGAATGTGGCTTAGGGAGTCCCGGCCCGGAGGGCTGCCCTATAGACTTACCCCAAGAGGCCTGAGGATAGTTGTCAGGAAACATCTTTTAAATCGTTTCCTCTGTTGTGATGTTACTGGTGAGGGCGGGGCCAGGACCAGAAGCGGTGCTCCTGGAGCCTAAGAAAGGGACTGAGTTGGTCTGGGTTAGAAGGATCGGGATGCAGTATTGGTTCCCCAGGTTTCTGGGGCCCCAAGACTAGGAATGGCGCAGGGCCCAAACTAGGAGTATAGAACGGCGGGAGGGATGGAAGGGTGAATGTGGCTTAGGGAGTCCCGGCAGGGAGAGCTGCACTATAGACTTACCCCAAGAGGCCTGAGGATAGTAGACACATTTATACTTTTATTATCCTCCAGATAGTTTATTTGTTTAGTTGGTTTGTTGATTGTTTTTTGAGATGAGGTCTCACTTTATATACTTGACTGTCCTAGAAATTACTATGTAGACCATGCTGACCTTCAATTGGCTGCAATTCCACTGTGTGGCCCCATGAAATTAGTGTATTTTTTTTTTTTTTTGTCTTTTTGAAATAGGATTTCCCTGTAGCTCCAGCTGACCTGAAACTCACTATGTAGACTCAGGGTGGTCTCTGGCTCATAGATATCCTCTTGCTTCTGCCTCCCCAGTGCTGGTATTAAAGATATGCACCACCACGCTGGGATTAAGTATGTGTCTTGAAGTGCTTCTGGGAGTTGGAGAGATGGCTTGCTGGCTAGGAGTACTTTCAGGTCTTCCTGAGTACTTAAGTTCCCAACACCCATTTCTTGATTAGCTCACAACTCCAGCTCCCGGGGGTCTGACACCCTCTTCTGTTCTCCATGGTCACCTGCACACAAGTTATATATATACACAGAAACACACACGTACATACTAAGTTTAAAAAACCTAAAAACGAAGTTCTTATGAATATCAAATAATAGGAAGGAAATAGACTCAGCTTGGGATCCTCAAAAACAGCAGCTGCACTACTGTTTTCTAAACATTTGATCTTTCAAAAATTATTTAATCCATCTAGATTGTCTGATACTTAGCCATAAAGTCAGTATAATAGCACTACATACACATCTCTTTGCTTGAATTGAGCAGTGTATTTTACTCATGAGGCTCTTAGCATGAAAAGTTCTCTTTTAAATAACACATTCTTTGTCTCACTGATCTCATTGCTGTATGAAGTAACTCAACAGATCTAGCTCTATGGCTATAAGTTTCCCAGGTATTTGGTAGTTATCCTCCTTCCCAAGGCGTTTGTTTAGGACCTCGTATGGGGTAAGTAGTAAATTTTGACAAAACCGACACAAAATGCTGTCAAATGTCAATAAAAAAGAAGTTACCGTGACTAACTATGACAAAAATGTTCCTCAAATTAATGAGGAAAAGATTCGCACCATTTCAGAGATGAGTTTGGCTTTTTCAGTGGTATAAGAGTATACTGGTGCATATCCAAATATATTAATATCATCTTCAAGAAACTGTTTTGTTTAGGAAAAATGAGCGACAAGTACGGTTGTGATGGACACCAAACTTCATATTGATTTCTTCTTCCTTGCGTTTATCAATTCAAACATCAAGGCTTGGAATGCCTCAATCCAGAGTCCACATTACCATTTCGCACTCAGATATCTTCACCTCTGACTGTACATGCCAAGGATTCTGCTCCCACAGCTGCTACACACATGCACGCACTCAGCCTCTCTTTCCACGTGCACTTTGCTGTTCTGCTATCTACACATTTAAAAGTCAATGAAAAATATCTTCAGTTCTTTGAAATATGGAGCTGAGTCCAGTCTTTTTTGTGTCCTATAAATGAATCCCATTAAATTGCTGAAATGGTATATAGTATTTACATGCATTTAAATTCACCATAAATATTTACAGAACTTCAAGGTGAATGCCAGTAATATAAGCTAAATATGTCTGGCCACAATTACTTTTCATGAGTAAATGGGTTTTACCAAATGACTTTTAAAAAAATCTAGGTATTTTGGAATTCTCTTCGGATGGAAGCCAGCAGTCATTGGGTAGTTAAAGGAAGCTATAGATTTTAAATAGACTTATTGTTAGGTACCCAGGCTTTATGCTTCCTGATGGTGTTCTTTAGTATGTATGAATTTTTCTTCAGTGAGGAGAAAATGCATGCAAAAATGTCTGAGAGCTACAAAATGGGAGGTGGGGGTGAACTGTGGTTGTGATGTTTAATATTCTATGATGGGACTTAGAGGACTGATCATTTAAATATGCTTAACAGAAACCCTGGGGAAATAACTGTGTTCAATAGTTTTTTGGAAGTTCTTTTGATTAAAATACATTTGTAACAGTGACCCTGGAGATGTTTAGAGCTTGGAAGATCATACGGATGTCTCCAAGTCACTGATACAGACTGACAGTCCCTCCTTGCCTCATATGTCCACGCCGGAACAGTCGTAAAATGCAGTTTCTTCTTACAACAGCAGCAATGAGGATTATTGACATTGCCATGCCTTTAGTAACATCATATTAAAATGGCTGCTTTCATATATAATATGTGATCTACATAGGAAATGTGAGGTTTAGAGGTCCAGATTTATATTTCACTTCTGGCTTAGCTCCACATTCTAATTCAGAATCAAGCAGCAGCATTGTATCTAGTCATTTACCAAATGTTCAGGGAGGAATGAATACACACTTGTGAGGAATTATGTTTTAAAGCTTACATGTGTAATTTGTATCTGTTGGTACTTGGGCTTTGGGAAAGAACATGCGCAGATTCATTAATCAACAGATATGTATTGGTCTTTTTAAGACAGGGTCTCCCTGTAGCCTCAGCTGGTCTGGAGATCACTTATGTATACCAGACTGGCCTTGAACTCACACAGATCTGCCTGCTTCTGCCTCCTGAGTGCTGGGATTAAAGGCACCACCATGCCAGCTAATCTACAGATTTTTTTAAAAGCATTTCATTATAGCTTTAACATATTCAGTAACACACTCCAGAGCAAGAATACGTCTCTTTCAAAAGTGGCTGTAAATTTCTAAGTTCACAGTTGAATTAATACAGTTGTACAATACTGAAGTCAGTATAAGCCCTGTAAGACATAAAACTGAATGAGTTTTTAACCTTTAACAAAAATCTCTATTTCATTTTAAAATATACTGTTCCTTACAGAAAGACTCATTGTTTTTGCTACTAACACTGAGATGTTGGTGCATGCATCTGTAATCTGCACGTATCTGATTATTGCTAGTCATAATCAGTTGCACTTGGATCCTTGGCACTTGTGTATGTCTATAAAGTCATCGAGTAGATTTCAGTGGTAATTTTTATCACCTCTACTAATTAACATGACGTAAATTTTTATGCTTCATCCTCAAATATAATACATTTTTTTAATCTACAGATTTTTAAAATACAACACTCAAGCCCTTCAGGACTGAGACAGTTTTCCTTCTGAAACCAGTAGTTGGGTTGCATTCTAGTTACTTTCCAGCACTAAGTATGCAGTTTGGGAGAAGTTACACTGAATGTCTAACCCAGAATTTCTTGATTTGCATCCCAAGAAGTAGGCCATTCCCAGGGTCCATTCCAGTCTAATAGAGATATAAGGGTTTGAAAGTTATAAAGAATCATAACCAAGGAAGAAACCAAGCACATTTTCCTAAAGAAAGAGTGTTGTTTCATTTAAAGAAATGACCTGGATATTTTGAGGACCAGAAAGCTTGCCATTGTGTCTCCAGGAAAAAAGTGTACTTTGCAGAGTGAGCACTTAACAGAAATGAATAACAGGAATCTGTCACATAGAAGTGGCATGCCAAAGGTATCTTGCCTGTGACAGACATTGTATCAATTTAGCATGGAAGCGAGCACTGGTCTAGAACATGCCGAGCAATATATATTTTTCTGTTTTCAGTTGGAGATCTAAAATGAATATGTAATCAGTAACTCAATGGCTGTGAAGAAGACATAATATTTCCTAAAGAATTCTGATATTTAATTTTCAAGTAAATCTAATTGATTTTCCAAAGACAAACTAATAGTAAATGAAGCCCGGTAAATGGCATTTAGCCGGTAAAAATATTAGAAGAAATATGTATTTGGGCATCCTTTCCTTCTTCTGGATAAACATTTGCTTTTTCCCCAATCAATAAAAATGATCAATTTTTATACAAATACACGCAACTGAAACACACACGTAGGTTCCAATTATACATCCTGTAATAACATTGTATACTTTTTGTTTTCTTTTCTTTTTAATATTTTATTTATTATTTTTATTTTATGTGTAGGCATGTATTGCCTGCATGTAGGTAAGTGCACCCATGTCGTGCAATACCCACGGAGGACAGAAGAGGCTGTCGGATATCCTGGAACTGTAGTTACTGGACAGTTGTTAGCTGGGATTCGAACCCAGTTCTTCTGCAAGAACTGTCAGTGTTCTTAACCACTGAGCCATCTCTCCAGCCCCACACTGTATACTTATTAAAACACTCATTTTGCTTGGAATTTTATGTCTTTGTCATGGTTAACACTGTCAGACTAAAGATCTGAAATGCAATTTGGTTGATGTATTTCATATCAGAATGATAAGAAAGTTGGAGGAGAATTAAATCCCTGAAAAGAACCTTACCTAAATCTCCACATTTCACTGATTAGATGAGTAACCTAGAATGCTGCAATACTTGTTTTTCTAAGATGGAAGAATCAGTGAATGACAGAATTGATATCTCAGAAAAGTTCTGATCCTGACCTCATGGGTACAGATCCTATGTATCACTGTGTATGTAAATTAACCATGTAAACCAGGATAGGGATGAAGAAACTAGCCCTCTAGACATCTGTTTGGAAACTATTTTATGGAGAGGAAATCTTTATTTTTTTTCCAATTTTGATTCAATTGCTTAAGAATTCCACACATGTATAATGTATTTTGATCGAATCTACCCCCATACCCCTCCTCCAATCCCTCCTATACCATAACATCACTTCTCCCTCCAAACTTCACATACTATTTTTTTAAACTCACTGAGTCAATTTAGTGCTACCAGTATGTACCTGAGTGTACTGCCATGAACGACCTATCAAGGGCCACATCTCTGAAGAAAACTGACACTCCTTTCCCAATAGCCTTTACTGCCAGTAGTGCCTAAGCTATGGGAGGCTCCTCCTGGGTCTCTCCTCCATTTTATGCTGGAATTTTGGACAGTTTTATCTTGTGCAAGTCTTGTGCCCCTACCACAGCTGCTTTGAGTTCATGTGTGCAACAGCCCTCTCATCTCTAGAAAACAGTCTTGCTTATTAACATTTTTCATTAATGATATCTTTTTACTCCAATTAAATTTACCATAAAGATCAGTTTATTAAACCTTGCATAGTAAGCCAGGACAAATTGTTAATAGGATAATGATTTACGATGTTAAAAAATGGCCACTACTATTTACAGAGAAAATTTTTAATTCTATAGAGATAAAATATGACAGAATATGGGCTGGAGAGATGGCTCAATGGTTAAGAACACTGACTGTTCTTGCAGAAGACCAGAGGATACAGAAGTTCCAGAGGACCCAACAGCTTCTTCTGTCCTCTGCAGGCATTGCACGACACTGGTGTATGGACATACATCCAGTATGTCAATTTGACACAAACAAAAGATGCTAGGGAAGATGGAACCACAATTGAGGAATTTCCTCTATCAGACTGGCCTGTGGGCATGGGTCTCTGGGAGGTAGTTTCTTAATTGCTAATTGATGTAAGAGCGTCCAGCCCACTGTGGGCTGTACCATCCCTAGGCAAATGGGCCTGGGCTGTATAGGAAAGGCAGAGCTGAGCAAACTAAGGAAAGCAAGGCTGTAAGCAGCATTCCTCCGTGGTCTCTGCTCCAGTTCCTGTCTGTCTCCAGGTTCCTGCTTCAGCTCCAGCCCTTGACTTCCTTCAATGACAGATTGTGACCTGGGAGTTACAGGCTGAAATAAACCTTTTCCTCCCCAAGGTGGTTTTGATCAGTGTTTTTTCAGAGTAGCAAAAACCAAATGAGGACAAAGCGATATGTAAAAGAATATGTGGTCAGGTTTTATATTAGTTATTTTATCATGACTAGGACCAAAATACTTGACGGCATCTGGGCATGCCTTTAATCCCAGCACTCAGAAGGCAGAGGCAGATGGATCTGTGAAGTGGAGACCAGCCTGGTCTAAATTGGGGCTGGAGAGATGGCTCAGTAGTTAAGAGCACTGGCTGCTCTTGCAGAGGACCTGGGTTCAATTCCCAGCATCCACATGGAGCCTAACAACTGTCTGGAATGTCAGTTCCAGGGAACCTGATGCCTTCTTCTGACCTCTCTGGGCATTGTACTGGCCTGACGCTGGCGCATTTACATGCACGCAGGCAATGCACTCATATACATTAAAAAATTAAAAAACAAAGAAGAAGTTCTACCCAAGATTTTCAACCAGTTTCTAAAGCAGAAGTCAGAAAACTTACAATTGAGCTGTGAGTCGTGACACCCTTCCTTCTCTTCTTTATCCCAAGAAAGGAATTTTTAGAGGACCAAATCATCATCCTATTAATAAGTAAATTCTTTTTACCCTTTTTTTCTATGTTCCAAGAGTCTTAAATGGAGAGGTTGCATTGTAGATGTGTCACTTAGGCCTGGGCAATTCACAGACAGTGTCTGTGTGACCATTGCAGTACTCTGTAATAGTCTTTGGTGCAAAAAAAGTTTCTTTGATGAGTGGTGACTGGGACATTTGTCTGTAAATATAAAGGTACATATTTTGCACATAGTAAGAAATTCCATCAGTCTAGGGATGTGGCAGTCTTGAAGTTTTCTCGAAGAACTTTTACCTTTTACTAGACAGGCTGACCCGACCTCAGTGGATGAACTTGCACTGAAGAAGGTCTGGGGACACTAGTTTACACAATAGGCCTTAATGCAAATGACAGAATGTATGGATTCCAGTGGGGGGCTATGGAAGGGTGCCAGTGGGGAAGGAGATGTAAATACAAGTAAGATCGACTGAGATGTTCTGTATGAAATACACAAAAATTCAATAAAAAGAAAATGTAAAAAAATCTAAAATTAAAAACCCTGTGTGAAATGATTAACTTGATGATTGCTATTGTCAAATATCTGACTCAACATTACAGAATTTTTATAATACAACTTCAAGTATGCAAATTACTTAAAATGCAATATTCAAAAAAAAATATACACATACACACAAATTCTCTACTTGTTAAATGAGGCATTTGGTGTCAAATCAGTGCTCAGTTTGTGTTTGGGATGTTAATGTAAACTACATCTGCAAATATAAAATAAACTGTGAAATATAATGTTGTAGTGATAAAGGAGTTACTATTTCAGAAATTTAAGACAGTTTGAAACTGAAATAATTAAAATATCATTAACATTTTTAGTTCTTTCAGAATATGACTTTATGGACTTTCTTCTGTTTACACAAATGATATTTGACTATGAGATCCCTCAGAAGTAAATATTAGCATAAGGAAAAAATACATTACCCTGAGTCTGCATCACTACATGTTAAACAATGCTGATGGTTCATTTTACACATGACCATGAATTAGTTCACAGATGAAGACATTTGTATGGCCTTTTTCTTCTTATCCTTATTCTTATCCTTTTTTCAATCATTTTAAAATTAAATTTTGTTATTATAGGCTATTTCAACTATAATTGCACCTGTGCAATTATAGTTCATACACAAATTTCATGCCTCCAAAACAGTTGCACAAGAAATAGTACTATCTTTTCTCAATTTCTAAATTAAAATGACTTTGAAAAAGTAAAGAAATTTTTTAATAAATGCACTGAGTAATGAGATGCAAGTTTGCTGTCAGTCAAGATTAGATATTAACCCCAGCTGGCAGAGCAGGTACTCACACAGACTTTATGAAGGTCAGGAATTCACACAGCCTTTCGTTCTGTTCGGCTGAGCATCCACCCTGACTCTAGTCAGCTTCTTATTAATCCTGACTCATTTCTTACTACAAACAACGAAGTTCTTGGTAATTTTACTTTCCTAATTTGAAATGTGTGGTAAACTGGATGTGAACTTGTTTAAAATTTATCTTTGGAAGACTTATTAAGACAGCTGTTTAATCATGTCAGTAGTAACTGTTCAAATTGGAAGGTAAAATCTTAGACAACTTCAAAAGTATAGGCTACGAATAATTAAAATTATTTAAGCAGCAGTAGTTTCTATATGACTAATCTTTTTGCACACTATCCTTATTTAAACAGGTAACCAGGTTTCACTGTTGCCTAGCAACACTCCATTACTAGCTTTGTGCTTGATTGAGGGACTTTTGTATTTTTGATGACTTATAGTTTTTAAATATATTATTATTAAATATTTAAGAGTTTGGAAATATTTCACAATGATATGAAAGGCAGGTTATCATAATAACTATAGACTTTTTAATAGTTTTGGCCCATTCATTATTTCTGAATTACATATATTATATGCATATGTCTTTTTTGGGGGTGCTTTTTGAGACAGGGTCTCCCTGTAGCCCCAGCTGTCCTGGAACTCACTATGTAGAGCAGGCTGGCCTTGAACTCACAGCAGTCTGCCTGCCTCTGCCTCCCGGAGTGCTGGGATTAAAGGCAAGCACCACTACACCCGGCTTATATGCATATAGCTTTAAAATTTTGTATTTTTATTTTATTTATGTGAATGCTTTGTCTGCATACAGGCAAGCGTACCTATATCATGTAATGCCCACAGAGACGAGAAGATGCCATCGGATCTCCTGGAACTTGGGTTAAAGATGGGTGTACTGGGGAAAGATCCAGGGTCCTCTGCAAGGGTAGCCAACAGTCTCAACCTCTGAGCCATCTCTCTGTCCCCCACGTGCATATATCCTAAAAGTCGACAAAAATTATTTTAAGCAACAAATTATTTGGATTTGAACGTGTTTCGATCAGTGCGGCTTGGAAGCAGGTTCTACATAGCTGTGTGAACTTGAGGTAGTCACAAGGCTATATTTTGAGAGACAAATAAGAAACTCAGAATTCAAATGCTGTTGATTCTTCCCAAGGCAGGTTTTCTACAACAACACACTTGAGCTGTTTTCATATCCCATGCTTGTTTTCACTAATGCAATGTGGGATCCCCTGACAAGTAAAAGGCATGGGGGTTTCCATTTGGACTGTACATCTCCACACATCAGAATTCTAATTTATTTGTAGTAAATACTTTTCTATGTGAGCCGTGGCACTCTATTGCTACTGTCTGTGTGTATGTGTGCATCTGGCAGTCTGGTTTCTGAATGTGTGTGTGTGCTTTACTACTTACAATAAACAGTGGAGTCCTAAGGGAATATGTCACCCTTACATGACCAATCATACAATTTTACGTTCAGCATCCTGAGCTGAAAATGAATCACATCCCACTCTGGAAGCTCCTCCTCTAGCTATAGGTCTCGTGTACTTAGATATGTCAGTACTAGAATAAGGTACTGCTCTGAAACTTAATCTTACGTCTGATTTTGGGGTGTGAAAAAATTCATTCCTATCATCTAATTCTTTAAGAATTTAGGGGCTGGAGAGATAGCACATCAGTTAAGAACACTGGCTGTTCTTGCAGAAGACCCAGGTTTGAATCCCAGCACCCATATGGCAGCTAGCAACTGTCCATAACTCCAGTTCCAGGGGATCTGACAGTCCCTTCTGTCCTCCATGGGCACTCGACATGTGTGCACTTTCCTACATGCAGGCAATACACACATACACATAAAAAATAAAAATAGTAAATAAGTATTTTTTAAAAAGAATTTAAGGGCTGAAGAAATGACTCAACCATTAAGAGCAGTGACTGCTCTTGCAGACAACTCAGGTTTGATTCCCAGCACCCACGTGGCTGCTAATAGTAGTCCATAATTTCAGTTCCAGGGGAATTCAACACTCTCTTCTGACCTCCAAGGGCATTGTAGGGCATGGGTACACATACATACATGCAGACAATACACTCATACATGTAAAAATTTTAAAAAACGTATTTAAAAAGAATTTAATTCTCTACAAATTATGAAAAATTGTGACTCACACAGATGTTATGACAAGGTCAAGATATGAAAATAAGGAACAGAAAATGTGCCTCTTCTTAGGTAATGAATAAAAAGAATTTATTTGTTTTGTGCTATAAAGGCTATGTAAATTTTTTTAAAGTACATGCTTTTAAAATGTATTTTTCTTTCTTTTTTTCCTCTCATTCCTTCTAAGACAAACAGAAGGAATATTAGTTCCTTGTTGGATTGAGCATGTGTTATTCTTTCCTAAAACATCCACACTAAACACCTTATCCTACCTTTCACAATAGTTCCCCAATGCCTCGCTTAGCTAGTATGAGTGTCCAAGAGACTTGACCAGAATGATCAGCAGAGTTTCAGAGTTCCTCCATTGTTGAATACCATAGTTTAGTGGAGAAAATGTGTATGTGCATAAATATGTACATATATATATATGTGTGTGTGTATGTCTATATATCTTATGTATTTGTTGCCCAATCTTGCTGTCATAATTAGGATGTATGGAGATATGTCTTTTGAAGTTTGATCTGGAAAATTGCCGTCTCTAAAAATATTATGATATAACGCTGGGTGTTGTGGCACACGCCTTTAATCCCAGCACTTGGGAGGCAGAGGCAGGTGGATCTTTGTGAGTTCAAGGCCACACTGGTCTACATAGTGAGTTCCAGGATAGCTGGGGCTACAAGGAGACCCTGTCTCAAAAAGACCAAAAAAAAATTCATAGTTCTGTATCCTAAACCACAATAACAATACATGTTTATTCATTAATGCATTCATATGATAAATGGCACCTAAAATTCAATGGACTTAAATGCAAAATTTATAAAAACTTAAATTATAGGTATACTGCCTTGTGTATAAAACTCTGAAAAAAATCATTGAAGTTAGAAGCCTTTAATAGAGTTAAACATCTTTAATAATGTGATTGATCAACAACTTCTTTGTTAATTCTAATTTATGAACTATACAACTGTACATGTTTTCAGAATCCATAAAAGTGGGTTATTGAAGCAATATATAAGACCAAGTCAATAAATTCCTTCAATTTCTTACATTTTAATCCTTTCAAATTGACCTGAAGGAGTTTATAACCCTTAAATCTCAAATAATTGATTTTTATTTTTGAAAGATGGTATTAAACAAGTGAAGAATCTTTAAAATGATAGAAAAAAGTGATACATCAATCCACCTTGCAATTTCAGAAGTTAACCTCAACTTAGCATAGTGGAAAGTAGAACTGTATGTACGGTAGTGTGAGAAAGGAAATCATAGCATGTGTGTTCTGAGTATTGGAAGAATTTTCTAAGTAGTATTCAAACCTAACACACATTTCTAGACTTCTATATTTCTGAAACCCATAAGATAATTGATTTGTAAAATGAATTTCCAAGTGTATTAAAGTTCTTGTGTTTGCACAACCTGTTAGAAACAAACAAACCAGAAAATTCCCTAAAATTAGATTCTTTAAGTCTGGATGGTGAGCAATCAGAAAAGTGAAAAAGATGAAAGAAAATTCTTAATTCTTTGCATTTAAAATTTTTATTTATTTTTCAGTGGCATCAAGAGCATGACAGAGCATGGACAGATCTGGGAGCAGCCAAACCAGAGTATCTGTAGAGAGGTCTGAATCCAAATGATAATGTTAAGCAATCATCTGGATTATGACTCTCTAATTACCCGCTCGTCTCTTCATCCTGGTCTTGCTCACTGTGTATCATCAAGACTACCACTGCCTCACTTGAAAATACATTTGTTAAACACATGCAAGGATTTTAAATAAGGGAAAAAGTTCAAGTCTTTTTTTTCCTGGAAATCTACAGCATTTACCACTGTTCATTATGAAAGAATATTATAGGACAGTCCCACGGAATATTAGTTGTGTGTGTGTATGCGTGTGTGAGGTATGTGTGTGTGTGTGCACACACATGTGCACTTATCTTCACTCATTTTGCTATCTCTTTGGAGTTTCTTGTTTCCAAACTACTGTGCACACCCAGTTTTGTCTGCCTAATCATTTGTTGTGCTTTTCAGTGCTCAAAGTTGAAAGAAATGCTTCTTTTTATTTTAAATTGAAGAAACTTTCTAAAATATTTTATTATTTTAATTTTATGTATGTGAGTGTTATGTCTGCATGCGTGCAAGTGCACCCATTTTATGTAGTGCCCATGGTGATCAGAAGAGGGCATTGGATCCCTTGGAACTGGAGTTAACAGATAGTTGTTAGCTGCCATGTGGGTGTTGGGAATCAAACTCAGGTCTTCTGCAAGAACAACCAACCAGTGCTCTTAACCGCTGAGCGGTCTTCAAACTCTCAAATGAAGTTTCAGCCTGCATAGGTGTGATTTCTTTGGGAGGAAAACAAACAACTACTTTGTTTTTGGCAGGGAAAATAAACTACTAAAGTTTATTGATACTAAATTTGAAATAAAACCAACCATTTCACAATTAACTGAGGCCACCCTAGCATCAATATTTTATTTACTTTAAAGCAGGAATGTGTTGATCATATTAATGATTTTTAACTAAAACAACTGCTACTAATGCTTCTCTCTAAATTGCCTGGAAGAAGTTGAAGATGGTTTACTTTGAATTTTTAGTCTGGCCTTTTAAGCAGATTTCTTTCCCCCTCCCCCTTTCCCTGTTTGTATACTAAGAAATCACGAGGTAAGAATTTTGCAAGTCTCATAATTTCTTTCATGCTTTAACATTTAGGTTTGTATAGAAAAATCTAAAAAAAATATTTTTCAACACTTCAATCTTTTTGATAAGTAAAGTTAGTGGACACCCCTGTAATTAGGATGGAACTTTTCTCCTGAATTGAATCACTTAACTTCTGCATCGTTTTGCATCTTGCCTGGGGTAAATTGGTTTCTTTGGGTTAGAAAAAAAATTCCTGGAATCATGTTTTTCAATTTGAAATTCACTTAATTTCAAAGTGGCTATAATTAATTCTTTTTATCTGATGATCTGAAAAATGATAATAAGAAATTACAAATAACATATCAAAGAAATTTTAGAAAGTACACCTGATAATAAAACATTTCAAGTGTGGGCTACTTTCTTTTTTCACATTAAATTTGATTTTATAACACATAAAAGGCATGCTATTAGTGCCATCTAGTGCATTAATCCATCATGTGAGCAATCTTATCATTTCATCTCACGCCTGGGTTTTCAAAAGGTATTTTGTAAAGTCATACAGTTTCTCAAGATCATTTAATTCAAGTTAATATTAAACAGTTGATTTAATTTTAGTTAAACACTAATCTATTTACATGTTACATTTCTTAAAGAGAGCTCAAAAATCAGATAGATCATTAGTTTCTTATCCTTATTTTAATTGATCAGAATTTCATTGAACTCTTTGCATGACCTACACATTTAGCCCGTGAATAAAACAGAAGTAATGACTGCTGATTAAAAAAAAAAGCATGTGCAACCACGGCTAAGCTCAGCAATGGCCTATGTTAAGTTTGTGGTTATATCTGAGATGCCAGTTTTGTTATTCAAATATTTCCTTGTGTATATTAAAAATATGAACATTTCCAGGGTTACTGTGGGAGATTTCCTCAAGAGCTAATGTTACTAATTTGAGAAAAACCAAACAAAACAGAATGATAAAATTCCATACACTGTTCTTAAATTAGCCACAGTTACTCCCACACATCTTGTCTACTTAATTCATTAAGATTTCCTTGGTATATTGAATGCCTGAGAAAATTTTAAATCAGAAAATACAATGACTTGAAAAAAAATCATGTTGATTAATAACAGCAACTCTGCCCACAGAAATCTCTCCCCAGGAAGGTTAGTCACAGAGAAAATTGTGCCTCAGTTTTCTTTCATCTGAGAAGCTACCCAAATCCAGGCAACAAAACAGGACAACTCTTAAATGGATACATTCCGGGGTGCCGTGTTTCCTTTCACTCTCTCTCCATTCCCACCCAATATGGCGGCATCCTCCTTTGCTTTTCTTTACCCTCTCTGCCAAGCAGTTTTATTTCTTTTCTTTCCAACATTTAACAGTATCAAACCAAGGATGTGGAAGAAAATTGGAAGTAATGTATTCCTTGGCATGATGGTCTGGTATTCCTTCCATGTAACATAAGGCAAATTAAGTATTCAAGGTATTAGAACTACTGGGGAATATTTCTGTTGAACAAGTAAATGTTGATCCAAACCACACTGCTCTTTGTTCTCAGGTGCCCAGAGTCAATGCAAATTATATAGCCATTTCCTGTTGGTAGTGGAAGTAATTAGCTGACCTTCCTTTATCTTTAACACAGTCCCAGTTTTATTCATTTATTATATGTTTATATGGTATGATAGGCAACCTTTTAGGAAGGGGGGAACAGTGAACGGAGAACATAAAGAGTTCGCATTCTCACAAACCTTACAGGAAGTTGAAAATTATCATGAATAATTACACAGATCAAGGTGGCCGCAGGTACTATGAAAAAAAGTCCAACACAGAAAATTTGGAGCAGAGCAATTTTAACAAGGTTTGATGAGCTTAAGGAGACTGTTGGGGTAATGAGCAAAAGACGCTGCAGAGCGCTTGTCTCTGAAGAGAGCACCTACGTAAATTTCTGCTTCCTAAGGCCAGGGGTCATTGTAGAAGATGGGATGGAAGGATTAAGAGCCAGGAGGGAGGGTAAAAACAAGGAGACAGTTTTTCCAGACAGCTGGTTGTCCAGCATATGAATTTACATCAATGCTGACAGCTTGAACAAGATTCATGTCAGCTCAAGACAGGCAGAATCCCTGCATGGAAGTGGGGAGGTAGTTAAGAGGACCCAGCCTGACTTTAGGAACTAAGGGCACCCGATGATTGCTCCGAAGGACAGATTAAGGGTGAGACTGTTAGCAGGCTCCAGTAGATGAATTCATACTGAAGGGCATTAGGGGAAACAAGCCCGACTCTCTCTCTCTCTCTCTCTCTCTCTCTCTCTCTCTCTCTCTCTATATATATATATATACATATGTATGTATAATGTGATGGGGGTTAGAAAGGGAGATACAGGAAGGGATCTAAATATGATTAAATACATTGTATGAAATTTACAAAAATTCAATTAAATTTAAAAATCAATTAAAAGGATTACTGTTGGGGAGACAGGAACATATAGAAAGGCATGGATCTGTGGATGCAGCAAGTCTCAAGATTATGTGTCATGCTCTAAGCCAGGCACAAAGTTTGCACGTAAAACTACATTCAGTAGCATTTCTTGCAGAGATTAAACTGGCCAAATCACAGGTTCTGACTGAAGTTTCAGAAAACTGTTGCTTTGTACTATATGGGTAACACAGAACTGGTGTTCAAGCACAGAGGAAAACTAAAACTACTGTAGTAACTTTATGGAAATCTAAGATGGTGGTAGTTGTATTTGAAATAGGTAAGTGGAGGAATCATTTACAGGAAATTTGATATTTATTACGACGTCATTGCTAGTCTATGATTATACACACATACTTTATATATGTAATTTTTATTTTACACATATACTATAAATTTATACACATTATATAAACACATACATTCTAGTAATGTCACTGTTTACATAAGAGAAACATATAATAAAGTCAAATTTGAGTACATAATCACAGTGGACGAAATGTACCCTCTTGATAAAAATGGATTAGCAAATTGATATCTTTTTAGGGAACTATCTTTGACTTTGTCAGTAGAATTTCCTCTGACTTTTATTTGCTTTTGTGATAAAACAAGCTGCTCATCACACTTTTTAAAGAAAATATTTCCTTCAGTATACACTGATACAGCATGGTGATTTGTGGAGTTACCCGCTGATAGCAGTTTTATCAAAGACCAATATAATTTAAGTAATATTTTCACTATTGATATAATATGGTCCTTCTTGTCTTGAGTGCTAATTGTTCTCAAGGAATCTCAGGAAGGTAAAAGTTATAATATCTACATTAACATTTTGAATTTTATCCTTGCAACCTTATTGATGTAAAAAAATCATTCAATGTACGCATCTGCTATTGACTTGACATCAAAAGTAGAAAATGCTTAGCATAACTTCATAAACCTGTGGATTCTAACATGTTTAAGTTTAAAACTTAGATGATAGATAGATTAGATAGATGATAGATAAATAGATGATAAATGATAGATAGATGATAGATGGATAGATAATGATGATTGATACATAGATGATGATAGATGATAGATAAATAGGTGATAGATAGATGATAGATAGATAGATGATAGATAGGTAGATAGATAGATGATAGATAGATAGACAGACAGACAGACAGACAGACAGATATATTTCTATAAGTGTGAGCATGCCCTAGCAGATATCCTTGTGGTATTGCTTCTCTCTTTTTATTTTTACTTGGATTCTGAGGATTGAACATCAGTCATCAAGTTGTATGGCCAGCACTTACATGGTGAATCATCCCACTGACCCTGTGTTCAACAGGTTTTTTGTTTGTTTGGTTTGTGTGTGTGTGTGTGTGTGTGTGTGTGTGTGTGTTTTTTTTATGATAACACTATATCACAGCCGCTCTCGTTAGAGACTCACTATTATTCTACCGCA
>NW_008360319.1:21067-42841 GCF_000622305.1 Nannospalax galili | reverse complement strand
TGTGTGTGTGTGTGTGTGTGTGTGTGTGTGTGTGTGTGTTTCTTTTGGAAACAAGTTCTCCCTGAAGCCCCAGCTGCTTAGGAACTCAGTATGTTGCCCAAGATGTCCTGGATCTCTCAGAGATTTACCCGCTTCTGCCTCCCTAGTGCTGGAATTACAGTTGTGTACTATCAAGTCCATCCTAAGAGTTTTGTGTTTAATTGAAACACAATATTTTTATTTTATTTTATTTTCACAGACTTTGAAAAGTTAAAAACAATATTTTTGAAAGATAATGAGGAATAACGCATAAATTTGCATCATCTTGATCCCTGCATAAAAACCACACAAATCAACTAGGCAGTGAACCCCAAATCCCATAGACAATGTTCGAAATAAAATCAAATTACAAGCTACTCTTTGAAGTTCAAAGTAGATGTAGGGTAGACCATCAATAAGCACAAGATTGCAAATTCAGGGACCGTTAGAGGAAGAGACTTGAGAAACCACAAGTGATGCAGCTAAGGATAGACAACCCCCAGGACTCACGGGTTAATTAACGCAAAGCATGATGGGTCAAGTGAAGCTGAGATGCGGACGGCAGGAGATAACTACCCCTATGCATGCTCCAAGGTGACCAGTCAGGGATGTGACTCCACCAGAAGGACAATCTTCCAAGTGGCACCAAAAGTAAGCAAAGCAATTACTATGGAGACAAGGGAACGAAACAGTTCAGATGAAAGGTCCAGATCAAGAGTACAGGAGTGGACAGAGCAGGCAAGCACCCAGGACACTCACTCAGACAACAAAAGGGGGCTCTGTGAAGACTCTGTGGTCGTTCAGGCCTCTCTGTAAAAGTTCAGGGAAACCAGTTGCGCATGGAAACAGCAAGGCGAGTATTTATAGTCAAATCTCACTAGACGTTAAAGACAGAGTGTCAGCACCCAGACCGCACTAGAACAAAGGTCCTTCACAAGAAACCATGGTCATAAAATAATAAAACACAAACTATTACTTAATAAGCTGGAAGATAATTAAGATGATCAAATATGTAGCACAATTTAAATCGTAATTAGGAAACTCAGAAACATTAGAAATTAAAACAATATAAAAATAGAGCAATGAAGAAAATAGGGTGAAATAAACTCAGTAGATAATATTTGAGAATCAAGTAAAAACGGAAATGAAAGATTGAAAACAAATTTGAGAAAATATGAAAATTGTCTAGAAAAAATAGATCCATTAAAGTTAATAATCCCCAAACACAAAAATAAAAAAAAAAACCAGAATGCTTAGGTAAAGCTGTAACCGAACTTAACTTTCTTCTGAAAATTTTTTATGCCTGAGGATACCACTCAAAAATAACTACCTGAAAAACATATTCTACTGAAATTACTAAATTTCCAAGGAAAAGAATCACTTAATACTCTTGGTAAAAACAAACAAACAAATAAGCAAAATAAACACTTTAAAGAGGAAGTGGACCACCATCAGACTTCGGAGCAACAAGATTGATACCAGGATCAAATCAAATTTATACCTAAAAACACAAGAGGATGTAAATGAAGTATTTCACATCCCAGGAAAGCTCATTACAAATATAATGGCACAAATGACATTTTATCTGTATGCAAGAACTCAGAGATACTGGAGGTGAATTTCACATGGTCAAAGTTATTAAAGGGATACAGATTATAGGGTTGCTGTATTCAACACAAATTACTGTTAAATCACAAAAAGAGAGATAATCAGATATGTTGTGCCCTACATATCAAAAGATAGTAATTGAAGACAGAATTTGAGTGTGATCAAATCTTTGGATCCAGATATTAACAGCCATTTGTAGAAAAATACAGAGAAATAAGTGGGAACTGAACCAAGAGTGTTCCTGCAGTGTGCATTATTCCAATTACAACCTATATGAGGGAAGTTCTTCAAGCTTAATGAGCTAGTTAATTTATAAGACAAAGAGTTGGAGAAGAAACCTGAAGACGAAGAGCATGCTTAATACACATGACAACAAAACCTGAAAGCTAAACTTCAGAGTGCTGATCAACATCGGGAAAATGAAGCCATTAAAAATCCCAGGAAACACAGGCTGTAATAATTGAGAAGTTTAAATACACGGAAATATTTTCCCAACGCATTTAAAATCTTCAGTGTACTTGACCAGAATACCAGCAGCTAGAAATCATAGTATGTAATTTTCATTTTCTTTAAATTTATCTTCCCTCTTACATACTTTTGTTATATTGCCCATTCATTGAAGCTTAAAATACAGCTCTTCCCCACCCATACCGTCATGGTTTTCCTACTTTTACTCATATTCCCAAATATTTGTTTCAAACTATTCATAAATGGATTTAAATGAATAATCTCACGTGACTGGAGTTAGTGGCCTAGTATTCTCTGAGAGGAAGTTGGGGCTTAAAACAAACAGCTATGTGGCCTGGGGAGGGAAAAGGTGATGAGTTTTCACCTAGAATAAATGTATAGATGAAAAATAAAACTATGATAAAATTTAGTCAGTCTGTTTTATTATACCTCCTTCTGCCAGAAAAATTAAAAAAAAAAACAGAGCATAAGAGCTTCTATTTCAGAGGATGAAGCTTATCCTTTCATATATTTTACATAATTGCCCACACTTCACCTCCCCACCCACACACTTCCACCTCACACTTACCAGAGAGTTCCTGGGTGGTAAAGGGTTAAGTTTTTTCATTTCTTTTGTGTACAATCTGTGGTTTTGTTATTTAGTCAATGTAGCAGGGGATCTTCACACCAAAGGGACATATTTTATCTACTTCCTTCCATTTTAACTAGAATGTCACTGGAATGGTGATTCATTTCAGGGTTCTTAATTCTTTTCTCGAGTTCATGAATGCTGTGAACAGAATTATCAGCTGAATGATTATGATCTAAACTAGTGTGTCAGGTGAGTCCACAACTTTCTATTTATTTTTATTTTTGAGGCAACATTCTATTTTGTCAAGGTTGTCCTTGAACTTGCTATGTGACTAAAGATAGCCTTGAGCTCATGATCCTCCTGCTTTTAGCTCCTAGGTGCTGAGATTATGGACAGGCCACAATGCCTACCTCCATAGCTTGTTTTCATTAACCCATGTACAACCAAGTGGGAATAGTCCATCTCCTCAGCAGACGATTTTCCTGTTCCCAGCACCCTACACTCCAAAAGTCCTACAGAAAGATTTGTTAAATAGATACCTCCTAAGAGATTCTCAGTTTCACTAGTCTTCCAGGAAAAACCAGCCTGGGAGTTTGTTCGTACCAGTGTAACTTCTCTTAACTTCACCAAAGATTTGCTAAACTACAGTGTTTAAGAATTTTCCCTAATAGTCTTTCTTAAAAAAATAATGAACTAAAAGGAACAGAAGAGTAGCATGAGCAATTAAACACCCTTTTGAGTGAATAAATTAGAATAAATTTGTAAATGTAGCTAGTAAATTGAGATGCTCCAAAGATGATGTCCTCAGAATTTGGGTATGTCTTTGGGTGTCACTGCTATAGTTTCCAAAGTCATCTATAGAATATTATGTGTAAGGCACAATGCTTATTAGGAGTTGATAGATAAGAGATGAAATAAGCTAAAAATTTCTCACCTGGAATTTATAAGTTGTAAGTGCCATATAGGAAGAAGACTGAGTAGAATCTGTACGAGGCTGGGTGGTCCTAAACTCTGCATATGGATCTGAGGTAATCAAGGAAAGAGATACGAGAAAAGTCTTCTCAGGAGAGAGGATCCTGGAGTTAAGAGTTGGAACTGAGAAAACAGCCATTGGGTGAGATTGCGCTGAGGTAATCAAGGAAAGAGATACGAGAAAAGTCTTCTCAGGAGAGAGGATTCCTGGAGTTAAGAGTTGGAACTGAGAAAACAGCCATTGGGTGAGATTGCATTTATGAATGAGAGGGAGGCCAGGTCCAGCAGAGCAATGGACACACTCTTTGAAAGCTTTAAAGAAAGGGTAGGGTAAGCTACTGTTTACATCATTACATGATTAATCTATTTACTGTTGAGAACAGATTGCAACAGAGCAAGACTGAAGCAGACAATCACACTGAAAGGCCCCTTAGTCACCCAGAAAACACAATAATTGTGAAATTACGTTTGATAGTTATCACTCCGGTTAAGTGATCAAATGACAGAGGATGTCATTCGGGATGAGGGAGAGAGAATTGTCATGAACAGTGCAATATTGCCTGTTCTTGGCAGACTGGGTGGATGGAGTAGAAAACATTGGTGGAAAAATATAGACGTGCAGTAGAGAGGGAGATAAATCATTTTGTTTAAAGTATATTCTTTTTTAAGATCTTGTGATAAAGCAAAAAGAAACAAATGCTAAAAGAAAAAAATAAGAGTTGTGCTTGACCTGTTAAGACTCATGTTGTCCTACTTCCTCGAGCTACCCAAAGATTGGGAGTTTCTTGCCTGTTGGCAAGAGCTATAATCTTGCTTCCAAAAGATTTGCATATCTTATTAGACACCTTCTGGAGACAACCCATCACAGAAGGGATTCAGTCCCCACACTGTGAAAAATCAAATCCTCCGCCACTAAAACCTTCAGATGCATCTCAAGTACCCATAAACAGCTTCACTGCAATGTCATGAGAAAACTTGGAGAAGAAATTCTTGTCTACATGCGGTCTGAATCACCAACATACGGAAACTGTGAGACAGTAAATGTCCACGTTTCCTTTTCTAATTGATCTTTTTCTGAAGCTTTTGAGGACTAGACAACCCCTAAATAAAATGGAAACAAATTAATCTTTCATTTATTTTAAAATAGGTTTTTATTTATTCTTTGGAAATTCCATATGTGTATACAATGTGCCTTGATCAACTCTATCTCAGAATTCTTCTCTTCCACCTCCTCCCAGATCTTCCCCTCACATGTTCCTCCCAATTTCATGTTCTCTTTATTTTAACCACCGAGTCTTATGGATGCTGCAGTGTGTGGATTGGAGTAGGACCATCTACAGGAGCATAGACAATCTATCTATGGTTAAATCTGTGAAGAAAATTGGTGCTTCCTCCCCAAGAATCCATCAACTACTAATACCTCCTCTTCTAGGGGTTGGCCTCATGAGCCCTTGCATTGTCCAGTTGGAAATTTGAATTTGCAATCTAAGTGTCCATCAGCTGGTGAATGGATTATGAAAATATGTAAATATATACAATAGAATTTTATTCAGCTGCAGAGAGAAATATTAATTTATGAAACTTGCAGGTGAACAGAACTGGGAAAGACTATACTGAGTGAAGGAACTCAGCCTCCTTGTTTGAAGTTCCTTAGGTTTTTTCTCTAAGACGTGGACATTCTTATTAGGTTCATGCCTAGTTTCCCCTGGGGGATTCTTTAAGCATGCTCTAATCTAGATTCCCATCAAACTTTGAACCTTTTCTTGCAGAAATCACCAATGAATTTCTGGTTGCTAAATCAATTGGTTACAATTCTTGCCCTTAATGTATCTGATTTCTCATTTTCCAAGAGCAGTCGGTTCTAGAAATCCCAATTTAAACTGAAGTTCTAATTATGTTGACTGGGTGACTCTAGCCACTGCTGTGAAAAGCTGAGGTCCAGAAAATGAGGGCCTGGAAGCTTACAACAAGAAATGAAGATAATGCACTTACCAAGGTAAAGGCTGGGAAGATGGCTCAGTTGTAAACTACTTGCCTCGCAAGCATGAGGACCTGAGTTTAATTCCAGGAACCCACATTTTAAGAAGCCATGGATGATATACTTGCTTGGAATTCCAGTTCTGGGAAAGTAGAGCTGGGTTAGGTCTCTGAAGCTCCCTGAAAGGCAGACTAGCCCACACACTAAGTTCCATATATACCAGAGAAAGACTCTCAACAAAACCCAAGGAATGGCACCTAAGGTGTTCTTTGACCTCTGCACGTATGTGCATGCATCTACACATGAAGAATTTGATTTATAAAGGGATCTTAGGGATAGCTTGTAAACATTAAGTGACAAGAAAAATTTAAGACCAAAAATTTAAAAAGCCTGAAAAGGGCAATCAACAATGACAGTCACTGCAGATTAGAAGTTACAAAGATTCTCTGAGATCTTCAGGGTCAAATTTAAGCTTAAACCCTGTATTTTCACTCCAGATAAAGATTAGAGATTAAATTGTTAAGGATATGCAATGTTTAAAGAAATTTTCAAGTGCTTATTGAAAAATCACAAATAACTTAAGAGACATCAGTCATGAATCCCTACTGCATCATTTTTTTTTTTTTGAGACAGGGTCTCACTATGTAGCCAAGGCTGGTCTTGAACTCATGGAGATCCACCTGCCTGAGCATCTCAAGTTCTGGACTTTAAAGGCACCCACCATACCTGGTGTAATCTTAATGTCCTATCTTCATGCATTAAATACTCTTGGGTCACAGGTGCTAAATTTCTGTTTTTATTTATACTTCAACTCTCATCTCTTTTCTTCTTATTTCTATTTCTTATCAATAACATATTTTTGCTGTGGCCCAGTTGATGTAGTTCACATTTGGACTTAGCTTCTCTTTAGCGCAACCCATCATTTCTGAATGACCCCCCCCTCCTTATGTGCTTCTCATCTAGGGTGAGGTATCACTACAATGAAGAAGTAAAACATATTCACTGTGTCCAAGTGAGAATGTCTTCTCAAGACTAACACACCCATGCAATCTCCAGTTCTCACCACAATCCTCAGAGACACAATGCGGGTCTCCATTAACTCAACTAACTCTACATTCTCTCTTCTCTTAACCTTTAAAACTAAATGGATATAGTTTTGAAGACAACAATTTCCTATTAGAATTGTTCTAAACAGAGGTGTGTGTGTATGTGTGTATGTGTTTGTTTGTGTATGTGTGTTTGTGTGTGTGTTTTTGTGTATGTGTGTTTGTGTGTGTATGTGTTTCTGTGTGTTTGTGTGTGCGTGTTTGTGTGTGTGTTTGTGTGTGTATGTGTTTGTGTTTGTATGTGTGTTTGTGTGTATGTGTGGTTGTGTGTGTTTGTGTGTGTGTATGTGTGTTTGTGTGTATGTTTGTGTGTATGTGTGTTTGTGTGTGTTTGTGTGTGTGTGTGTGTGTGTGGAATTATCCTATGAACAAATTGCTTCCTGGAGAACCACACTGTCCCTATGGTTACTCATCTCTTGTATCATTTGTGATAGCTGATCACTCCACGCTCCCTGCGTATTTTCTTCACTTGTTCCACAGAGCTCGGTCTCCCAGTTTTCCACCCATGTTACTAGTGACCGTCTTACAACGTTTCTTGGTCCTTCTTGTCCTCAGGTCCTGAAGTCCAGTACTTTGATTCTTCTTAGTCCTCATTCATTTTTATGTCAATTTGTTCAAATCTGTGATTCTAAATAGCAGCTATTTGCCACCACGTCCTAATGCCTGTTACTATCACATTTCTCTTACAATATCAAGAATAATTATTTCCAGTCCAATGTCAAGTATGCCCATCAAATTAAATGTTTTCAGACTTGTCCACCCACAGCCTTGCTTCTGTCTATCAATAGAAAAGTCGATCTTCCACACAGTGCAGGAAATGGACCTCAGATACATTGTTCTCATCCGATAACCAAGTGAACACATTATCTTTAAGTTCAAAATACATTGCATACAACCTCCTTTCCCACTTTCTTTGCCAATTTCGTTTGTCCTATGTCAGCTCTTGCTTGCATGTCTGCAAGAGTGTACTCGCCTGCTTTCTGGCTGGCAGTTTCTTTCCCTGTACTTTCATTGCAACAGAGATTCTAGAATGACCTTTTAATCACATAAGAATGACCACGTCAGCTCTGCCATGTCAAAATACCCCACGACCCACTCATTCACTCAAAGTAAAGCTCCAAGGCTTTGCAATAACCTGGGCAGTCTCATTTTCTGACCTCTTCTCCTGTACCTGTTTCACTTTTTAATTCCTCATCAGCCATGAAGACCTGCTTACTGTTTCCAGGTATGTCAACTACATGAGAGCCATATGACAACTTTACCTCTTCTTCTCCAAGACAGGTGACAACTGTCAGATCAATCAAGCCTTTGCTAAAATAAATTCTTTTTAATGAGAACTCTTTTGGGCACATTACTTAAAATTAGAACTTGTCCGCTGCTATTTTAGTCTGCGTTTTGTCCAATGGATGGGTCCTTCCACCTGACTGCTTGTGCTTGCGTTATAGTTTGTCTCTCTCCACTTTAAGATCACAAAGCACATATTTTTAAGCTACATTTTCATATATATTGTCTTGGAAAACAGGGTATCTGCTTTCAGTGAACTTAAGAACATCCAACATCATTCAGTCTGTGGTCCTGTCTCCACCAGTGGTCTTCCCAAAGATAAACAGTGAACGTCTCCCCCAGTACAAGAGTACAAGGATGGCCTGTCCTGGTTTCAGAATAAGTCTTCAGATGCACTTTCAAAGCATTTCCTAAGCCAAATACCTAATATTTTTCTATCATTCTAAAAACTTTGGTTCTGTAATTTTAAAATGACCATGCATTAAACCAATGAAATTGGAACAAATCACAAAGAATACTTCATGTTATGGAATTAAAGTTTCTTCTCCCCTCCCATGACATAGAAGAGAAAGTGAAAAGTTTGCTGCTTGCTCTCAAGTATCTCATTTTTCTTTTAAAACAAACTAACAAACCAGAAATAGAACTTTAATGCATTTCAAATGTGACCTGAGTGCCCATTTTCAGTAAATCTGAGTAAACCTTAGTTTCTTTTATGCCTACAGAAGTAACACACACTTTAAAGTGACTGATTTAAGCATTTAGTTATCTTTATAAAGAGTGGAAACTTGTTTTGATTATGTGTCTAATTTGTGGTGTGATGTGAACAAGTCAGTTCACCTCTGTACGCTGCATTTGTGTCATTTTATAAGGCTAAAGAATTATTGTATTCTTTTAAAAAAATAATATATATTTTTATTGAATTTTTGTGCATTTCATACAGTACATATTATCATATTTAGACCACCTCCATTATCTTCAAGTGCCAATCTCTCCACCAGGTTTCATACATTCTCTCATATATGTTAAGATCTATTGAGTCAAGTTTGTGTCCCCAGATGTCCCTCAGTGTGAGTTCATCCACTATCTCACCATCCTATCTAGTGGTCTTCTTTAAGGGAGTGATGCTCCCTTAAAGAAGACCAACTCTGCCTACCCAATTCTATGCTGGTCTCTAATTCTATGCTGGTTCTTTGTCTAGTTTGAACTTGCATGAGTCTTGTGCATGCTGTCACCATTGGTGTTAGTTAATATTATCAAGAACCCAGAAACCTAGAAGGCTGTTTCCTTATGGTTACACACCAGCCCTGGCTCTTAATTTTTCTTCTCCCACTTCTGAAGTGGTTCCTGAGTCCTAGGTAGGTGAGGTTTAATATAGGAGTCCTATCCAAGGATACTCACTCTGCAGTCTTTATTCTCCTCTACACTTTGTCCAGTTGTGGCCTTTGTTCGTCACCCTCTGTTGCATAAGGAAGCTTTGTGGTGAGAGTTGAGGAATGTGTCAGTATTCTCTCTAACCCCTGTTCTATTTTGTTCCATGAGCCTTATGTGTAGAAGTTCCATTGTCACTTAGGGGTGAGATTTACTCTCTGCATTTGACCAGTGGTGGAACTCTATAGTAGTCTCCATCTGTTGCAAAAAGAAGCTTCTTTAATGAGTGATGGCTTTTCTGTAAATATAAGGATACGTATTTAGCATATAGTAAGAAATTATATCTGTACTGGAGAGATGGCTCAGCAGTTAAGTACACTGGCTGTTCTTGCAGAAGACCTGGGTTTGAATCCCAGCACCCACATAGCAGCTAACAACTGTCCGTAACTCCAGCTCTAGGGGATCCGACAGCCTCTTCTGTCCTCTGTGGGCATTGCACAACACAGGTGCACTTACCTACATGCAGGCAATACACACATACACATAAAATAAAATAAATAATAAATAAAAATTTTCTTAAAAAATCAAAAAAAAGTTATATTTGTTCAGGGGTGTGACAGATGTAGGTTTTTCTCTAGTATCTATGACCTCTCCAGCCATGTGTATTTGGCTATGTTGACAGTACCACATGATTTCCAACACATTGAATGGGGGTTTAAGTCCAATTAGCTAGCTGTTGATTACCCCCAGCATAAAAATGCCACTACTACAGTAATGTAGTTTGCTCTGGTGATTGTTGTGATTATTAGGCCTTAAAGTTGGGGTTGGATCACTCATTGATTTTCTCCCTTAGAAGCTTACATAGTGTCCTCCGAAACTACGAGAGTCTTCAGCTTGTATGGTCTTCAGGGAGGAGGCGTCTATGTAGTAGTAACTCCATTTTCTCTAAGTCCTGTGTCCAAAGAATGCCTTGTCTTCAGCAATAGGGACTTACCTTCACATTTGGGGAGGAAATCAGGGGCTGTGGCAATAGCTTGTCTTATTTTGGGATTCTTTCTGAGGTCTAAAATTCTGTAAAAAAATATTTAAAGATACTAGTTTGATCTTAAAATGCAATGGTTAGTGTTTTAAAAAAATCTAAATCTAAGGTATACTGTAAATATGGGTAAGAGAAAATATTGACCGCTATTTGCTGCTAAATAGATTGGGCTTTTGTGAATTCTTAATCTATCAGGGTTGATAGCATAGGCACAATGACACTCAGTGTTCAGTGTAACTGCTGCCTGATTGCTAACTCATCTCCTATGTGTGATTATGGGGGTTTCCAGTTCTTTTGCATCAGTACATTCAAAAAGGAGAGAATGCGAACGTTTTTGGGCAACAGTGACCTTTGGTCTCCCAGAATCATGGTGAGGATTTGATCTGACTCCCAAATTGCATTCTTGTTTCTACCATAAGGCAGCTCCATTATAAGCATGAGAAGCAGTATTGGTCAGCATATTACAAAGACAATCACAAAGTATTAGTGTACTAATGCTATCAGTACAATCAGTGAGGGCAGAGTCAAAAATTAAAATAGTTTGTGATTTAATTCCAAGTCTACTCTGGTTCTTATCAAAAGCTAATATTCAATCATTCTTATCTATAACCGTCTTCTCAAAGAATTGACATGGATGATGTCAGCCACCTGTAATCCTACACTGGTAAGCATTAGGTGCCCTTTCTATCAATTCACATTTATGTTAGCATCATGGAATTACCTGCTCTGTTCTGGTGAAATTTTCATCAGTTTAGATTTTCTTCCACAGTAGCAGCAACACCCTGATTGAATAAATGCAGAAGACACCACAATTCCGTAATACAAAATGATGCAGAGAAAGAATAATGCAGTGTGTTAGGACCGAGAGCTATATTCGAAGAGAAAGAAGAATAAAATACAGATTTATATCAAAAAGTTATTATTTCTCTGGATATTTTTAACCAAACCCTACCAGTTCTAATGCTTATAGCAACAGTCAGAAATATTTGTTTTTATTATAAATCATAAATAATGAGTGAAAAGCTTTAAATCAGAAAGTCAGGAAACATTGCGAACTAAGCATATTGAACAAAGGACAACATATTTATATACTAAGCATTTCTTCACTTATTTCTCCTTTCTCAAGCAAATATTCAAAGGGAAATTGACAGTAAAGTTTTAATACCATTTGGGCCACAAAACTTCTATTGAAATACTCCTTGTCTTGTTAGTTACTAGAGTCTACTAATATGACAAATAATAAAAATTATTTTGTGAAATGTTTGCTTCCTGTGGGAAATTCGTTAGAATTCTCATTAGGACCCAGAAAGCATGGTGTGGGCCTGAGTTCATTCATATTGAAATCACAGAGGAAATGAAGGGTGAACTCCCTGTACCTATTTCAGTATGACGGATGCTTTCTAAAATGTGAAAGTGACTCGTTATTTATTGATTGATTGCCATATCTCCAAGACCTCCAGATTTGTGTCATCTGCTGAACTGAAAAATGATTCATATTTCTTAGGTACTTGCAAATAGACATAGAATTCTTAGAAGTCTTAGTTCTCTTGTGTAGGAAGATGTTTAAGTATCAAGCATGTATTTAAGATGACTTCAATATTCTCACTGCATGCAAAAATCATTGGGAACAACAGCACATGATGTCTGAGATAAGACAGAGTTAATGGCTGAACCTCAAAAATTCAGAGTTTGACTTTTATTTCTTGATCAGCAGAAAAGTACAGTTACACCTGCTTTTTGTTCAAGTAATTCTTGAATGTTTCACTAAGAACACATTGCTTTATCTGATAAATAAAAATGGACGTTTCTACTCAGAGCTAGGTGAAAATTATTTAACTGAGTTATTACAAAGTATGATTGTTTCCTAGCAAACTACAACTAAATTTTCCAGAAATTTAGAGAAAACAGTATGTATCAGATTAAATCATGATATCAATAAGTATAAGGAAAGAAAACAATAAAAAATAAACGGTATTATATGCCTAGCATTACTCTAACGGATTTATATACATTAATTAATTTAACTCTATAATGAGCTTATAAAGTATGTTCTCTGATTATTCTCATGGCTGTTTTCCTTGTAAAAGAATCTTCAAGCAAGAATTTTCATGAGATTTTAGTTACACCAATTCTCTAATTTTGGAAAGGTACCCTTAAATAGTTGCATTTTCATAGTACATTTTACAGGCTAAATTCACTCCTTAGCAGGAAATAATTTTTCTTAGATATTATAAAAGAAAAATCATCTTGGCATTTATCTATCCACGTATCTTCTCCAGTTCCTCTTTGTTCATACCTGAGAAATGGAACAATTTCATAAAAATCATAAATGCATTTTGAGAATTCTAAACATGTTGAATGCTAAAGTGTCACCCTAGCCAAGACACTGTGCTTTCCGTTCCTTCTGTGGATTCTTTCCAGTTCCGGCAAGTGGACAGTTGTTTACGCTTCAACATCTGAAATCGTCATCTGCGATGCTTCGCTTATTCAAAATTCTCACAGATATGTACGTAATAGCTATTTTGCTGCCGTTGATTTCAGCACTGTGATCTACTTACTTGAAGCTTCCAATCTACATTTGAATCTCTCACCTTCAAAATCCAGGTATTTCCCTAGTGATGGGTGTAAGTAGTGCAGCTTTTAAGGCACAGCAAGGCCATGGGAGCTCTTCTTTTCATGATGGTATTAAGGCTATTTAAATGGCAGCTTCTTTTTGTTTTTCCACCGCATAGAAACGCAGTCTTACCCTCTCTTTGGAATATTCCACAAGGCATCATCTTATAAAAAGCAGATGGGAGCTCTGGTCAAAGGTTACTGGAGCTGTGCCAGAAGACATCACTGTTTTTGTGAATTTCCAAGTCTGATACACAAACGGAGGGTCAACAGGACCGACTATTTGAGTGAGTAAGATGCAAATGATAAAGCATCTTTATCCAGGGCATTTCGTCTTTCCCAGTTAAGTACTTCTTTAGTGTATGTGCTAAACATTTTCAAATGCACCAAACAATAACCGAGCCTGTTTACTTTTCAGATTAGAAACAGATACAGCAAATCTGACCATGGTAAATAGAGGAAACGGATTCCAATTATTTACTTATTTATGTTAGACAACAGCAGGCATTGGAGACATTTCACATGTCTATTATTGTTGTGAACTCCATGTCATCACTGTAGAATGTCAAGACACCTGGGTAGGGTATCAAGCACCTAAGACTGCTCCATCAAGCAGTCATTTTACAACTTGGGAAACATTTACCTCATTATCTCAACCCTAAACCTCCAAAATGGGAACGTTTGGGGTAGATACTGATTTTTTTAAGGGTCAGTTATTAGCACTCCATTCTTATGATTCATACAGATGGGAAGCTGGGAAAGAGCAATTATAGATTTTGTTAAAAAAAATACCTGGAATTCATGGTTTGTTGAAAAAGGTCATCAACAACATGACCTCTAGCCTAGACATCTGGTTCCTTTATAGATATAGAAATAGATATAGAAATCTTGAAGAGCCAAGGTCTGGGTGTACCCATCAAGGATGATGCAGATTAGGTTAACTGAAATGAGGAATCCCACCCCAAATGAGGGTGGTATCCTTCCATGGGTTGAAATCCTGGAGTAAACGTGAAGGAAAAATCAAGCTGCACGTGATCATGTATGTTCTGCTTCCTGACTGTGGATGCACTGAGATAAATGGCCTCATGTTCCTGCTGTTGTGCATTCTTTGACATGTGGGACTATGCCTCACACCTTCGAACTGCGATTTCCAATAAACTCTTTTTCCGTTAAGTTGCCTTTGTTAGGGAATTTCATCACAGCAACAGGAGAGTAACTAATACACATTGCTTGTTCATTTCTTTCTCTTTATCACTTAGCTCCCCTGTGCCACCTTCGGACTTCTCTAAATAAACGCAAAGCAAATTATATATCCATATAAGAAATTAATAGATAACATAGTAGACAAGACATCGTTTACAATTTATATATAATGCATAAATCAATGAATGCAAATGTAATTTACACACAGCATATGCATTACACTTTATTTTAAATAATGTAACATTTTATCATGATCAATTGATGTCTTTATAAGCCGGTGAAATATCTTGCTTTGCTCTTCTCTGTAGACATTTTCCAAATACACATATTTTCCACAATATTGCCTATACACCACAGTATTGCTAATTTCTTGAGAATAGAATGTCTTATTTTTTTCCATCCCATATCACAACTTACTGTATTTTGTATTGAAATTTTATTTTGAGCTATCTTTAACTTTCATGTTTTTATTCATAAGTGATTATAGTTTACCATGCAAAGGTAATCCAAACTTAGTTAGCAATGCACAAGAAGAGGTTATATTTATTCCTGTCAGTACTAAACACTGATAGGAATAAATTGGCTGTACTGAACCCAGCTCTGGTCATGGTTTTCATTGCCTATGTGTGTGGGACGGGATTTCTTTTCCTGGATACAAGTGTCTTATTCTTTTCCCATTTTCCTGAAAATGTAAGGGTCACACCTTGTATTTAGTTTTGCATGAGTCTTTTGCATCTTCTAAAATTCTTATCTCAAGCTTTTTCTAATGATATCAAATATTCTTCAAGTAAGCAATCTTATATCATCTCTAATATTTAATTTTAAGAATGGCTCATGATTGGGCCAGTGAGGTAGCTCAGTAGGTTATGACATTTGCCACCAAGCCTGATGAACTAAGTTCAACCCAAATAGTAGATGGAAAGAACTAACACTGCTAAGTGTACTCTAAAGGAAAATCAGCCTATCAAATGACCAATTGAACTGATCATACACTCAACTAGCCTCCCCAGAAGGGAGATATATCTATCTCAGAACACTACCTCTAGCTTAGACATCTGGTTCCTTTAAACCCCCTGACAGAAAACATCTGATTCTTTGTCTGCCTCCTTGTAGATCTGGTTCTTTACCAACCACCTTGTAGAAGATACCCGTTCCCCTGTCAGAACTCCCCAGCTTTCCTTCCCAGATTCTGGGGAAGGAGCACGAACCCTTCCCAAAAGGCACAACCACTTTCTGAGATTCTGGGAAGGAGCATAACTTCTAGCCTCCTATAAATGTGAGACTTCCTCCCAACTGTAATGCACAACCTCCATTCCTGGGAAAGGTTGTTTGCCATTCATATGCAGGTATTGCAAGACATGGGTACACTTTCCTACATGGAGGCAATACACGCATACACATAAAATTAAAAAATTATTTTTTAAAAAGCTATCTGCATCTGTTGAGGTCAGATTTGGTTTCTTCTTTTTATCAAGTCATTTTTTTATCCCAAATTCTAACACACTGTGCTCACACACATGTACATACATAACATAAATACAAATAACTTATTTGTAAAAATAAAAGGAATGTTTTATGATTTACTTAACCTTTCTATTTTGGTTGGTTACTTTCATTGTTTCCTGTTTAGTTAATATAAATAACCTTGTGATAAGCATCATGCATACAGTCTCTTACCTCATTTTGATTGTTCCTTTAGCTGGATCCTAGAATTACAATCACTGACTGAAAGTTTTCTACTTTTTATTACTGTTTCCTTCAGTACATGGATCATTTAATCAGTGAACAAAGTAAGCACTTACACAGATATTTAAAAGATTAGTATTTTGAAAAAGTGATTTCTTCAGTTTACTGCTCTTCCCCAATCTTCATCTATCGCAACAAAGTTATTTGTTCAATGTTCTGAAAGGTCCCCAAACTCTCCCAATACCTGCTTCTCCGTTCAGATTCTTCCCATGACCTTGTCCCCACCACTTACCCATCCTCACAACACAGTAAGTACAACCAATTTTCAAGAGTGCTAGAGGTATTAGTTCAAGTGTGTTAGAAGATGAGTGGCATGAACTGAGCAATATTCTAGTATCTCTCTTCCAAAAAGAGGCATCCTGTCTACATAAATATCCTGAAAGAAAGTTTTCTCACCAGAGAAATTGTCTTTTTAGAACAAACTTTTATGTTTGTGGAATACAGGAAATACATGTATTCACTTGTATCTCTGGGTTGAAAAAGCACATGGAAAATATTCTGTCTTCATAATCTCTGTTTTGAACCTTTATTTTTTCTTTGCCTCCACCTCTGATTTTAGAGGGTAATAAACTTGAAGCACTCTATCTGCCTACAGCATTTTACACACATAAAACAAGCCTCAAAATATGCTTCTTGTTTGTATTATTTAAACTGCACCATGTCATTTCTCCAAACTGAAAACCCCGTATGTGTCAGTTCTCTCTGTGTAGCTATAAGCATTCGTGATTTCACTGTTTCTCCCTGCCAACCTCAGCAAGTTGGTTCCTGTCCTTATCTTCACAGCCTCATGGTGCCAAGCTGACTACAGTCACAGAAATCACTGTACACCCTTGCACAATGGGGTCCAATGACACAAAGGAACTTTTTTCTCCTGAGTCTAGGAGGTAGGAATTATTCCCCAATGCATCCTCTTAGTACATCATTGTCCAGAATCAAATAGTCTCCTTCCTCCTAATCAGTATCTGGAAGGAAAATGAATCATATGAATTAGCTCGCTCCAAATGTAATATACCCCTGAAGCTGTGGAAGGCTCAGATTTCCTTGAAGAGCACATATTCTATTAAGGATAAATGTTTGAAAGGACACATGCATGTGATAAGAAAAGTTGCTTTGAAGAAAATGAGAAATGATGGGTTTTAAGAGAATTGAGTGAGAGATGGGGAGATGGCTCAATTGGCAAGAACAGTTGTCTTATAATCATGACAACGTAAGTTTGAATCCCCAGAAATTTCATAAAGCTGGACACATAGTGTAGGCATCTGTAACCCCAGAGATCCTGCAGGGAGGTGAGATGAGGAAACAGGAGAGTCCCCTGAGACTCACCGCCTAGATATCCTGGTGTACTAAGGGGCAAAGAAACAAAGAAATTCTATTTCAAACAAGCTAGAGAAGAGAATAAAAATCCATATCCTCTGACCTAAACACATGGGCTGTAGCTTGTGCTCACCCACATTTGCACAGTCAAATGCACACACATACATCATACACACACATTGTACACACATACACATATACATTGTGTAGACATACTAGCACACACACATACATACCTTGTATGCACACAACTGTACACATACAAAGCTAAGTGAATGAATTTATTAAAATTTATTTGTATTTTAAAACGTATTTTATTATTTTTATTTTATGTGTACGAGTATATTGCCTGCATGTAGGTAGGTGCACCTGTGTTGTGCAAAGCTTGTGGAGGTAATAAGAGGGTGTCAGATGCCCTGGAACTAGAGTTACCGATGGTTGTTAGCTGCCATGTCGGTGCTGGGAGTTGAACCTGGGTCCTTTGTAAGAACAGCCAGTGCTCTTTTACTGCGGAGCCATGTCTCCAGCCTCTATTTATATTTCTTAAAGGAGAAAAGAGATAGTTTATTCTGGAATCAAATATGCATGACCATGGCTCAGGAACACAGATTAAGGTTACCCCTTAACCAAGTTTTTATAGTAACAGAAAAAAGAAAACTTATAAATCAAGACAGTTTTCTATAGGCCTCAGATGCTATCTACTGATGTTCTTAGGCTTTTGATTGGTGGAAACTGTTTCTGTTGTTTATTACATTCTATTAGCCACAAGATATTAATGCAGAAACCCAGGTGGGCAGGGGGTGGCTATTTAGAGGATAGAAATGTCTGGAGTACCTTGTGAATGGTCTCTGGATCTATACCATTCCCACCTCTCCACCATCACTGAAATGTAAATCAGTTCATTGCAGGAAGTTCAGCCCAATATGCAGGATTTTTTGTGGGAACTTTGGATTTTATAAAGAGATAATTCCCCAAATTAAAATTTTCTTCATCGAACATTTACTGATGCACAAAAATTAAATTAATAGGCTTATAAAACACAACTATGTATTTATGAACCTTAAGGATATGTTAGGCAGAGGAAAGGAGCAAGCTTTTCATCAAAATTGTGAGATATTTCTGAGGTCCATTGAAAAGCAATATGATTTCTGAAATGGTGCATCAAAAATGGTTGTAATTACTCTTTGTTATCCCAGTCACTATGAATTGTATTTCAGAGATTAAAAAGGAGAAGAAGTGTTTTATGTTTGTTGGGTTATTGATGTGTGTGTCTAAAACAGAATAACAGTGTGATTAAAAGAATTTGTAGTCTAAATTAACTTTTGGTTCTATTTAAATGGCAGTTTCAATCATGAAACAATTAATAAAAGAAAAAAGACTTAAAGCATTTTCACTCAGATATAACCGAAAGACACATGAAAAGGAGAGACTAGATTCTTTCTTTTTTTCCTAGTTACAAATATATGCGGATAACCTAAAGACGATGCCTATTTAGGTGAATACCATGGAGCTTAATCCTTTAAAGTTTAGGTTACAGACCTACATAGCAAGGAACAGTTAACAAAGTGGTGGGATAAAGCAAACTTTCATTAAAACAAATGAGTATCTAACAAAACAGTTACTGCATAATGGGCTATCCACGTAGTGAGAATCTTTTCGAATGGCTAGAAAATAGAGTATAAATCATTATATTTAAAATGAAAGTCTGGCCACAGAAAGTATCTGGAAGTTTACACAGGCCTAAATTAGCATTTGTATCCTGTCTTTTATGTTCAAAGTCTTTGGGCCAGTTGGCCTTAGAGTCAAAGAACCTCAGTGGGGCAGGCGGAGCAAACTCCCTCCTCCCAAATTGTAAGCTTACCAGTGAGGAAAAGTTACCAGAATGCAAAACTTTTCTTTAGGGAGAATGAATTTATCATATTCCAGTCACAGACTCAAATTTCAGTCTTCAGAACAAAACAGTCTGCTATTTCCAAATGTTTCAAAGTTGTAATGAGAAGTAGTTTTTATTATTGGGGTGGTTAGGTCTGTTGGTAAAGTGTTCCTCAGGCAAGAATGAGGGCCCAAGTGTGAATCCATATTAAAAAGACAACTGTAGCGGTCCTAGGGCTAGATGGGAAGATGCGGGAGGACCCCCGGGCTTGCTGGCCAGCAGGTCCAGCTCCAGGCTGAGTGAGAGAGTGTCTCAAAAACTGATAGAGAAGGAATAAGACACACAAAGTCATCCACATTATGCACACACACGGGCATGTGCTCCTGTGTGTATGAACACAAGAATGTTTGCACATAAAAATAGAAAAGCCACCTTAAAATGTTACCAGTATCTAAATTAACTAGCTCATCCTAAACACAGAATGTAACTTTGTATTCCCCAGAACACTGTTTTCCAGAAATTTATTTTTTTAATATTTTAAAAATATTTTATTATTTTTATTTTATGTGTTTGCATGTATTGCCTGCATGTAGATAAGTGCACCCATGTTGTGCATTGCCTGCAGAGGACAGAAGAGACTATTGGATCCCCTGGAACTTGAGTTATGGACAGTTATTAGCTGCCATGTGGATGTTGGGATTCGAACCTGGGTCTTCTGCAAGAACAGTGCTCTTAACTGCTGCGCTATCTCTCCAGCACCCCAGAAATTTGTTTTTATTTTTGCTTTAAAAACAAGCTTTCACACTGGCCTCAGTCTCACATTCTTTCTGTGTCTGTCTCCTGAGTGCTGAGATTACAAGAATGTGCCGTCATAAAATACTGGCTTGTTTGTCCAGAGTTTTAGAGATTTGTTTTGTTTTGTTTTGTTTTCTTGCTGTTTTGATTTTGAATTAAAAATACCTGAGTTAATATGTTACAGCAAAAAAAAAAAAAACCAATTTGGATTTTGATCTCTTTTATTTGCTCTATGCTTTTCTTATAGTGCAACCTGCAACAGCTTGTATAGTGTTTCTGAGCGTCATCGTACTTGACATGTACATTAGAGATGGAAAGATGTCCTTCCTGTAGACCGGCTATAAAGATAAATCTAATTGGTGGGTATTATATGAGCACTTGATACCCTGTGCCAGGGACTCGAACCTGCGACCCCCGGCGAGGTGGTGATTGTGGATGAGTAATCACGCCATTCTCCAGCCCACCCGCCCCCATTACCTGGGGACACGCAGACACAAGGGGGAGCCTAGTCAAGCTGGAACTCATTTATTGCAAGTGTTCCAAAGCTTATAAAGGCACATGGAACGCCCCCCTCCCCTCCGAGGGTGTATCTTAAGGATGGTTACGCAGGTCACGCACTGATCATGCACTCCTCAGCAGTGTGGAAGTATTCTTCAGACTTTCAAAGCAAGCCAGGCCATGCCCCCAGTGACTTCCTTTCGGACCTATGCAGGTGGGGCTTTTAGGTCCTCACAACCCTGAAAGCACCAAACAAATATTAACCACATTTATATTTCTCCTACAGCTGGTGATATACAAATGGTGAGAAACACAAGTTTTCTACGGGCTGCCACCTTTCTGTGCATCATCTTTCCTCCTAGGATGAGCTCCAAACTTCTCTACATGCCATCACACCATCTCCAACTGAAGAAGGACAGGCTGCACATGTTTGTCGCGTGTCTCCCCACACCCTTGCTAGGTATGGAGATTGCACAGCAGGTCACCTCATTCCACATGTGCAGAAAACCTAGGAGACTTCAAGGAATCAAGCTATACAAAAAGAAAGAGAAAAAGAAGACACTGAAAACCTTCAGTGTAGTGTTTGTTTTCTATCATTTCAACTGGCAAATACGTCGTGGAAAGAGGGAAGAAGTGATCACGGGTTAAAGGAATGCATACAACGCTTGAAGTGCTTTTCAAATCTTTTGACCACACATGATTTTCACTGAAAGTGATGTACTTTCTAATATTTTATAATTTTTATTTTATGTGTACGAATGCATTGCCTGCATGTATGTAAAGTGCACTCATGTCGTGCAATGCCCAGGGAGGTCAGAAAAGGGTGTCAGACCCCTGGAACTGGAAATGCAGATGACTGCTGTTCTGCCATGTGTGTGCTTGGATTCGAACCCAGGTCCTCTGCAAGAGCAGTCAGTGCTGTTAACCACTGAGTTATCTCTCCAGCCCCAGCAAGTGATGTATTAACATACATATTTTACCTGTGTCAGAACCAAGACCACAGTCTCAGTGAAAAAAGGCCCTGACTCAAACTGTCCTTGCCTATCAATTCCCATTTGTGTGACTTTAATTCAATAATTAATGCCTCCCTGCCAGTTTTATATTAGTCTTAGTAAAAGCTCTAATAAGTGAAAATATTCTAATGATTAAAGTGGGTTTGAATGAGTTCATTTAAAAAATTTCTAGAGTGCCTAGTAGGTAACAAATATTATCTGTGATCATTACCAAGTGAGAATCAGAGCTCTCTAGCAATAATAACTACATGTTGGTGTCTGACCTCAGGTTAGACTATCAGAATTCTTCTCCGCGTGGTATTTCAAA
>NW_008360319.1:20354-20633 GCF_000622305.1 Nannospalax galili | reverse complement strand
GTGCCCCCATTTTTCCCATTTCTCCCTTAATAATACCCTTCTCCTATGATCTTCCTAAAACAAGGATCTCTAAATAGGCTGACTAGATTCAGCGGACGACAAGCACTGGGGAATGGCTGGGGGTGCTGACAACACAGTGGACAGTAACGGAGATGACAGAGTATGTGGGCTGCAGTGTATGGGAGGGTGCCATTTGGAAAGTGGGTCTATAGATGAACAAGATTGTGTGGAATGTTCTGTATGATACCCATACAAAAAATCAACAAATTTTAAAAAAGA
>NW_008360319.1:3833-20103 GCF_000622305.1 Nannospalax galili | reverse complement strand
GAGCTTATATATTTTAAAATGAAATGGAGATCTTCTTTAAAGGATAAAAACTCATTCAATTTTATGTCCTACAGGATTTATACTGAGTTCAGTATTGTATAACTGTATTAACTCAGCTGTGAACCTAAAAATTTAAAGCCACTTTGGAAAGAGATGTATCCTTGCTCTGGAATGTGTTATGGAATATGTTAAAGCTGTAATGAAATGCTTCTTCTAATCATGTGGTTATTAAATTAAAAAAAAATAAAAAAGAAGAAAAAAATATATAAGCTCTTTTTCTCTTAACCTGACTTGTATTTCTGATTCCTTAGAAAAGTACAGCCCCATATAATGTGTTCATCTTAGATAGCAATACACATTGGTCTCTATTCTCCTGCACAAGTCTTCACGTATTTCACCATATTCATTTGCAGATAATATTTTACAAATTTTTTTTCAGGTTCATAGTCAATATGTATGTAAGTATCTTTAAAATACTCATCAGTTGGAGCTGGAGAGATGGCTGAGTGATTAAGAGTACTAGCTGCTCTTGCACAGGACTTGGGTTCAGTTCCTAGCACACACACGGTGACCTACAACTGTCTGTAACTGCAGTTCCTGGGGATCTGATACCCTCTTCTGGCTTCCATGGGCACTGCACACACTGCTGCACTTACATACATATAGGCAAAACATTCAAATACATAAAAACTTAATAAATAAAGTCATTACTAGTAATTTAATTTCTAATTTTAGATTATTAGTGCCATTACAACTTACCACTCACCATTTCAAATATTGTTTAAAACTGATATTTCTTTCTTCAACTGATGGCTATATGTGAATCATTTGAAATTCAATTCTTTTGCTAATATATTTACCTATAATTGACACTTACCAAGTTATTTGATATGTAATCATTTATGTACAGCCCAATTTGAGGCTTGTTTTACACTTCGTCTGTCTGTTTTTGTACTTATGACAGTTTCAGAAATTTTATGAGAAATGTATATATAAGTGTTGTATATATAAGAAAACTTCAAAAAATGCACTTGGACTGAAGGCAACAGGAATCATTCTGTGTGCTATTACACTAACTATGAAATCTTGCAACTGTAGATGAAATCATTCGGTCCTACAAAATAAAACAAGACAATTATATTTTCACTTTTTTCCAAAAACAATAAAATAAATTCCTGGTGGGTTAAAAAATTGCCATATGAAAGTCTAATACATGAACCATGGAGAAACCATAAGTCAAAGTCTGTGTTTACCAAAGCAGGAAGATACATAAAACTATGTGACAGAAGTAAAGGTGGAAGTCCCCTGGAGCGCATCTTCTTAAATGCCCAAGAAAGATATTGCCCTTCCCAAAGAAGCCAGTGCTGTCTGAGACTCAAAGACATAGCAATATGGAATAAAGGGGAATTTTAAGTTCTCTAAACTACTAAACTACCAAAACAACTCTGGATATAAGAAAGTATACATGAATTTCAGAGAGACACTATGTTATGGAAATCCCACAAGTGAGTGAGACTTTTAGGATGAAATAATGTAGAATAAAGGACTTCTGTATAAATACATTTCCAAGGGCTTTTTTGACCCACTTATCAAATTTAAAAAGAAAAACAAATTCTGTGAACTGAGTGTTATTCGAAAACATATCAAAGATTTTACCATATGATCCAGTGATGACTCCTTGGCATATACCCAAAAGACCCATTGTACTGTAGCGATACCTGTACATCCATGTTTGTTGCTGCTCTCTTCACAATAGCTAAGAAATGGCAATAAGCTAAATGTCCCTCAACTGACAAATGGATGGTGAAAATGTGGTACATCTACTCAATGGAGTTCTACTCAGCAGTAAGGAAACATGAAACTATGAAATTTGCAGGTTATTGGATGGAGCTAGAAGGTGTTATACTAAGCAAAGTAACATAAATGAAGAAAAGCAAGCGACATATGTTCTCCCTCATCTGTGGACTGCAGCACCAACCCCCTATATGTGAGTACATAAATTCTGATGTGACACCAGGATCCAGGGAAAGGGAAAGGACACATGGAGGTACAGGAACAGAAAGAACCTGAAAGGGAATCGTGGGGAACAGATGGTACCTGAGGGAGGTAGAAAAATTGGGAGTAACCAGCAGGGAGGAGAGGAGGGAGGGACATGCAGGGACCATGGTGTGGGGAGTGAGGGAAGTCAGGAAAAGAACCATGGTGGGGATCCAGAGGTATTGGGTGATGGTGGGAATAATGGGACACTGTGACTAGGAAAGGAGGGAGAAGGGAGGTCGGATGGGAGAAAAAAGAGTAGAGATCAGTTAATTTCGGGGGACTAGGAAATCTAAACGGAAAAGTGATGCCCTAGAAACTCTATGAGAAATGCACATAGAGTGTCTGAACATTAATGCATATGTATACCTAGGAGCTGCTTGGCAGAAAACGCAGTGCCAGATAGAAGAGACCTCCTTTAAAGTGACAAACATCCCACACAGCACTCATCAAAGAAACTTCTTTTTGCAACAGATGGAGGTTACTGCTGAGTTGCACATCTGGTCAGACACAGAGAACATACACCTGGGCAATCCCCAGTACTAGGTGACACATCTGCAGTTGAATCTCTACAACCAAGTCTTTTTGGAACATAGCAGAATAAGGGGTAGAGAGAGGGCTAATGCACCCCTCAACTCTCACCATTGAAACTTCCATTTACATCAGAGTGCGATACACACAGAAGGACACAACTGACAAATTATGGAGAATGAGAAACTATAGCATATAGGATAGGACTCCTATATGAAACCTCACCCACCCATGGCTCAAGGACCATTGCAGAAGAGGGGGTGGAAAGATTGTAAGAACCAGGGCTGGTTCATGAACATTAGGAGGTAGAGGCTTCCAGGCCACTGGGGGCTTGCTTATGTGAGCCTGTGACAGTGGTGGCATCAAATGCAGGACCCATGTCAGCTCAATTAAACGAGGGCAGGTGAGAAATAGGTGGTGGGCCAGCACTGGATAGAGAACTGTTTAAGACTGATTGCTGCTGGGTGAGGGAGAGTTTGACTTACATATGTCCACTGGGTGGGCTGACTAGACTCCAGTGGATGCCTTTACACTGAAGGACATTTGGGTGCAAACACTGAATGAATAGGACTCAGCATGTATGGCAGAGTGCAGAGGGTTCAGTGGGGGAATGGGGGAAGCATGGATGGGGGAGGGGCTCTGGATTTGAGTGGGAAATGTATGAAATGTTAAAAGCTCAATAAAAAACAAAACTTTACAGTTTCCGATAAATTATTATAGTAAAACGGCAAATCCCATCATGCTACTTTGGTAATCCTGATAACCAAGATGTAGAAAACCTACATAAAGACCGAAAAATAATAAAGTTCAAAGAGCTAGTGTCGAGCCCTATGATAATACTCAGAGTGAAACATCACATGCAGGGCTAGAAAGATTACTTAGACGTTAACAAGAACAGGCTGCTCTTGCAGAGGATCTCGGTTTGGTTCCCAGCACCCACATCAGGTGACTCACAACTGTAACTCCAGCTCCTGTATATCTAATGTCCTTTTCTGGCCTCAGCACAGAGTAGACATACACTACAAACACACACATACATATAAAATAATAAATAATGCTTTTAAAATGATTGCATACTACATTAATATGACAATTTTATGTTATGTACAAGTTAATGTATATTTAATTTAAAATAGAAAATAAAATTAATTTTGAAAATAATGTGATTACAGTGAAAAACAGATTTCAATTATAGCCTGATTCAAGGGCCATGCAGCACCTCAGTTCATAAAGCAGGAACATGTGCCCAGAATATTAATATGGCAAAACGCTAATTCGACTCTACGTTATTATTATTAGTTGATACATATAGTTGCCACATAAACATCACCTATGCATCAAGTAATCTTTTTCTCATGAAAGTCAGCTCAACAAATTACATGTAAATGAATCAAATAACATATTGGCAAAGTTTATCTTGGACTATAAATGTGTTTTGGGTTTTATCTCCAAATATCTCAAAGACTGCCAAACCTTTGCCAGTTCCAAGTCACAGTATGTCTCTTCATGAATGTTTCCCATCATTACCTCACATTTAGTTCCATCACTTCTGTTTGATACTGAAATCCCTGTGTGGTTTGTGGGCGCTGTTTTAATGGACATAGCATTGACCAGAATCTGTTTAACAAGTATCAAAATTGAGTAAAATTAGCATAAATATATATACTATATTAACTGCCTTTTAACTTGAACATTAAAATGTTTGGGTTGCAAAAGACAATGTGGAAATAATTTTCAATGTATTTTTTAAATGTACAGGAGCATGCCACACTGAAATTTCCAATCAGTTCAAAAGGTTAGAAAATAAAATTATAATAGTTTTCTTCATTGAAATAAACATTAATTTTACTATGCATATTTTGTATTGTAATTCTGTTACATATAGTATATAGAGTATATCATACATTGTCAAAAATGTGAATTGGAAATGTGCTATAGATAAATACTCACCTTTTTTATTCACATGTACTTCTATCAATCAATTTTGGACTAATTTATCCATTCAAACATATGGCATATATTTTTTATAACATCGTGAAACATGTGGAACTCAATCTCATTATTTTTAATGAGTGAAAAATGTATAGTTAACACCCATGAGTTGTTTCCAGTTGTTTCTTTTCTGCTTGCTCTGTGTAATATTGATCCAGGAGGAATTTTTGACTATATGTTGGCTTACAGAAAATTTAATTATTATTTATTATTAATAAGTTCAATACAGGTGGCCATACAAAGCAGGTTTTTTTTTTTTTTAACTCATTTGAAAAGAATCAATCCCTGGGCAGAAGGTTGGGTTTATAGGAACACTTTCAGATGTGTTATGTGATCCATTTCAGAAATAATAATCTGGTCTGAAAACCTTTTTCCTCAATTATGGCAGAAGCCAGCATTCTTTTGCAGTAAAGTATAAGTTCAATACAGGTGGCCATACAAAGCAGGTTTTTTTTTTTTTTAACTCATTTGAAAAGAATCAATCCCTGGGCAGAAGGTTGGGTTTATAGGAACACTTTCAGATGTGTTATGTGATCCATTTCAGAAATAATAATCTGGTCTGAAAACCTTTTTCCTCAATTATGGCAGAAGCCAGCATTCTTTTGCAGTAAAGTCAGCAAATGGGAGAGATCCCGAGAGCCAATCTCCAGGGAAGGCGAATTTGGGATTATGTCACCACTTAGCAGAGTAACAACACTGATGGGGTGAAATGGATCCTCTCCTGACAGACCGGACTTTTTAGCCTCTCCCTTATCAACCATCTCCATGTTGTTGGTGTACAGTTTCAGTAAAGTAAGAGCAAGGCCAAGTTCAGAAAGAGACCAGACCACAACAACAACAAAAACTTGATAATGAGTAATAGCAATTCGTAGCTGGCTCTCTTTATCTACCAGTGATGTAAGGTATCTTTCCTTACTTAATTGCTCAGGGAAAAAATTATATATTTAATAAGTAATGAGAAGAAAATGATGCGTGGATGATTTTTCTCTGTAATCTGGGGGAAGACATACACAAACACTTTCAAAATAACATGTGGTATGCCATGAGAACACAGGGGTAAAAAATGCTTATATTTACATGACTATAAATCACACAGAAAACATCCTAATAAATGTCCACGGTACAGAATTAGGGAGTTTTTTTTTTTAAAGCACAACCACTCTCCTCCTATTCACAGAGATTGTCTTTAGACTGCATTTGCATTTGAAATGTAAACAATTCCAGCATCATTAAAAATGTCTGAACAAGTCTTTTTAAGCAGATGTATAGTATTCACTTATTACACATAAATCATATAAATGTATTTGCTGAGTTTTGAAATAATTTCAAATTACTTAGCTATATTCAGAAAAAGATTAGATATTCTATCTTCCTGGATAACTTCTCTGTATTATATATGTAGTTTTATGTTTGTATTTTTATATGTTCTCATATTGGTGTTAAGTTTTGTACCAGTTCATAAATTTATCATCAAGAGTCTGAAAAATTCAAATCAATGGAGTCTCTCTTTTGGGTTGAATATTTAATGTGAACACATAAAATTAAATCAGTTATACTTCTCATTATTAAGGTTCAGTTAGACAGCATATATCCCATTAACCATCAGGAGCTTACCAATCTCTTTTGAAACTTCCTCTCCTCTGTTCCCTCATGAGATTTTCTTTGCCATTTTTTTAAAATTTATTTTAACATCTCATATTAGCCAATTTGAAGTATGCCTAGGGTTTGTTCACAGATATCCCTGAAATTCCACTAATAATTTCGTCTCAGAAAATACGTCAAAGACACACTATTTGAGTCATTTACCTGCATTAATATAAAATTTAAGTTTACTTATAAAATCAATGATAATTTTTATAACATCGGGAGAACTCCAACCACACTTTAATGAATAGTGGCTGTCAGAGTCTTCTTGCTAAAGTCCTGACGCCAGACATGATGGTTACACTGTGCCTCTGGTTTTAGTATTGTGTTGAAAATTTGGCATTGCTCACTTATGCTTAATTCTAATTTGTCAAATAATTTCCCTAGGGTCTCAGTATCACTATTTTTTTCCTCTTTTTAAAATTTTAGAATATTTTTATTATTCCAAAGAGAGGCAATTTTTAACACATTTTTCCAGAAATAACTTGAAGCAGGTTACATATAATGAGGTTTAAAGGGAGATAGGATTAAGAAATCAAAGACCAAAGGATTTGCCAGTATAGGGTCAATTTTGGTGGAATAATGAAGTTTTCCATTAGCTCTGCTCTTTTTTAAAAAAATCTTAACTAGTTTATTGGACTTTGCTAACAAAGCATAGGGTCGAGGCTTATTTATGGAAGAGTAGGAGCTATTTTGTGGGTCAAATTTCTTATTGCTTGTAAACTTTTTATTAAGTGTGTTCTTTCTTCTTTAGACACTGGTCCTTCAAGCAAAATGAAACCTAAGATTTTTAACACTCATTTTATAGACAGTAACTAATTATTTTTGTAAAGATTCTGCTGATTTGTGTGCATATGAGTCTTTGCCTGCATGTATGTAACCATACCACATATATGCCTGGTATCCAGGGAGGTCAGAAGAGGATATTGGATCCCTTGAAATTGGAGTGAAGGAGAGGCATGAGCTATCATGTGGGTGATGGGACCCAAACTGGGTCCTCTAGAAGAGTACTAAGTACTTTAAGCTCTGAGCCAACTCAAACCCATGAGAAATCACATTTTGGATTCATTTATATTTCACTTTGTTTTATTCTCTTTATACTTTTCTCAGTCTTTTCTATCATTAATTAGTGACTATTTTTCCTTCCGAGTAAATCCCTGCAAGATCTCACAGATTTCTTGGAGCAGTAATCAGACCCTGCTTACACTGTTAGATGAAAATTTCCGGTATTTATTCATTTAATAACATCTCACTTTTCATAATCTGAAAGCAAAGCTGCACTTAAGTTTAGATAATGTGTCGATGCTTTGTGAGACAAAATGGAGCAAAACTGTGTGAGCTAGGTGTTACAGATTTCAAAAAGTGAAGTGCAGTTACGTACAAGAACGCTGCTTACAAAACGATCCCTTTCCCTCCTCATTGAGCTATAAGTTTTAGAGAAGGTAAATTCTTAAATTAAAAAAACATTGCATATTTTTCCATATGTTCTCTAAGCACTCAAAATTACTTGTACAAATGTATTAGATATGTGAGGAAATTTCTTTCTTTCTTTCGTTTTGTTTCATTTTGTTTCATTTTGTTTTGTTTTGTTGGGGCTCATATATCTCAGACTTGTTTCACACTGTATATGTTCCTGAGGATGAGCTGGAATTTCAGATCCCCTTTCTCCACGTCCCCCGTGTTAGGATTACAGACATGCACTATCATGCCTTGTTTATATGGTGCTGGGAACTGAAGCCACGACTTCACATGTAAGCACTGCATCCGCTGAGCTACCTCTCTAGCCCATACATATGACTACTTTAATACTTTAATTAAAAATAAAGAAAAAACAACTATCTTGTGTGAAACGTAAGCATCCACAGAATTAAGTGCATTCTCAACATAGCTTTCCAACTCCAGTTTAAATGATTTGCTATTCACACTGTCTTTCCTTGATGAATTGTGTGCATTGTTCTTAAGTACTGGGGTTTTAGTAGTATCATATGTAGCTATAGTGTATCTTGAATTAGCAATTTCACACTTTGCTTTAAAAATAGTCTCACTTTTCTCAAGTGAGTGTTTCTTAACATTTGTTTTATATTTCAATAAAATAATTTTATATTTTCATGACTGGGTCTCATTGCTTAATTTTGAATAAACTCCTGTCAATATGTTACTGGGTCAGAATTTATTTTTCCAACATGTCTAGATGAAGTAATATACTCGAAATAACCTAGTAAAATAAATTAGAGATTAACCTGAAATAAACATTTTGATAGAGTAATATTTTGAAGAAAGCAAGTTGTTTGTGTTACAGTAATAAATAATTATAGTTAATCTGACTCTCTCAGTTCACTATTTTTGGATGGAAAATAGCTTATTAAAAGTTGTGAACCCATTTCCTGAATGATTGTCATGTAAGAGAATACCTGCCAGGTTGGATGACAATACAACTGTGTTTGTCAGTTTTGTGTTTGTCACTGATACAAACACATGAGAGGAGCAGTTTAATTTGGCTCGCAACTCCAAAGGTTCTAGCCCGTGTTCTGCTGGCCGCATCATTTGAAGGATAGGGGTGACACACTATGTTAGTAGGAACATGCTGGACTATAACAATTTGCCTAACATGGAGAGTAACAGGCAGACACAGACAAGGTCATGCTTTAAAAGGAGACCATAGTGTTTTGCTTCCTCCACCTAATTCTGCCTCTTAAAGTCTCCACCATCTTCAAAAATATCACCACCTGACCTGGGCATTCAAAATATAAGACCATTGGGATCATTTCATATTTAAACTATACTTATAACCAAATTCAAGATAACTCATTATAAATTATGCACACACAGACTCAAAAAATAGATACAAAATGGTGCTGGTCAAATATATATTTGCTTAAAGATCAGATAAGTAGGTAAATATAAAAATAACTGTAACTCAGAAAAGCAAGCAATATTTGATCTCTCTCATTTGCCAATCTTAGCACCAGTCACTTATACATAAGTATATCATATACCACTCATCAAAGAAGCTTCCTTTTGAAACAGATAGAGGCTATTAATGAGTTTCACAGCTGGTCACACAGAGAATGTATGTCTGAGAGATGTCCAGCCCTAAGTAATATATGTACCATGGAAACTCAACACCTAAGACTCATGGGACATAGTAGAACAGGGGGTAGAGAGAACACTAATACATTCCTCACCTCTCACCAGCAAAGTTTCCTCATGAAACAGAGTGCAATACACACAGAATGTCACAACTGGCTAAGTTTTAGAGGATAAGAGGTGGCAGAGTGAGTATGCCTGGGTAGGATTCCTATATTAAACCTCACTCACCCACAGCTCAGGGACCATTGAGGAAGAGAGGGAGGAGAGATTGTAAAAGCCAGGGTTGGTACATGACTATAAGGAAACAGGCTTGAGGCCACTGGGAACTTGCTTATATGAACTTGCAACAATTTTGACAGCATGTATAAGACCCACGCTGACTCAATCAGACAAAAACTCAGCATACAACAAGGAAAATGGGCAGCAGACTCCAACCCTAACCAAAGAACTATTAACAACTGATTACCACTGGGTCACGGAAAGCGGGTCTTCTTTAAAAGAGTGATTCTAGACAGGTTGACTAGACTCCAGGGGGTGAACTTGCACTGAGGGTCATCTGGGTACAAATGCTTGACCAGATAGGACTTAACATATATGACAGAATTCATGAAATCTGGTAGGGATTTGGAATGGTGGGCACAGTTACAGGAGGGGGTTTAAATTTGATTGAGATCTATTGTATGAAATGCACAAAAACTCAATAAAATATTTTTTTAAAGAAAGGAGATGAATAAACAAATAAATAAATGAGATTTCTGTGCATTGTTGTACAACAAACAAACAAAAAATCTGACAGTTGATTTGAATTTATTATCCAAGTTTCCTTTATTCCTGTTAAGTAAATAATATTATCATTAAAAATTAAGACATTGAAAAAGTAACTGTAATTAGATTAAGGCCCTGATCTCTCAAAAAGATTCAAGATCACATCAGTTTCTATTGAACTTTTTATATGTTGCAAAACTTGCATTTGGATATAAGATTGCATTTTTGATGCATCTACTTCACCTGAGCACCCCATGGTCACTTAATCTCTGCATTTTGACCAACTGTGGTTCTTTGTAATAGTGCCCGTCTGTTGCACAGAGAAGCTTTCTTGATGACGGCTGAGACATACACTTATTTCTAGAGACTTGGAGTTAGGACCCACAAATAATGTGTGGGCTTTGTCTTTCTGGGCTGCCTCAGGTCGTGTAACATTTTCCAGTACCATCCACTTACCTGTAAATTTCGTTGCTTCATTTTTATTTATAACGGAATAGAATTTCATTGTTCATATGAACCTCATTGTCATTATCCATTTGCAGCTCAAGTTCATTTAGGTTGTTTTCATTTCCTGTTTTGAGAAGAGCAACAATGAATGTGGCAGAGTAAGTATCTCTGTGGTTGGAAATCGAGTCCCTTGGGTTTACTCCAATGATTGCCATAGCTGCTATAAGGTAGATATACCTTCAGCTTTTTGAGAATTCTACAGCCTGATTTCCGTAGTGACTGCACAAGATTGCAATCCCACCAGCAGTGATTGAGGGACCTTCTTTCCCTGTATCTGTACTGGCATTTGTTAGCAGTTGTTTTCCTCATCTTAACCAGTCTGATTAAGGTAAGAGGAAATGTTAAAGTAATTTTAATTTGCATTTTGCTAATTGATGATGGTTTTTAAAGCATAGATATATACATATATATGACATTGTAATTATGCTTCTATTGAGAACTCTCTGTTCTGATCCATAGCCCATTTTTTAATTGTGTCATTTATTTTATCAATTCTCTCTCTCTCTCTCTCTCTCTCTCTCTCTCTCTTTCTCTCTGCTTTCTTTGTGTATTTTAGATATTAATCCTCTATACCTGGCAAGGAATCATTCCCATTCTATGGACTTCTTCACTTTATTTATTATTTCTTTTCCTGTACAGAAGCTTTTCTGTTTAAAATGCCACCTGAAAAGCTAAGGCTTAGGGGACACTGCAGGAGAGGTGTCATAAAGATTGTAAAAGCCACAGGACCAGGATACCTGTGCTAGGTAGTGTCTTCCAGACATGACATGGACACTATACCCATAGAATTTCAACAACATGGCTGCCTAAACAAGGCCTGCTAATGACAACACCAGTTGACATGCCAGTGTGGATGGGAGAAATTTCATAAGATCTAGATGAAGAGCTACAGGCAGTCAATAGATGCTGAGATGGAGAATCCATTTTCTTCAGGGACCAGCCTCTGATAGGTTGTCTAATTCCACGTGTCAGTCCTAAACATATGTACATACAAGCACCATTAAATAAACACAGTAGTTGTATATATGTATGACTGTATATATGATATATCTCTCTCTAGTTACTAATTAAAGAAGAGGTCATGGAAATCAGAGGGAGGGGGATGTGTGAAGATGGTGAGGAGGACGAGGCAAAGGCTATAAATGTAGCACTTACATATGAAATTCTCAAAAATGCTGAAAAAAATTAAAAACTGTGGCATTACAAGGTAAGGCCCTACATAGACTGTAGATAAGTAGAGGGCTCCAAACATGCTGGTAATATACTTGCAACTTGTTGATGCCCAAATACTAAACAGACATATGTTATAACAATATCCTTCATCAGTGCCAAGCACAGTTATTGGGATTTCATAAATTTGCAAATTCTGTCATTATGATACAGGGCCTGAATCTACTAAGAAGTATCATAAGGCATAGAGAATCCTCCCTCTCATAAGCAGTTGAGTCTGTGAGGAATGGTGGGCTTGACAGAGAACTCTGACTCAAGGAGGTATTGAGAGTAAAGAAGGATGAAGTCGTAGGAACAGGAGGGAGCAGGGAAGGCAGGAGAGAGGCAGAAAGTTGGTAAAGTGTTCCTTTCTGGTCCTAAAATCTGTATCAATCAGGCTTTGAGTTTTGTGTAAACTGGTAAGATAATCCTGTTCCAATCTCAGCTGAGTGTGGGCTTGTGAAGACTGTGAGGATTGAGGAGCTACAGGAAGTGAAGGTGGGTAGCCTGGAAATGGGGAGTAAGTTCCCGTGACCATCTGTGAAGAAGAGCCCCAGGTGGTTTCAGTTAATTAATGTTTCCTTATATTCAACAACAATCGAGTTTTGAGAAAATTCACTCATGATTGCACACACAGAGCAATTACATAAATAGTCAAGCAATAACCTGCCATCTTATTCATAGAATTATATAAATTCATCTGGGAGTTCCTAGAATAAATCAGGACAGCAAGCAGAAAGTCTTTAAAAGTTAGATTAAAATGATTTTTTTTGGGGGGGGGCGGGGAGACAAGTAGTTTGAGAAAAGAGAATGAGTGTATCTGGTGTGCTGGTGATTGCTGAAAGAAGTTTTCTGATAAATGAAAAGGTGTGGTAAGTGGGATGGGCATTCACCTCTGGAATCTAATCATTTCAGGATGAAATTCCTTTCAGTTAGTCTTGTTGAAACAAGCACAGTTAAATATGTTTGAAAGAGGAGAGAGCATTAAAGGATCATTGGAGTTGAACCTGCAGGCATTCCCTGTCTCCCAGTATAACCACTTTGGGGAGGGAATGAAGAAATGGGTAAGGTATCGAGTTCTGAAACTGCACCCTTTGGATTGTTGTTGAGATTGCACCTATAATAATTAAGTGGAATTTGGAGTTGATAAGAATGAATTAATACCACTCTCCTTTTGATAAGGACATTTTCTCAGAGTTTTCTCCAGAACATTCTTTTGGGTACACAAGATTCTGTAACTTATCCATATTATGTTGCTCAAGCAGCATTTTACCAAGAGCCAGAAAGAAACATTGTCCTTGTCTATCTCAAATAACAGACGGTCCTGGAGACAGAGAAAATTCCTCATCTTTTAGACTGTAAGTTAGACTTTTTATACATATACGAAATGGTATATCTCAGGTGATGATGGAAAAGTTAAAATCCCTCCACTATACCAGTGTGCCTCAAAAAATCTTACAATTTTCTGATGTAAAGTCAGATATTGTAACACATTCCTATAATCCTAGTAGCTGGGAGGCAGAGGCAGGATGATTATTGCAAGTTCGAGGCTAGCATGGTCTCTATAGTGAATTCAAATTCAGTCAGGGATATATATATAAAATCTCCTTGTCTCAAAGACCAAAATCATTGCTTTTTCTTTTCTTAGGTGACATAAGATTAAAAGATGCAGTTAGATGGGACATTATTTTGCAAGTTTCTGTAAGAGTTCATATAACAATATTCTGAACTTACGGATAACACCAGATGCACGTGGAGCTGGTTCAAACTGGTATATATTCCACAGACATCGGTGGGTCTGGTAAATCAGTTTGGACATCCACCCACATGCAAGTGGATGAAAGAAGCAGAGAACTGTGACTTCTCAAAAAGAAAATGAAGTTGACTAAAGAAGTATTAAAATCCTATTGCATCCCCCCTAAAAAGGGAATAAAAGCTTAATTATGGTGTCTTTGGATTGAAGAATATCTGTGTCTTTTCATAACATCTGAAGGGGCATGCCACTCAAAGTAAATTAAGAATACTGCTTTCATTTTAAAGATATTAGTGTAATATCCATATTTGAACATCTGAAGATGTGATGAAATTAATGTATGTCATATTTTGTGATTATCAACACACAGATCCTTAGTCAATGAAACAGAAAGCAAAGCATTTCCTCATTGACGGCTTCGGAATAAAGTCTATTAGCCTGAAAAAATCATTAAAGTCAATCAATTCACACAGTCAGCTAAAGAAAAGTACGCTCATATCTTTAGTGTATTAATCCATCTCATTTGATGTTATCAAATTTAACTATGGTAGTGGCATTTTCAGACATCCATATTAAACCCTACCACACCAAAATAACAGTTTAAAATAAATAATTGGCAGTCTACCACAAATAGTATAACCTTATAGAAAAATGGTCAGTAACTTTTGGGGAAAATACTGTGCAATTCCACTGAAAAAGTGTTATTCTTTCAGTCAGAAAACAATCAGTAGTTTCAAAATCAGAAAGATAACAACATGTTTTTTCTTTGAAAATCAAATAGGTGAATATGATACTCTTTTATAATAAGAACTGCCCGTGATTTTTATGACCTTTATTGGATAACATATCATTAAAAAATAAATATCTTTGCAAAACATGATGCATTTGAAAGTCAATTAGAAATAGTGAATGAATTTTAATATTATGTTAAAACCATCTGAGGCCCATTTATGACTATAGTTATTTCATAATACCTTTTCCTAAGTGATTGAAAAGACACATATGTTTAGTCTATTAAGAGAGACAGCAGACACACTCTGGGAATAGGAGAGAGTTTCAGTTACACCAATTTAGGAGATAACTCTAACCCTGGTCACAATGTCGTCTTTTCTGCTGAGCTGAAATCAGCCTCTGGTGTCTAATAGCAGCCTGCATCCACACAGAACTTCAGCACTTAGAAAAAGGAGTGCAGCTACTGACCAGCCTGGGTGCCTGTGTCAAAGTATCATATTTTAGGGCAATAACAGCATTCTTTTTGTTCATTTTGGCAACAAAGAACATCTATTTTATGTGCTACTTTTCAAAAAGTCAGATAAGTTCTGACTTTTGAGAATACATGTCTAAATAATAGATAATCGTAAAACCTCATTATCCTTTTGAATAGATAAGTAAAGCTCTAAACATGAGCCAACATTTATGGAGATCAAAATGTTCAAGGCAGTCTTGTCACAGGAGGAAGGGAGGAAAGGAGATACATGGGACGGCTTATGCAGTCATGTTATAAATGAATAGATGCACATACATATATTGAGATATGAATTGTGCTGATGGTTCAGCTGCCCAGGAAGCACTTTGAAGTATCTTTTTAATTCCGCTATTTCTTTGTCCAACCGTTACCAAACTGATGCAATGGCCTCCTCTAGTCCAATGCCTGCAGAGCTGTAAGAATTACTCCTGGCACTGTCATTGTTACATGACTGGTGGAGTGCTACCCCAGCCCCAGCATCCCTCTACACTGACGTTGGGAGTTCTAGTGTGTGAAAAGAGAGCGTTTGTACTCATTACTAATATAATTTTCTAATACATAGACAGTATTTGTACATGTGGATTTAACAAACTGACAGTAGAGGATTTGGAGGATGGAGGTCATTTGTCACCTTCAAACTTTTCCATGTCTTCAGGATAATGGGAACATAAATAGCTGATAGGACAGGTAAAGCAAGACCCAAGATGAGGTCAGAGAGCTAAAAGTGCATAGAAAATAGAGTATTAGACTGTGTTAATGTGGATGCAGGAGGAAGGAAAATTGGGGTTTGGAGAAAATAAAAAGGTTCAGGGCAAGCAGGGGCTAGATTTGGATAATTATCTTGATTTTTTTTCTATGTAATACATTCATGTGGAATTTTTACATACATTTTATATACATCATAGAGCAATAGAAGTTAAATCATATTTGTAGATTAACTGTTGTTGACCTGCTGGGGTAAGTAATTATACTCACAGGCCAATTTTTACTCTGGGAACTCAATAATATAATAGATTCAAAAATCACATTATCTTTTTCCAAACCCCAAATTTAAATTCCTCATTTCTTTTGAAAATTTGTGTGTGTTTATGTTGTGTCTATGAGTGTAAGCATGTGTGTGTGTGTGTGTGTGTGTGTGTGTGTGTGTGTGTGTGTGTATGGGCATCTATGTGCCATGTTGGTCATGTGGAAGTCAGAGTGCAACTTGGAGAGTTGGTTGTATCCTTTCACCACGTGGGTACAGTATAAAACATAGGTCGTCAGACTTGAAAGCATTTCTACCCACTGAGCCATTTCCCTGGCCCAAAACTTCTTCATGACTGGTACATGTTTGTATCTGAGAGAGGATTTCAACACCTCTGAAAAGTCATTACCTACAGAGAAAGTATATTTGATAAGTATATTTGATGTATATAGTATATTCTATATGTAACCACATAAGTATATATAAACACATATATGTGTATATAAGTGTATATAAGTGTTTATAAATATAT
>NW_008360319.1:0-486 GCF_000622305.1 Nannospalax galili | reverse complement strand
TGTGGGTATAACACACATGTAAAACACTGATACAGATATAATCTGACAAAATATAAATCTTATAAAATATTATAAGGATATCAATGTTGAGTAATCAGCAATGACTTTCCATTTGGAGTTCAGGCAACTCAGGTTACCCTTCTTAAGTTGAACTCTGAAGAGGCAGCAACCACCCCTGAAAAAGCGATTTGAGCACAGAAAGACTTATTTACTATTGACAAATTTCAGTATGAATTCATCTTAATACTTTGTTACCTCACATGTGTATTTAAACAAAAGTTTGATGATGGTGTAAGAAAGAGTGAGGGCCGGAGAGGTAGTTCAGTGGTTAAGAGCACTGGCTTCTCTTGCAGGGGACCTGAGTTCAGTTCCCAGCACCCACATGGTGGCTAAAAACTGTCTATAACTCCACTTCCAGGGAATCTGATGCCCTTTTCTGACTTCAAAAGACACTGAACAAAAATGGTACACTTATATGCAGGCTAC
>NW_008360318.1:2461741-2462293 GCF_000622305.1 Nannospalax galili | reverse complement strand
GTAATTAGACTCTGGACCTGCAACATTCCAAACTCTCCACAATCTCCCTAGTGAAAATCAGTTGGTGGGCTTTACAGGAAGTTCAGTCTAAGGTGCAGGAGTTCTTTGGGGGACTTTTTCTTTTACAGATTTGTAAAGGTAATTGTGAACAAATAAAGATTAACAGTCTTGGCTGTGTACTCTTTCTTCTGTATGTTATAAAATCCTAAGATAGGATTGGAGAGATAGCTTCTGGTGACCCACCTATGATTCCAGCCTCCAGAGATGGAGACATGGAATCCCCAGAGCAAGCGGCTAGCAAGACTAGCTGTATCAATGAGGTCTGGGTGTTTGTGACCCTACCTTAATGAATAAGGTAGTAGAGTGATCGAAGATGATTCCTGACATCTGCCTTGGGCTTCCACATGCATACTTATACATACATGCACACAAACTATGCACACACACACACACACACACACACACACACACACGAAAATAGAAAAATAAATGACTGAATACCCTCCCAAGAAAAATTTTAATAGTCTGACAATTTTAGACCATAAAGCATAC
>NW_008360318.1:2456382-2460779 GCF_000622305.1 Nannospalax galili | reverse complement strand
AGGGAGACCCTCATCTGTTCAGCAGTGCAGGGCAGTGGGCTGCAGTCTTGGGCCTGTGCATACTGTATAGCAAGGCCCTTCCTCCAACATTTCTTCCCTTTGAGAGATGATGACACATCTCTAATGAGTGCTAGCATCTGCTCCAGAAAAAAGGAACGCATTACCTCTCCAGCCTGTAATCATTCTGTGCTGATATTTCTCACACTTATGACTACGTTTTTCACATTTTCATATATTTGCTATTAGGATGTATCTTTCAGTAGTGTTTTAGGGAAATTCTGAAGTGCTGCTATTAAGTAATAGTGTATCTCCCTGTAGATTCATTCTTTTCACTGAAGAAATAGTGGGGATATTTACTGCAGGCTTATGGATATGGATGAGAACAACTAGAAGTGGCTCAAATCGAACCCACTCCATATCCTCCCTCATTTGTGTAACTCAAGACTTCAGCTATCCTACCCGTATATGAAATCCTTTCTGGCTTACTTTCTGAGGACCCCCCAAGTATATCTCTAGGGATGGTACCATTCCTTTCTCTAAGACTTCAACATCTATGCATCCCTGATGAAGTCTGCTATGTGCAGAGCTGCTCGAGATCAGCACCACCCCCAGCTGTTGCAGTGTTTCCTTTGGGGGGATTCTGTCCAGAAGCCATCTGTTACCCTGCAGCTTCCACCCAGCAGGTGCCAGGACTGCCTTCCCTTCAGCTCCCGAAAGTCCTGGTATTTCATATTGAAATGCAGAGGAACCTCTGCTCGCTTACTTTCTCGATCCTCTTGGCTCAAAGAATGAATCTCTATGTCTCATTAACTCACACTCCTCTCTCAAAATATGCTTCATTTGTGTCTTAGGAGAGTTTCCCACAAATATACCAAAGCAGAGTGTTCCTGAGTCTAAATAGTTTACTGGGGAGGTGGTCCCAGGAAGCACCGGTAAGAAATGAGGTAAATGAAACAGGAGGTTGCAGCCACAGTTTTGATGATGAGGCACGCATCTGTAGCTCCAGGGAGGTGCTCCAGGTGAGTGAGAGGCTTGGCCACTCTCTCTAGAGGAAGGCAAGAAGAATCCTCAGCATGGTGGACTATCCCTCTGCACTCAGTTGGTAACAGCAGGCAATTCTGAGCAGGTATTGTCTAGTTCTAAGACCTAGTGTGGTGTGATGAGGCCTGACCTCAAGGTCACATGATCCAGGTACTGTCCTTGCCTGGAGATCTGGTCTTAGGGAAGCAATAACTCTAGGCATTTGAACAGACTCCTCATTTGTAAGGAGTCTGTTCTCTCATTTGGGAGCTGATAAATTTTGAAACTTCCTTTATTGTCCTTCAGGTCTGTAGCTATAGTTATGGTTTGATTTCATTTATTTAACATCAGACTAGGTTAAACTTAAGATAACAAATAAGCTTCTTGAATAATAGTAAGTTTTATGGTCTAGGGATGTAGCTCAGTTGGTAGTTTGCCTAGCATGCATGAAGTCCTGAGTTCAGTTACCTGTACCACATGGAACTGGATGTGGTGGCACATGCCTATAATCCTACCACGTAGGATGCGGAGGCAAAGGATCAGAAGTTTATGGTCATGCTTGCCTACAAAGACAGTTCAAGGCCAGTCCGGGATACATAAGATCCTATCTCACAAATAAAAACAGATAAAACAGAAGAAATTTATGTTCTTTGTAATGTTATTGGGCCAGCATGTAGGGTACCAGTTTCCCTTATTTCGATACCTGGATTGGTGATGACTCTTCCAACTTTAAACATGACTTCCTAGGTGCTCTAGGAAATGGCATTCAGACGGTAGAAAATGAAAAAGATGGGAGATCACCCACCGGCAGGTTTTATGGACTGAGCCTGGAAAGAACACACACGCACACACACATACAACTTCTGCTCACATTTTACATCTTAACTGCAAATGGGGAAAATAAGGTCTAGCTTTAAGCCTAGGAAGGCAAAATGGGTTTGATGAGCATCTAGAAGGCTTTGTTCACAGTGTTGCCCTTGAGGTACTGGGGTGTCTTCTCTCCTTCCCTTTCTCCAGCCCTCATTCCCCCATGCCTCAGAGCTTTTGGAAGAAACATCCTATGAAGATCCACTTTGGGGAACTTGGAGATCCTCTTGATTCTATTTTTTAACTTAATTTAATTTTAATTTTATTTTATTTTCAGACAGGGCCTCCCGTAGCCCCAGCTGGCCTGTTACTCACTGTGTATGTAGACCAGGCTGCCCTCAGTCTCACAGAGATCTTCCTGCCTCTGCCTCCCGAGTGCTGGGATTAAAGTGTTACTCACGGTGTATGTAGACCAGGCTGCCCTCAGTCTCACAGAGATCTTCCTGCCTCTGCCTCCTGAGTGCTGGGATTAAAGGCACGCAGCACCATGCCAGGATCCTCTGACTCTTTAGGATGCTTCTTTGCTAGGTCTCTCCAGGACAGTGGAGCTTTATCACTTTCTTGGAGAGCTCCATATACTGATCATATTTCTTTTACTCCTCCTTTCATACAAGAGTACCATATGATGTGTTGCTTGGTAGGACCCTGTCTTGGTTTTTCAGATGTTAAGAGCGGGGTATTTATTGTCAGTAAGGTCTCAGATCAAATCATGGATGGGCTGCTTAGGACCTTGAGTAGTTTACTTAACCTCTGAGTTTCTGTTTCCTTACTTGTAAAATGAGGTTGATAGTGTCTGTCTTATAACATGGCTGAGGTGACTCGTATGGCCTTTGTGTACTGTTGTTGATAGTAACAGCTATTGGCAAATAAATACTGACCTGAGCAGGTCATGCTGGGAGTTTATTTTAGTCAGCTGTGTGGGATTCAGAGTAGACTGGGAGATTTATGAGGATTTGTTTTAATTCTGCACAAATATTTTTGATATCCCACCAGGTACCAGACACTAGAGGATAGAGATAACATTCATTCACCTTCTGAGGTCAGAGAAACTAATGGGCATTTCTTGGCACGACCGATCTTGTCTCTTGGCTTCACTTTTCACAGATGGGATTCATCCACCTGTGCCTGGAGTAGGTGCTTTCTGTCAACACGGCATACTTTGCCTTAGATTACAGATTCTTCCAAATATCTGCTCACCTGGCCTCTCCTCTTGGATGCTTCATGGTGTCTGAACCCTAGCATGTCTGAAATGGAACTCTTGAATCCCACCTATGACTTGCTCTTCCTCCCATCTTCCTGTCTTAGGAAAAGAAAACGTGACCATCCACTCAGATGTTCAAGCCAAAGCCTAGTTCTCCCCCACTTCTTTTGCCTCTAATTTATCAAGTTCTCTGTTCTTCCTCTTAAACCATGTATCAGAACTGCCCCTGTTGTTCCATCTTAACTGTTAGTATCCTTTTTAGAATCATTATTTCTTTCTTGGACTGGGGCAGTTGTGTATTGTTACCCTTGAATTCCCCTTCAGCAACTGGAGAGATACTTAAGAGATTTGAATCAAGTCATGTGACTCCTAGGGCCTACTTCCCTCTGACCTCATCACCATTCACCTACCGGCTTAGCACTTAGGGCGTGCTCCCACATCTTGGTATTCTTTCTACTACAGCTTCTTTTTCTTCCAAATTCCATATGATTGAATCCTGCATTCACACTTCAACCAAATGTAACCCTGTCAGGGAGGCCTGCCCTGACCTCGTGTCTTAAGTATGTTCGAGTCTCTCCCCCAGCGCTACCCCAGCATAGTCAAATCAAGCCACCTGCTTTGTTTTCTTTGTAGCATTTATCACCCCTTGAAGTAATATGATCTAGTAATCACAGAGTGAGAGCTTGTTGACGTCAGGAATGTTTCTGAGAATTCATCCCTGCATTTCAGCCTGTGAGGATGGAATGGAAGTGCTATCGGTGGTGGTGGCCATGATGGTCATATTGTTGGTGAAAGTGCGTGTGGGGATGATGGTGGAGTTGGTCCTCCTGGTAATGAAGGTGGTGGTCTAACTGGTAATGAAGCTGAGTGTGTTGATGCTGGTAGAGATGTCTGTGCTAGGCTATGGTGGTGATCATACTGGTGGTGAGGGGCTTATGGCACTGAAAACGGCTATGGTGGGGGTGATTATAATAGAGATGATTGTGGTAGTGGTGGCTGTGGAGTATGGCAGGAAAATTGTAAGTAGCATTCTTCACACAGGAGGAACAGCATATGTGAAGTCTCTGAATTAAATGATGTTGGAGTCTAGACGGCTATGGTGGGGGTGATTATAATAGAGATGATTGTGGTAGTGGTGGCTGTGGTGTATGGCAGGAAAATTGTAAGTAGCATTCTTCAGACAGGAGGAACAGCATATGTGAAGTCTCTGAATTAAATGATGTTGGAGTCGTGTTCAGAATTTTGATATTTTGTTTACTAAGAGGAAACAGTCCCAACTGGGTCTGTGGTAACTTCATCCATTTCATGA
>NW_008360318.1:2450609-2454730 GCF_000622305.1 Nannospalax galili | reverse complement strand
AGTGAATATGGCTGGGTAGCTTGTATGGTTGTAGTCACGTGTGGGAGTAACTGTAGCAAAAACCAAAATAAGAGTGACGGAAACGGGATAAAGTTCCCATTATTGTTTCACAAATAAATTCAGAGAGAGTCAGACTGAACTGGTGTGCTCTACCATAGCGCCAGGAGACCTGTCTCTTCCTGTGTCACCTTTTGCTGTATGTAGTCTTTATTCTGAGGATCATAGTCCAAGATTAGTGCTGCGGCATCACGTTCACATTCAACAAAGAAAACAAACGGCAGGGAAAGGGCAGCCTCTGCCTCTTTCTCTTTAAAGTTACCTTCCAAAAGAACACATGCCATTTCTAATAATGGCCAGAACTTGGTCACATGTCACACTTAATTGTAAAGATGGGAACTGAATACTGAAGTCAAAATGGAGGATGCAGTAAGCATCAAAGGAGAGACTGGCTGGTGGAAGTAACCAGCATTAGTGTCTGATGCCCTTGTCTGTCAGCTTTACATTATGACCTTCTGTCTGAGACTTCAGATATTCTTCTGCAATGTCTTTAGGTTGGTGTCAATATCCCATTGTATGGATTTACTGTATCTTAAATTGTTGAGTGCACTGGTCATTGCCAATGTTGTGTTCTTAGGAAACTCTTATACCTGCATCTTTATGTACAACGATTATTTCTTTACATTTTGATTATTTATTTAGCACATATTAATTATGCATAACAATGTGCTTCATTAGGACATTTTCATGTATTATATAATGTATTTTTATCATATTTACCCCATATTATACTCTTTTGTCTCTCTTCCACACTGGCATTGATCACTTCCTCTTCCCAAATAGGCCCCCTTCTACTTTCAAGTCTTTTTCTTTGGTGACCTAATGATTTTAATTAGGTTCCTTACATGAGCATGGGTGAAGGGCTATTTACAGGAGTATGGATACCTTACCAGTAGCTAGATTACTGAAGAAAATGTTTTCCTCTTCCCTAGCAACCATTAACTCCCAATAGCTCTTCAAGAGGGGTGGGGCCTTGTGAGTTCCTCTTCCTCCCCAGCAACCATAACTGCTTATAAATCCTCAGGGAGGAGTGAGGTCTTTGAGCCCCTCCCCCATCCATGACAAAATGTTGACTGGCCCAATCTTGTGCAGGTATCATAGTTGCTGTGAGTTCATGGGTGCAGTGGTCATGCCATGCCTGGAAGATAGTGTTCCAGAACATTCTTCTACTTCTTCACGATGTTTCCTGAACTATAGAGGTGGAATGATACAGATGACCCATTTAGGGATGAGCATTCAGTAGTCACTTCTCAGCACTTTGACCAGTTAGAGTAGTAACTACCACTTTCTCTGACCAAAGCTGACAGCAGCACTAATCTATGGGCATAAAGATACATATTTAGAGGGAATTTTGACATGTACAACATGCTAATTTATTAAAACAATAGCAGCAGCTTTCCTCCCTAAGTTCTGAACACCACCCCACCAGCCACAGGTTTTTTTGACTGAGTTTACAGTATCAGGAATGAAATCCCTTCTGTGCAGCAGGACTTAAAGCCAATCAGAAAGAGGTTGGTTATTTGCATAACAATAATGCCACTTATTATATAATGTATTTTTATCATATTTACCCCATATTATACTCTTTTGTCTCTCTTCCACACTGGCATTGATCACTTCCTCTTCCCAAATAGGCCCCCTTCTACTTTCAAGTCTTTTTCTTTGGTGACCTAATGATTTTAATTAGGTTCCTTACATGAGCATGGGTGAAGGGCTATTTACAGGAGTATGGATACCTTACCAGTAGCTAGATTACTGAAGAAAATGTTTTCCTCTTCCCTAGCAACCATTAACTCCCAATAGCTCTTCAAGAGGGGTGGGGCCTTGTGAGTTCCTCTTCCTCCCAGCAACCATAACTGCTTATAAATCCTTAGGGAGGGTGAGGTTTTTGATCCCCTCCCCCATCCATGACAAAATGTTGACTGGCCCAATCTTGTGCAGGTATCATAGTTGCTGTGAGTTCATGAGTGCAGTGGTCATGCCATGCCTGGAAGATAGTGTTCCAGAACATTCTTCTACTTCTTCACGATGTTTCCTGAACTATAGAGGTGGAATGATACAGATGACCCATTTAGGGATGAGCATTCAGTAGTCACTTCTCAGCACTTTGACCAGTTAGAGTAGTAACTACCACTTTCTCTGACCAAAGCTGACAGCAGCACTAATCTATGGGCATAAAGATACATATTTAGAGGGAATTTTGACATGTACAACATGCTAATTTATTAAAACAATAGCAGCAGCTTTCCTCCCTAAGTTCTGAACACCACCCCACCAGCCACAGGTTTTTTTGACTGAGTTTACAGTATCAGGAATGAAATCCCTTCTGTGCAGCAGGACTTAAAGCCAATCAGAAAGAGGTTGGTTATTTGCATAACAATAATGCCACTGTTGCACCAGGCAATGCCACTATTGCCTGGCAGGTTAGTAGTGCAGCACACAGGGTCCACACCTGGGTAGACTGTTGAGAGCTTTTCTTCCCTAACAGATTTACCTACTCACATTTTGATCTTTAAAAAAGTTTTAAATTCCATACTTGCCCTCACTTAGACCACAGTTCATTGCTGAGAGCATTGTTCTGAGCCAGTTGTAATAAAAAAAAATTAATTCTTCCGCCATTCCAGTGAAGCATAGTCTAGTTAAGATGTTTTGAGACTCTGCTGTGGTTTAGTAAGCACATTTCAAAAGCACATACCAAAAGATACTTGATGTGGCTCTGAGTTCATCAAATTCCGAGATGTCTCTTACCTTCACACATCTCAGCAGATAAAATGCTTCCAAAAAGAGTCAGTGTGCTCAAGGGGCCAGTGTACACAAAGGTAACATGTTTGAGGGGATGCAGACAAAGCACCAATTGTCTACTCTAAACAGTTTCCTGAGGAACTTGGTGATAATCTAGAGGCCGGAGTCCTACCCTAAAACTAATGAATCAGGCTCTGAGGGTGGCACTGTGGCACCTGCATTTTTAGGACGCTCACTAACAAACTCATGCTAATAGCATTTAAGAACTGCTGCCTTAGTAAATTTGCCATCATCAAGAGAGTGCTTGAATCCGTTTCAGGGTAGGTGGAGCACAGAGAAATGATGTTTGATTGCCTGTGTGTGTGTGTGTGTGTGTGTGTGTGTGTAGGTATGCACATGCCATGGAATGCATGTTGAGGACAGCCTTCAGGTTTCAATCCTCACCTCTCCACTTGCTTGAGACAGCGTCTGTTGCTGCTACAGGGGCCAGGCTAACTGGCTCATGAGCTTCTAGAGAGTCTCTTTCTCTCTGTCCATTCCTGTGGGCATGCTGGGATTACAGAGGTTTGTACTACTGCCTCAGAATTTTATGTAGGTTCTGGGGATCTGAACTCAGGTTGTCAGTCTTGTACAGTCAATTTTCCACACACTGAGACATCTCCCCATGCTTGAGGAACAATTTTTGTCTGAATTAGTCACTTCTGTATCTACTACATCTGGCGCACTGTGGGTGTTCCACTTGTTAACTAAAGCTTCAATAAATCAAGGGGGCACTCACACTAGACAAACTCAAGACACTGGTATGTAGAATAGAGTGACAGTTTTCTTTGTAACAGTGAGAACTGTTAATACCCAGGAGCCAGGACTTTCATGTCCTCTGAATGGAACATCCTTTCCTCCTAGGCATGATAAATTGAAGCTAAATTGTAATACAAAGACTGTTAGGGGGTGTGAAACAGTACAAGAGGGCTGGTTTTAAGTCTGAAAGGCCCATAAGCATCAGTTGGGCAGACATGTCTATTTTGAAAACCAAATATAAGCCGGGCATGGCAGCGCACCCCTTTAATCCCAGCACTTGGGAGGCAGAGGCAGGCAGATCTCTGTGAGTTCAAGGCCAGCCTGGTCTACATGGTGAGTTCCAGGACAGCTAGAGCTACATGGAGATCCTGTCTCCAAAAGACCAAAAAAAAAAAAAAAAAAAAAAAAAAAAAAAAAAAAAAAAACCAACCAACCAACAAAAAAAAAAAAAAAAAAAAAAAAAAAAAAAAAAAAAAAAAAAAAAAAAAAAATATTAAAGATGTTATAAGACTTGATTGGTTTAG
>NW_008360318.1:2448224-2448674 GCF_000622305.1 Nannospalax galili | reverse complement strand
TTCTCCATTTAGAATGATGTTGACTGTGGGTTTGTTATATATGGCTTTAATTATGTTGAAGTATGTTCACTCCAGTCCAATTCCCTCTAGGATTTTGCATATAAAGGTATGTTGAATTTTGTCAAAGGCCTTCTCTGCATCTATTGAGATGACCATGTGGTTCTTGTCTTTGAGTCCATTTATTTGATTTATTTTGTTTATTGACTTATGTATATTGAACCATCCCTGCATCTCTGGAATAAAGCCAGCTTGATCATGGTGGATGACCCTTTTGATGTGTGTCTGTATGTGGTTAGCAAGTATTTTACTGAGAATTTTTGCATCTATGTTCATTAAGGATATGGGTCTATAGTTTTCTTTTTTGGTTGTATCTTTACCAGGCTTTGGTATGAGAGTGATGCTGGCTTCATAGAAGGAATTTGGAAGTTTTCCCTCCATTTCTATTTTTTT
>NW_008360318.1:2445923-2448186 GCF_000622305.1 Nannospalax galili | reverse complement strand
TTGGATGTAGATCTTCTTTAAATGTCTGATAGAATTCTGCTGTAAATGCATGTGGTCCTGGGCTTTTTTTATTTGGGAGGCTTTATATTGCTGTTTCAATTTCCTTATGTGTTATGGGTCTGTTTAAGCTGTTAATCTCTTCTTGATTTAGTTTTGGTGGTTCCCATGCTTTTAGATACCCATCCATTTCTTTTAGGTTTTCAAATTTAGTAGCATATAGGTTTTTGAAGTATTCCCTTATAGTGTTCTGGATCTTTTTGGTGTCTTTGTGATATTTCCCCTTTCACTTCTGATTTTGTTGATTTGGTGGGTCTCTTTCTTTCTTTTGGTTAAGACTGGGCTAGTGGTCTGTCAATCTTGTTTATCTTTTCAAAGGTAAAGCTCTTGGATTCATTGATTCTTTGTATTGTTTTTTTTATTTCTATTTCATTAGTTTCTGCCCTGATTTTTGTTACTTCTTCTTGTCTGCTGGGTTTGGGTTTCATTTGCTGTTGCTTTTCAAATGTCCTGAGTTGCAATGTTAAATCATTTATTTGTGTTCTTTCTGATTTTTTTTTACAGTTTCATACAGAAAAATTCATTTTTAATACAATTGACACTAAGATGCACATGCATTTCTAATCTCTATATATCTGATTATTACTAGTCACAGTCGGTTACTTTCTGAGTTCCTTGGTATCTAAGCATGGATATAAAGTCATCAGGTAGATTTCAATGGTAATGTTTTTCACATGTACTAATTATTAAGAAGCAAATTTTTATGTGTTGGAGAATATTTATTTATTTATTTATTTAACTTTTTACACCCAATTCCCAGATAGCACCCTCCCATAGCCTCCCTCCCCCAACTAGAACCCTTATACTCTGATATCCCTGCTACTGTCTGCTGTGTTGTCGGCACCCCCAGCCATTCCCCACTACTTGCCCTTCTGGTGAATCTAGTCAGCCTATCTAGAGGTCTTTGTTTAGGAGGCTTTAAACACCCAAAAAGAAAGTATAACAAAAGATTAAAGGGGCCAATATAATTTCTTAAGAGTCCATATGTATAGCTAAAGGCTACATAACAAGCAACAATGCCAGACAGGTGATACCTTCTTTTGAGTTGTTGGCCAGGGTGGCCAAAAGGACTCCCAGACAGTAACCCAGCATAGAACTGGGAAAATGTACAGCAGACCCCAATCTTATCCAAAGGAATATTGACAACTGATTTCTGATTTTTTAATGTAGGCACTTGGAGGTATAAACTGCCCTCTAAGGACAGCTTTCAGTATGTCTCAGAGGTTTTGTTGTGTTGTATTGTCCTTTTCATTTAGTTCCAGGAATACTTTTATTTCTTCCTTAATTTCTCCTTTGACCCATTCATCATTCAGAAGTGTGTTGTTTAATCTCCATGTGTTCATGTGGTGATTAGGACTTCTTCCGGTGTTGATTGTAAGCTTTACTGCATTGTGGTCCTGTCCTTGAAAGTGAGATGAGCTCCTTACAGACAACAAAAAGATAGGTTTTGTTTCTTAAGCCATTCAACTAGTGTGTGTCTTTTGATTGGGGAGTTCAGTCCATTGATATTTAAAGTTATTAATGAAAGATCTGTAGTGATTGCTGTCATCTTTATTTCTGTCCACATTCTTGGTGCAGCAGTGCATTTCCATAGTTATACCTTCATTAAGTTTCTTTTTGTAACCCTTTGGGTATAGTCGTTCCATTCTTCAACTCTTTGTATTGCTTCAAGAACTCTCTGAAAGGCTGGTTTTGTGGACATGAATTCTTTCAGCCTATTTGTGTCATGGATGACTTTTCTTTCCCCTTTGACTATACTAAACATTTTGGCTGGGTAAAGTAATTTAGGTTGGCATCTATGGTCATTTAGAACTGGGAATACTTTGGTCCAGGCTCTTCTGGCTTTCATAGTTTGCACTGAAAAGTCAGCTGTAAAGGGTTTTTCTTTATATATGACTTTTTTTTTTTTTTGCAGTTTTCAGTATTCTCTCTTTGTTCTGTACATCTAGTGTTTTAACTATGATGTGCCGTGGAGAGTTTCTGTTCTGGTCCTGTCTATTTGGTGTTCTGTATGCTTCTTGTATTTGTATAGGTACGTGTTTCTTTAAGTTTGGAAAATTTTCTTCCACAATTCTGTTGAAGATCTGGTCCATGCCATTGTCTTGGGATTCTTCTCCTTCTTGTATGCCTATGATTCGCAAGTTTGGTCTTTTTATGGTATCACTCAATTCCTGCATATTCCATTCTTGTGATTTCTTAAATTTTT
>NW_008360318.1:2429343-2445892 GCF_000622305.1 Nannospalax galili | reverse complement strand
TTTATCTTCCAGTCTTGATATTCTGTTTTGCATTTCATTCATCCTATTGGTAAGGCTTTCTTCTGTCATTTCTAATTGGCTCACTGAGTGTTTCACTTCCTTCTTCATTTCAGCCTGAGCATTCTTCAATATTTCTAATTCTTTTTTTAATTCATTCAGAAGTTTATACTTATCTTCTTTCAATTCTTTGATTTCTTTCTTTGTGTGTTCTTTAAATTCACTGAATTAATTTATAATGTTTATAATTGTTCTTTTGAGTTCCATGTCCTGTGTTATCTCTAGGGGGTTCTCATTGTGCTCCTCTAGAGAACTGATGGTACTTGGTGGGGATATATTAATTTGATTTTTCATGTTATTTTTTCTCTGTGGCTTTGACATGTGGATTCTGTTTCTTGTATGAGACTCAAGCCTTCCTTTGTTGAGTTTTGATCTGCTTCTTTTTGTAAACTTTGTGTGCCTTTGTGGTTTACTTGTTAGGCATGAAAGCTAGTCGGTCTAGGATTCAGGTTCTCTCTTTTGATTTTATATTGGAGGGGCCAAATTGCTTTTGTCTTGCTGCTCAGGAGTTCCTACAGAGGCCCAAGTTGGATGAGGATCAGATGCTCTCAGGCTTTCTCCTAAGGTCTGGATCCTCCCCCCCCCCCCCCCCCAGGAAAGATGCTGGCCTCAGGAATTTGAGGGCTGAGCTAGCCTGGGAGCAGGGCCAGGAAAGATGTGCCCCCCACCGTCCCATACAAAAGGAGGTGGGGATGAGAAGAGGCCAGAGGGCTCCTGGGGACTTCAGGGAGTAATTGGGATGCAAAGGGTCAGAAAGCAGTGGGGATTGTGGGCTAAGAGGTCAGTCCATGGGTCTGGGGGGGTCACAACAAGAGATGGGCCAGTGCCCCTGCTAGGAGGAGAGATGGGGTGTGGGAGCTGGGAGGGTGAATGAGGCTGGGGGAGTCAGGGTGCAAGCTGCTGGCTCCAGGAAGCTGTCCAGTCTATTTATTTATATGTTTAGCTGAACATGTGAGGCCTGAAGCCAGGGGACACATTCATCTTCAGTCCAATCAAATGAAGTCAGAAGTCAGAAGTCAAAAGACAACTTTTTTTTCTTTCTTGGGTCTTTTTGAGACAGGGTCTCCCTGTAGCCCCAGCTGTCCTGGAACTCACTATGTAGACCAGGCTGGCCTTGAACACACATTGATCCACCTGCCTCTGTCTCCTGAGTTCTGGGAATAAAGGTGTGCGCCACCACGCCCGGCTCCAGAAGACAACTTTTAAGAGTCAGTTCTACCCTTCCACCATGGGTTACAGGGATTGAACTCAGGTCATTAAACTTGCACAACAATCGCTTTTATCCACTGACCTATCTTGCTGACCCTCATTTTATTTATTTATTTATTTATTTATTTATTTATTTATTATTTAATTATTTATTTATTTATTTATTTATTTATTTATTTATTTTTAACAGGGTCTCTTCAGCTGACCTGGAACTTGCTATGTAGACCAGGCTATATAGACCAGGCTGGCATCCATCTCTCAGAGATCCACCTGCTTCTGCCTCCCAAGTGAGGTGTGCACCACCACACCCAGCTTATTTTATTTAATTTTAAAGTGTTTTTAAGTTTATTTTTTTAATATTTATTTATTTTTTTCTGTTTTATGTGTATGCGTGTATTGCCTGCATGTAGGTAAGTGTACCACAGCAACTGTGGTCCAGAAGGGAAAGTATGGGTTTGTGGGAGTGAGGTGGTCAGTGGAGTTTTAGCATCTGTCCATCTTACAGTGGGTTCAGCGTTGTTATCTCCGAAGTTCTACAGTGACTGTAACTGGAATGGACACACAGCAATTGGCAGAATCCCTGACCTGAGGACAGAAGGCTGCTTTCACTTGCAGTGCCTTCACCAAGTTCTTGAAGGGTGCAGGGTGATATTTTCAACACCTTCCCTTTCTGGTCTTCTTTGGCCCAAGAAATAAGCAGCTAAATCTTGGAGGATGAAAGTAAATTATTGAAAACTTCATCAAGCCTGACACTAACAGCAAATGCTGCTCCATGTGTGGTTTCTTTTTTTAAAAAAAGTATTTTTATTTATGTTTCTCTATGTGTATGCATGTGAGGTCAGAAGAGACTGTTGGATCCCTGGAGCTGGAGTTACAGACAGTTGTTAGCTGCCATGTGGGTGCTGGGATTTGAACCCAGGTCTTCTGCAAGAATAGTCAGTGTTCCTAACTGCTGAGCCATCTCTCCAGCCCCCTAAGTTTATGGGTTTTTGTGTTTGTGTATGTACATGTTCATGTGTGTATGCATTTGGAGGTCAGAGGTCAATGTCAGGATGCTCTCCACCTTATTTTTTGAGACAGGGTCTCTCATTGAACATGGAGCTCCCAGATTCAGCTAGATTGGTTGGCCAGAAAGCTCCAGGGGTTCTCCTGTCTATGCCTCCCCAGTACTGGGATTACAGCAATTTCATTACATTGCATTGCATTGCATTACATTACATTACATTAACGTGCTGCCATGCCCACCTTTTAAAAAAATGTGGGTGCTGGGGATCAAAGACAGGTCTTCATGCTTATGCAGCAAGCACTTTACTGGCTGAGCTCCAGTCCCCCAAGTTTATGTTTTGAGAGCAACAGTGACTAGTGACTAATGTATGAGACAACAGAGGTGTAGAAAAGACTGAGTAACCACATAGCAACTACATCATCTCTCCACCATTGCTAACCACTACTGCTGTCCTTCTGATGAACTCTTAATTCTTCATTAGATTATATATCAGCTCACTTTCAAGTTTTGTAGACTTAGATCAACCTGTCTCTTGCAGATGACTGAGATATTAGTCTCAAAGCTTCGTGTATTGTTTTTTTTTTGTAGTTTTAATTCCCAGAGTCAGACTTATTCCAGTATTTTAAAAAATTTTTTTGTTGATTTCTTTATTTTTATTTTGTGTGTATGAGTGTTTTACCTGCATATATGTTAAGTGTACCTGTGTTGTGCAATGGCCCTGGAGGCCAGAAGAAGGTGCTGGATTCCCTGGAACCTGGAGTTATAGATAGTTGTGAGCTGCCATGTGGGTGCTGGGAACTGAACCTGTGACCTCTGGAAGAGCAACCACTAAACCATCTCTCTAGTACCTATTTTTGATTTCTTAAGGCACAATTGATCAAGGCCTAAAATAGTATCAGTAGTCCTGAATTGCCCAAAAGGTACCAACAAAGAAATACTTCTGAAATGATTGAATTGTCCTTTGTTTAAAAGATTAGTCTATGTACTTAGCTAGTTAATGGCATAAGTAACTTACAGTATGGAAATATGCTACCCAGTTTTGATGTATGACTACAAAGAGAATCAATTGCCTGTTAAGAAAGTTAAACTAAGCTGGGCATAAATGGTACAAATCTGTAATCCCAGTACTTGGGAGGTAAAAGGAGGAGTATCAGGAGTTCAAGGTCATTCTCAGCTAAATAGGGAACTTCAGGCCAGCCTGATATGTGAACTAAAAATATTTGTCATAGATTCAGTACAGGAATATTGAGAGTTCTTTTATTTTGAGAAATGATTGACTTTTTGTGTTATGGCAGGCCTTGCAGGCAGAAGCAAAGAGCTAGGCCAATCTCTGTTCTCCTGGAGGTGACACTGTGTGGTAGGAAACAGGCTATGCTCATGAATGAATTAAATTCCAGAAGATTCCATAAAGAAAATAAACTAGGTAGTAGCATAGCCAAGGACCACATGTTGTAGCTGGAGGGGCAGTAAAGCCCTTTTCCTCAAGCTGCCATTTGCTTTGGTGTATGCGTGTGACAAAGGATTAGACATGTGGATATTTGGGGGTAAAACTATTCCAAAGGCAAAGTGCAAAGACCCTGGAGCCCATTTAAAAAATTGAAAGTCCAGTGTGGTTAAAGTATGGAATGAAGGGAGGAATTGGTGGAACTAGAGTCAGAGAAAAAGGCAGAAGTCAAGATAAGGTTGATTTTTAATTTAAAATTCTAAATGCAGCAATAAAATAATTTAAGTGGAAGAATGACCGGATCTGATTTTTAGCTTTAAAAACAGTATACTAGTTGCTCTGAGAAGAGATTATTGAGGGAAAATAGAAGGCTAGCAGCCTCCCTGTACTTGGGAGGTAGAGGCAGGAGGATCACAAGTTCAAGGTTAGCCTGGGCTCTATAGATACTGTCACAAAACAAAACAAAATAGTAAAACAAATCAAACTGAACCACACAGCTCAGAATAGATAGCAAACTTGTAGCTTAGAAGCCTGGAACTCTGGTCCTTCCTCTTCAGTTTACCTGCTATGTGATCTTAGATGAGCCCTATGCCTTGCTGTGTTTCAGTTCTTTCCCAAGATGGTGGTAAATTTCAAAGAAGAAAATGGACAGAGAGGTCCCGATGAAGTGTTCAGGCTCTGTGCAAACACAAGAGACCTTGTGCTTTAGACTCCACGTCCCCCCCCCCACAAGTCTCTGTGCAAAGCCCCCTCAAGACTGTATAATTAATAAAGAATGTACTTCCCGCTCTCCATGCTTTTTTTTCTCCAGGCTGTGTGGATACAAAGGAGGCTGATATTTATTTCCTCATTGATGGCTCGACTAGCATCCAAAAGAAACAGTTTGAGCAAATCCAGGTATTTATGTCATCAGTGATAGACATGTTTCCCATTGGTCCCAACAAAGTCCGAGTTGGGGTCATGCAGTATTCACATGAGAATGAAGTGGAATTTCCTATCTCTCGCTACTATGATGACAGTAACTTAAAGAAGGCTGTTTTTAACATCAAGCAACTAAAAGGCCAGACGTTCACTGGGAAAGCCCTAGATTTCGTGTTGCCGATAATACAGAAGGGAAAGACGGAGAGGACAAATGAGGTTCCCTGTTACCTTGTTGTGCTGACTGATGGAAAGTCACAGGACAGTGTTCTGGAACCTGCTCAGAGGCTGAGGGCTGAACACATCACCATTCATGCGATTGGGATTGGCGAGGCTAATAAAACACAACTGCAACAAATTGCTGGAACCGATGAAAGGGTTAACTTTGGGCAAAATTTCGATTCTCTCAAAAGCATAAAAAATGAAGTTGTTCACAAAATCTGCTCTGACAAAGGTAAGAAAAAACAAAGCATAGAAAAGGAATCACAGAAGCCAACCACTGCTGGGGTTGTGGCTCAGTGGTAGAACACTTTTCTAGAATGGATGAGGTCCTGGGTTTGATCCCAGCACTGTAAACCGGACCCAAACCCAAACCAAAATCAAAGTCAGGTGTTGCAGAAGGTGGCTATGGTTTTTGATGAGGGGGAAATGTATGTGAATTTTTTTCTGAGCCACTGGGAATAAAAGCAAACAAGTAAGTAAGCAGTATTAATGACAGAATTCCAACTCACGCTTTTGTTTACCTTTCACCCTGTTACAAGCAGTACTACAGGTGTTGTATAGAGTTGACTCTTTGGGATAGATAAAAAAGGTGATGAAGAGGAAAAGTTTCCCAGTGTTTCTCAGGGTTGACTCTAGGAAAAAGAGAAGGGTTTCAGGAATCAAAAAGTAGGTCTCATCTTAGATCCTTCAAAGGAGAAGGTTCTGGACAAATCTGAGGAGGTAGAGTGCATCTCTTGTAGTTCAGGTATCCAGCCTGCACACTGGTGCCCATGGAGGAGGAGACAAATTATGGACAAAGAAATGAGTCCTACATGGTTATGGAGAGCAGGAAGCTAAGGAGACTAAGCCAGAGGGACTAGAGAATAGCAGCACACCCCAGAACAGATGTAGATCGGGTGAGGCACTTGGATCTATGCGACACACTCAGCTGCTCTAGAATCACTCCTAGCTCAATGTTTCAGAATGTTATTCCTCCTCACTTCTCTTGTGGAATGGTCAGGAAGAGCAGGTCAGGTCTAGTGGACAGGTGGATCTATCCATCCTGCATACGTAGCTTCCATCTCTAGGTCAGAATGGAAGCTCTACCTCTCCTTATCTCCCACAGGGAGCCTACCATGCTTAGTGGTCTTAATGGTAGAAGCCAAAAGAGGTGGGCCATTGTTGCTCATCTATTGGTTCAGACTTAAGGATCATGCTTGATTCCAAGGAAGGTTGGAAAAAGAGGTCTTTTTGGGGCGGGGGCAGCCGTCTGACCAGGTGAAACTCAATTAAGAATGGGAAAACATTAATGGACGTGGAGCAGTCTCTATCACCTGCAGAAATAAAATGACAGATCTTGTGACTAGTAGAACACATGTAAAAAATCTACTCCTTTATCTGTGTCTCACAGAAGAATATCTTCCACACCTCTCCTCACCTTGGGGCTTTATCAAGACCACATACATCTTTAGTGATCTCAGAAACCAGAACTTTCTCAATGGCTCCAGGAAAGCTTGAGTCTTAAGTGTTCCTGGTTGGAACAGAGGGTTTGGACCTATACAAGTTGTTAAAAATGCTTTACATTTTTTCCATTTTTCCATACGTGGCTGCTAAGTATTTACAAGTCCTGTGGCATGACTCTGTGAGTGTTGAGAGAGGCTAGTGAGAGGGTGGCAGAGATCATAGGTGATGGGAGCAGACGCAAAATGCATAAGGCTGTGGAGTTACAAGCTGCAGACAGTAGCTTTGCATTACGTATAGATGCACCACAGATCAATAACACCCATTAGCAATACTTTATAGAAGTTGCTTTTATATGCATGTGCATATGGATCTATGCATATGTGTGTATATCCATTTCCAATCAGTAGGCGATCTACAAATTTTATGTGTAAATAAAGGAATTAATAGTCTATGGTGAATGGGTATATGTACATACTAAAGTATGTAATCCCTCATAAAGACTTTTGGTTCCAATTCCCAATGCTGACCTCTTTTTCAAATCACTTAAAATTATCCCAGAAAATAATGCTACCTGAAGATTACATTGGATTTTTTACTATTTTTATTTTATATGTATGAGAGTATTGCCTGACATTGCCCGTGGAGAAGAGAAGGCATTGGCTCCTCTGGAACTGGAGTTGGGATGGTTGTTAGCAACCATGTAGGTGCTGGGAACCGAAGCCAGGTCCACTGCAAGAGCAGCCAGTGCTCTTAACTGCCGAGTCATTTCTCCAGCCCAAAATTGGACATTGAAATCCTGAAATGTTAGTCCAGTGAATGCTAGAAATTGGTTATTTGGGCTCTGATTCATTTTTTTTTTAAAAATCTCCATTGCATCTTTAATGCTGAACTTGAGGCTTGGTATTTAAACACATTAAGAATATAATGAATGATATGAATGAATGCATTTGTTATTGCTTACTGCTTCCGTGTATTCTGAGACTCACACCAATTTTGGATCTTTTTACACCCTATAGGATGTGAAGGCATGAAGTCTGATATCATGTTTTTAGTGGATAGTTCTGGAAGTATAGGACATGCAAATTTTGAGACAATGAAAACCTTCATGAGAAACCTGTTGGCAAAGCTTCAAATTGGTGCTAATAAGACTCACGTTGGTGTTGTCCAGTTCAGTGATTATAATAAGGAAGAGTTCCAGCTTAATAAATACTTCACGCAGAAAGAAATTTCTGATGCTATAGACAGAATGTCTCTCATTGATAGAAACACTTTGACCGGAAGTGCACTGACCTTTGTAAATGAATACTTTGACCCCCACAAGGGGGGCCGCACCCAGGTCCGGAAATTTCTCATCCTCCTCACAGATGGAGAAGCCCAGGATGAAGTAAGGAATCCTGCCATTGCTCTTCGGGGCAAAGGTGTGACCATCTTCTCCGTGGGCGTGTATGGTGCCAACAGGGCTCAGCTGGAGGAGATCAGTGGGGACAGCAGCCTAGTGTTCCACGTTGAGAATTTCGATCACCTGAAGGCAATCGAAAGTAAACTCATCTTTCATGTGTGTGCTCTGCATGGTAAGTGTGGTAAAGACTCAAGGACGTGAGACATTAATTTAAAGTACATGAGGAAGGTTACACACTGGACTTGGCCTCTTTTAGTGCTTAAGTTTTGACCTTATCTACACCATTAAAATGTATTTATTTTAAAAGTTTTCATACAGTTATTTATACCTCTTGTCTGTTCAACACTTTCCCCTCATGCCCCCGACTCTCCCTTCCTTTTTCCCCTCCCCTTAGTCCCTTCCCCCCTCTGCACATTTTTACTTCTCTCTTGTTATACATACATACATGATTATTATAAGATTTATTTTGTTATTTCTTTATGTGTGTACATCTGTGTGTGTATACATGCCCCAGAGGCCAGGAGAGGGTGTTGGATTCCATAGAGCTGAGTTACAAGTGGTTGTGAACCACCTGACAGGGGTGCTGGGAACCAAACTCCAGTCTTCTGCAAGAGCAGAGCGTGTTCTTAACCACTGAGCCATTTCTCCGCCTCCCTGTATCTAGGAAGCTCAAACGAGGGAAAATAGAATATTTGTCTTTCTGAGACTGGCTTCATTTACTTAATATGATCTTCAGTTGAATCCATTTTCCTGTGAATGGAATAATTTCATTCTTCCTTATGGCCAAAAATTCCAGTGCATAGATACTTACATCTTCCTTATTCATTGCTCTGTTTTTGGACACCTAGTTGGTTTCATAATTTCTTACTTATGTTATGTTAAAACATCCATAACTTTCAGGGACATTGCAGATGAACAATTTGGTAATAGTTTTGTACAGAATAATATTGCCTTTTGTGTATTCAAATAGATTTCAAAAAAGGTCTCTGAATTTTACCAAAATTGCTAACTTTAATCCCCCCAAATGCAAAGTGGGGAGGGCAGCAGCATTTCAAATGACTTTTTAGAATCGTTTCTTGCCTCTGCATAACCATTGTTGAGCAGTAAATAATTAGAAGTGCAAATTCATCTTCTTTTAGTTATGTTCAATTCAGTATCCTAAGCAGCCCTGTTCTACCAAAGCATCTTTTGTTTTTTAAATACACAGTGCACATTTTTATTACTTCCCATTATTCTTTTAATCCAAAACGTTTCTATTGGGGTGGTTTCTCGCTCACCTTGATTTGGGATACTTTTAGCATTGCTTCTTCCTGAAGGAACCTCCTTCTGTAAGCCTTGATTTTCCACCTGAAGGCCGACAGAGGATAGTGAAGCAATCCACACATGACTATCATTTGTGCGTGGCCGAAGACCGTGTGCTTTTACAGCATCCTGGGCACTTCACATCCGTGAACTAGGAATAGGGCTCTGCATTAGGCACTTCTTGTGTTCACTCTTCTCGTCTGGAGAGGGACGAAGGAGATCTTTGTGAGAGGCATGTTCTGGTAGGGAGGTCGGCACCACCAGAAAGGCACATTCTTCTTCTTAACCTCTGTCAACTAGGTGTTTTTGTCTGCTCATATACTATGCCTTGTGAATTTTTAATATGTGACATTCCCCCTCATTGCTTGAGGTCACTGCTTTTATCTCATAATTCTTTTCAAAAAGTATTGAGCAATCATCAGTTTGAACCACTCATTTTTATTTTTAGTGCTAGAGATTGAGCCTAGGACCTCTCAAAGGCTAGACAAGAATTCTACCACTGAGCTAGATCCCTAGCCCTGATCCTACCTACTGAATCTCTCTTGAACGAGAACTTGCTATCCGTCCATACATGCATTTTAAAAGCTATCATGAGCAATTACCTATTTTGGATACAGCTAAGAGAGAAAATCAAAGCATTAGTAAGTTTGTTGTGTGTCGTCCCCTTGGCAACATAGAAATAGTCATTGGGTTTCATTCTTAAGATTATACGAAGACCTTGATAACAACCTGACCAGAGTCTTTTCTTTTGAGGGTGGCAGTGATTCCAAAACTCGACAGTGCTGAGGTGCACTGAAAGGCTAGATCTTTAACTTTGGAATTTCTCTTTTTTCATTTTGATAAATAGTGTTTGCAGTGTCTTGTTTAGGATAGGCTGAAATTTAGCTAACTCATATAGTAGACTGACTCAAAAAATATTTTAAAGTCATAACTAGCCACCAAGTCTCAGGGAGACGTTGCCACAGGCTTTCACAGTGATTGCTTGAGCTTGTCAATAGCATCTAAGACTTGAAAATTTGAGAGCCTCATTGCCAGAAATAAGGATTGGAGGTAAAGCAAGCTGATGGAAAGTGAAGAAAGGGAGCTTTTGTAAGACATGTGCCTGGGTTTATTAAAGCAAGGAAATAAGACCTTGATCCTGTTTTGAAAACCCACCAGAGAATGGTTGATTATCTTTGAGAATGGAAGAAGGCTTGGGACCAGGGAAGAGGAGATGAGAACTTTAGCTCCTCCCCTATTTGCTTTCATTCCTTTACTGAGTTTGAATTCAGGAGGCCAGGATGGAGCACAAATATGTAGGGAGCTCCCTCATGAATGTGAGGTTTGCCTGTTGGAAGCTCAGAAGACAGCTGGAGCCAGAAGGAGTGGAGTAAAATCTCCAAGTTGTATAATGAGCTCCTGAACTCTAAGATGGCAGGTCAATTCGGCAAACACTAATATGTCTCACCATTATACCGACCTTTTTTCAAATTTAAAAATATTTGTATTAATTCTTTGAGAATTTCATACAGTATATTTTGATTACAGTCATCCCCTTTCCCAACTTCTGCCAGATCCACTCCCATCGTCCTACCCACCCAACTTCCTGTTCTTCCCCTCCAACCCTCACCCTTAGCTGAAGATCTATTAGCATTTGATAGATGTTGGGCAGGGAAGAGCCAGTTTTTCTTAAGGGCGTAACCCCTGGTAAGGTTCTGCACCCAAGACTATTTAGGCTGACCTAGCTTTTGACATTACTTTCCTGTTGAAAGCCTGCTTAGCAACGGTGTCACATCACCTGAGGTGATGCAGCAGGAGAGTGGTGTGGTGTAAGGCTCACCAGTTCTGAAGTTCTGACTGTAGATAAAAGCACATGCACCCTTTAGAATCATGGTCTATGTTAGATTTAGGAGAGCAGAAAAAGAGAAGGAGTTTAAAGTTAAGAAATAAGAACCTGAGCCAGACCTGCAACAGGCAAGGAATATATTCCTTTTATTCAAAGGAACATAGCAAAGGGCCAGTGTCTTGTTCGAGGATACAGACATCAGTAAGAGTAAGCATAGTTTTTATATACGAACTCTGCTGACCAAAGCTTCAGGAATCTGCCTGGTGTCAGGTGTCAGGTGAATCTGCTCAGTGTTAGCTGTCAGGTGTTAGATGTCAGTGCCCTTGAGGGTCTCCCGACTGAGGATGTTTTCTCAGGGTGAGCAGGCACATTGTGTTTTGGCACAGCAGGTTGACTCTGCAGACAGTCTCTATGGTGGTCAGTTGATAAGGCCAGGCCACCAGAGCAGGCTATGGCACAGCAAGAGTTAAGTCGCCCCTGTAACCAGTCTCTAGTTAGCCAGGGAAGTGACTAGTTGATAAGGCCTGATCAAAGGCCAAGCTGCAAATTTGGGCCATTTGGTTACTTTGAGGAATTTATGCCTTTATGGCTTCCTTTAAGGAAGCTTATGGCTCTCCTGCAAGTTACACATTCTATCAGTCTAGGCAAGTTACCCTTCACTGAGCTTCGGATTCTTTCTCTGTAAATGACAGCAAGCACCTCTAAGAACTAAGTGAGATGGCCGGGGAGAAATCTCAGTTGGTAGCATGCTTGCCACTCAGGTGTGAGGATCAGTGTTTGATCCTCACAGCCAAAGTGAAAAAAACTAAAAAGCCAGATGTGGTGGTGTGTGCCTCTAATCCCAGTACTGGGTAGGTAGAGATAGGCAGATCCTTGGGTCTCACTGATCAGCCAGTGTAGCCTACTGTCCCTGGCCAGTGAAAGACCCTGTCTCAAAAACCAAGGTGGACAGTGTTCTGAGGAATGAAACCCGAGGTTGATGTGTGGACTCCACATGCTCGCACACACCATGCATCACACTGCACATACTTTGCACATATGTACATGCATGTAGAAAATGGGAAAAGAACTGAGGCAGAGGATCAGACATCTAGAAAACTCATGCCAAAAGCTGAACACTTTTCTTCTCATTGTGTGGAGGCATGGCAGAATTTGAGTCCCTCTTTAAAATTTTTTTTTTCAGACTGCAAGAGGATTGAGCTGCTAGACATTGTGTTCGTGCTGGATCATTCCGGTAGCATAAGTTCACAACAGCAAGAAAGCATGATTAACCTCACCATCCACTTGGTGAAGAAGGCAGATGTTGGCAAGGACCGCGTTCAGTTTGGAGCTCTCAAGTACTCTGACAGTCCTGAGATTCTCTTCTATCTGAACACGTACTCAAGCAGATCAGCCATCATTGAGCACCTGAGGAGGCGCAGGGACACCTCAGGGAGGACCTACACTGCCAAGGCTCTCAAGCACTCAGACATCCTGTTCACAGAAGAGCACGGCAGCCGCCTGAAGCAAAATGTGAGGCAGATGCTGATTGTTATCACAGATGGTGTGTCCCACGACAGAGATGAACTCAATGTCACAACACTGAAACTAAGGAACAAAGGCATCATCATCTTCGCAGTGGGTGTAAGAGATGCCAACCAAGAGGAACTGGAGATTATGGCAGGGAATAAAGAAAACACTATCCTCGTAGACAATTTTGACAAACTGAAGGATATTTACCTGCCTCTGCAAGAAAGTATGTGCAACAATGCACAGGAGGGTAAGTTGTTGTCATTATCTAATATTTTATTAATTCTTTGAGAATTTTATATGATGCATTTTTATCATATTTATCCCACCCCCCCACTTCTCCCCCTAATTCCTTCTGGACTCACCTCCCATTTCCCCACTCCCCCAACATCATGTCCTCTTCTAATAAGCTACCAAATCCAATTTGTGCTGCCCATATACTCATGGGTGTAGGAGTGTGGTCAACCTACCATGGGGCCACGGTAAAGAAACCTGATTCCACTCTTCCAGAAGCCACTAACTGCAAATAGCTTCTCAATTAGGAATGGGGTTTCATGAGCCCCTCCCCACTCCATGTTAGGATGTTGACTGGCCTAATCTTGTACAATTCCTGTGCAGGCAACCACAGTGTATTAGTTACTTTTCTGTTGCTGTGATAAAACACCATGACCAAGGGAACTTTTAGGAAGAAGAGTTTATTTGAACTTATGGCTCCAGGTTCTAGTGGGGTTAGAGTCCATCATGGCAGGGAGGCATGATGGTAGGAGGTGGCTGAAGCAGGAGCAGAAACCTATGTTCTCACATCTGCAAGCAGGTGCAAGAAGCAGAGAGTGACTGGAGATCCAACAAAGCAATCTTGCCCCTGGTGATGTGCTTCCTCCAGCAAGGCCACAACTTCTAGGACCTCCCAAAGCACTGTCACCAATCGGGGACAAAATATCCAAATACTTGGAACCTATGGGATCATTCTCCTTCAAACTGCCACACACAGCTATTGTGTGTATGAGTGTAGGGGTCCTGTCACGTCCAGAAGACAGTTTTGCTCCTGTCCTCTGACTTTTACAATCTTTCCAACTTCTCTTTCATGATGGTCCCTGAGCTTTGTGGGATGTGACATTTGTGGGTGAGCTTTCCTCTGAAGCCTATCCTCTGCATTTTGACAGTTGTGTGCTTCTGCATTAACCACCATCCAGTGCACAAAGAAACTTCTCTGATGAGGTCTGAGAGCTGCACTAATCTATGTGTATAGAGAGATGCATTTAGAGGGCTGTTTGATACTATGTCCATTTAGCCAAAAAAAAAAACAGTAGTAGGTTTACCTCAGGCACCATATTGAGGTCAGATTCCAGTCTGACTGGTTTGAACAGACAGACTTTTGTCTTCAAAGATTCAGGGCCCTCTAATTGGCATTTCAGTCATCCTACAGGTTATGAGAAGTTCAAGTGGTCTAATGTGTCTTCCTGGGTTAAGAATCCCTAGTGCAGTGGAAAGCTTGGGGAATTTGAACGTGGGATAAAGGGACCTGGGAGGGGAGGGAGGAAGCTGAGTATATGGACTCCCATTGGGCTGGGCAGGTTATGGGAAAACATGAGATTTGCCAGTTGGTCTCAAAGGCAGCAGACATTGACCAGTCATCTTGGGAGGGCTGCTGTGCCTTTGAGGAAGGTCTGAAGCCTGCCATGTATGTTCTGTATATGCATATATATGTATATGTTGTACACGTATGTATGTGTCTATGTTGGACCAGTCCACCAAATTTGACAGACTAGTTATCAGTGAAGTTGCCTCCCTCTCTCCTTCCTCCTTTTCCCCTTCCTTCCTCCCTTCTTTCCTTCCTTCTCTTGTAGTCAAAACAAATCATGTTTCTAAGACTAGCATTAACTCCCATCTCTGTCATCAGTTCTCTAAAATCCAGCACCGATCAACATTTCCTCTGTAAATGAAGCAGTACCTGACCACCACGGCTTCACATTCTTTGATAAGAAGCAAGCTCATCTTCTTAGCTTCAGATATTTTTTGGTGTGTGTGTGTGTGTGTGTGTGTGTGTGTGCATGTGTGTATGTTTGCACACTCGCATGTGTGTGTGTGCGTGTGTATGCGTGGTATGCACTCATGCACATTCATGTGTGTGTATGCAATCAACTGCGGAGACGAGGAGGTCAGAAACCATCGTCTGGTATCTTCCTCTATTGCTCTCCTCATTTTTTGCACACAGGTCTCTCATTAAACCTGGATTTCTCCAATTTAGCAAGACCAGCCTAGCTGGCCAGCAAGCTCCGGGGAAGCTTCTCTCTGCCTCCTCAGCACTGGGGTTACAGGTATCTGAGGGTTTTATGTGGGTGCTGGGGATCTCAGGTCCCCAAGCTTGCACTGCAAGCATTTCATTGACCGAGCCATCTCCCCAGCCCTTAGCTTCAGATATTAAATAAGGGTATCATCTTTATTTAAGGAAAAAAATATTATTGTTCCTAAGGTAAGAGGGCCACTCAGTTGTTTGCCTGTGCTGTCTGGTCCCCAGGCTCTCACGGCTCAGCCTTGTCTCCCTTCCATTTGCCCTCTTCCCAACGCTTGTCAGTTCATGATGTTTCTCTCACACACTGGACTCGCACACTACTGACTCTGATGCTTCAGAGCTTTCCCTTTCTCAGTGGAATGACTCCCAAACGCCTGGCCTCCATCTAACCCACCTCTTCAGCCTCATCTCCTGTCCCTGCTCTTTTCACATCTTCCTCGTCACGCTGAAATTTCCACACATCCTTGTGCACCTACGCGAACACAGTGCATCACTTCAGAGGAGTTGAGCAGTGATGTATACTCAATGAAGTGGAAAACCTAGCAGGTCTGGAGCAGGTACTCCCCAGGAGAGATATCCACCATCAGATGAAGATGGCTGGGATGAAGTGAAAATGGGGATGCACCACCCCGGGCAGGCCATGACCTCTGCAAAGCATCTCTGAAGGGAGGCAGACCCTGAAGGAGCTTGTGTGTCTTTTCCAGTGAATCGTGCAAACAGTCACAATTTGAAAAATTTGTGTTATTGTTCCCTTTCCTGATACCTTTTTCCTTCTCTTTGAGGCTCAATTGGTGAGTCTCTCTTCTGTTAACTTATCTCAATTTGCTATTAATGTAAAGCAATTTTGATATTTAGTAAAGCAATTGAAGTATTTTAGTAAAGGAACAATTTAGAATGATGCATGAAGGAAATGATTTATTCTTTTTTTTTTTTTTTTCCTATTACAGTGTGTAACCTTCGGGAGGCCGATGTGATTTTCCTTTGTGATGGCTCTGATATGGTGTCCGATTCAGAGTTTGTTACCATGACAACTTTCTTGTCAGACTTAATTGATAATTTTGACATCCAGTCTCAGAGAATGAAAATCGGGATGGCTCAGTATGGGAGCCGCTATCAGGAAATTATTGAGTTGGAAAATTCTTTGAACAAGACCCAGTGGAAGTCACAGGTTCGGACTGTGGCCAAGAGCAAGGGGTCTCCTCGCATTGACTTTGCCCTTAAACACGTGAGCCGTATGTTTCACCCATCTGCTGGCGGGAGAAGAAACGCTGGAATCCCTCAAACGTTGGTTGTCATCACATCTGGCTATCCCCGCTATGATGTGGCAGGTGCGGTCAAAACCCTGAAAGACCTTGGAATTTGTATCCTGGCTTTGGGCATAGGAGATGTTTTTAAGGAACAGCTTCTGCCCATCACAGGCAATTCTGAAAAAATAATCACTTTTCAAGACTTTAATAAATTACAGAATGTGGATGTGAAAAAAAGAATGGTCCGTGAAATCTGCCAGAGCTGTGGGAAAACCAGTAAGTGTTTTGTTGTTGTCTAGCTTTATTTGATGGCAGCTTCCTGTGCCATGTCTCCATTTCCCCAGGCTAGTCCTAGAAGAACACGTTTAGAACAATGTACAGTGAAAAGAGATGTCCCCTCTGTCTCCTGGAAATTTGGGATCATTCAGCCTCCCTCAGAGACAAGGAGATGGTATAGAGGCTGAAAGGGAGGGAGCTGGGCTGTGTCCCCTGGTCAGCCCTGTCCCCTCTCTGCCATCCAGTGTTTATCCTCCTTTTAGCACCTGGATCTCACCTCCTATTTCTGAAAGTCCTAAGGACAATATCCTTCATCTGTTAAGAAGTAAAGAAAATTAACACTTGGGGCTGGAGAGATGGCTCAACAGTTAAGAACACTGACTGTTCTTTCAGAAGACC
>NW_008360318.1:2427108-2429073 GCF_000622305.1 Nannospalax galili | reverse complement strand
ACATGGGTGCACTTACCTACATGCAGGCAATACACGCATACACATAAAATAAAAATAATAAAATATTAAAAAAAGAAAATTAATACCTGCTGATTGAAACATGTATGTGCCTATGGTATATGTGTTCATGCATGTGTACATGTGTGAATGCCCATGCATGTTTATACACATGTATGTGGAGGTCAGAAATCAGCATCGAGTGTCTTCCTCAATTTCTCTTCACCTTATTTTTTGAGAGAGGGTCTCTCACTGAACCTGAGCCATGCTGATTTGGCTAGACTGACTGGCCAGAAAGCCCCAAGTATTCTCTTTTCTCTATCTTCCCAGTACCAGGATTGCAGGTGTGCACTGCTGCACCTGCTTTTACATGGGTGCTGGAGCCTGAACTCGGGTCCTCGTGCTTGCACAGTAAACATTTTAACAGCTGTGTCATTGCCCCAGCTTCTTGAAACTTTTACTGTCTTAACTCTGTTAAACCAGTGAGGGACTCAGTATGTGCATTTATGTTTATGTGCGCAGTGTTGTTTTCGTCAAATGACGTCTGCATTACTGCAACATAACAAAGATCTGAGTTTAGAGATGATCTCATCTGGAGTCCACAAATGAAATGGACACATAGGACTTGTGGATAATCTTGAGGAAATCAGCTGGGCAGGGTGTGAGGATGGCAGACTGGAGAGCAATGATCCAGTTAACAGGAGTAATGCCCTCAGCTGCAGCTGGTAGTAACCAGGAGAGTTTTGGGTTCTGTTGGTTTGATGCTGGGATTTTGGAAAATAGCTTGTCAGCAAGCATCTTTATCATGTAGAATTTGTGGACCGGGCAGGAATTCCTCCGTGCTGCTGTTTGTAGAGCTGTAGGGATGGAAGCTGCTCCCTCACAACAGGTTTCAGGCTTTCCAAGCACTCCAGACTCCTTCTGTGTGTGTGTTGTGTTGTGTTGTATGTGTGTGTGTGTGTGTGTGTGTGTGGTCTGTGCATCTGTGTATGCACTTTTTTGCATGTGTATGGGTACACATGCATGTGTGTGCAGGCATGTGGAGGCTCAAGGTTGATGTTGGAAATCATCCTCCATCTCTCTTCCACCTTCTGCACTGAGGCAGGGTCGTTCATTCAAACCCAGAGCTCACGGATACAGCTAGTCTCTATAGACAACTTGCTCTAGGCAGCCTGTCTCAGTCTTCTCAGGCTGGAATTTCAGGTGGGCACCGGGCCTACCTGGCATTTATGTAGGTTTCTGGGGATCTGAAATCAGGTCTTCATGTTTGCACAGCAAGCACTTTAACTGCATAGCAATCTCCCCAGCTCCTGCTCCAGATGTTTTATGTCCCATGGAGGCAAGAGACAGAGGACAAAAGCCATGCTGTGTCTGGAGAAAGTGTAGCTAGCCCCCTCACCCCTTAAGGACAATAGTACTCTCCTCACTAATATTTAACAGGCTCCTGGCACTTGACTTTTTCTGCCTTTGTTGATGCAGAGGTTTGAGGAGGGGAGAGTCTGCTCCCAGGATGCTGGGTGCAGACCTATAAGACATCTGTTTTCTGGAATGCTGGGACCAGTTTGTCATGCCCCTCCCCCGTCATTGTGCACATCAAAGGAAGTCTGTTACTGGGCCAGTCCCCATGGCCTTGGGCACATTGTGCTGTTTTCTTATTCTTATGATGGGAAAATTCCCATGTGTTTTACACTTATCATATGTAGACTTTGTGTGAATGTCAAACGCTGAGCTTCCAATAAAGGCTCTCAGGAGGGCAGTGAGAGTGCTCCCGAGGACGGCTAGAAGAAAGCTCCAGTTCTAACTCTGGAGCAGCAGGCACAGCCTCCGTGAATTACTGTCTCCTTGTCTGAAAGTGAGAAACTAGATAGAATCAGAGGTGACTCAACTTGAACATGCAATTTACTTGTTATATCTAGTGTGGGTAACTTACATTAAAAATGTAGATTTCAGTCTCTACTTTGAAAAACG